>NC_091282.1:1112169305-1112473750 GCF_032444005.1 Ranitomeya imitator
TGGGTGGCAGGGTGCCTTTAATTTCAGTTCATGTGCCTGCGTGGCGTTTGCAGGTCACGTTGCCGGCTACACAGCAGGGGAACAGCTGGCGGTGCTGAACCCCACTAACACATTGGCTGGTGTTTTTCTCTGTGCAGCTAGCACTTCCGGGCAAAAACTAGCGGTGTTAGAGCCCAGGGTCAGCAGGAGGAGGAGAGGAGCAGAGTGTAGGCCGAAGCCTGCACTGGTGGCAGCTTTTGTTCTGTTGTGCCTGCGTGGCGTTTGCAGGTCACGTTGCCGGCTACACAGCTGGGGAACAGCTGGCGGTGCTGAACCCCACTAACACATTGGCTGGTGTTTTTCTCTGTGCAGCTAGCACGTCCGGGCAAAAACTGGCGGTGTTAGAGCCCAGGGTCAGCAGGAGGAGGAGAGGAGCAGAGTGTAGGCTGAAGCCTAGTTGAACCAATTTCAAAGGTCACCTTTAACCCCCCTCAGGTGTTGCAAGGTACAAGAGCCACACCTCGTGCAGCATTAATGCTGCACAAGTAAAAGGTTGCTCTATTAATTTTGCTCCTTGCACACGCTGAATAAAACACGTACACTATTTAGCCCATTCTACTGTAAAACAGTAGTGGAGGCGTGACTTGTCTTTTTAAAGAAAAGCAGCCCAGGTGTCGAAAATAACACCTTGGTGCATGGGCGCAGCTTCCTGAGCGTTGTTATTTGCTGTACAGGAGTCTGCGCTCTTGTTATCCCTTGGCCATGCGCTGTGAGCGCTTCCTGTCTTCTGACCTCATTTCATGTTGGCCGATGTGGTTAGCGGTGGACATGAATCCCAGACCCACAGTGTGTTTGGAAAAAATCACACTGCGTGGCTGGGATTCGTGCCCTTGTGCAGTTAATATGTTTGCCGCTCACACATGTCCTTACACCTGCTTCTGACTGGGCGGCCTCATCTGATCCCTTATCGCATGCCGCGGCCATGAGGCCGCACAGTCTGAAGAAGGCGGAAGGAGATGAGTTAAGACAGGCGAACATATGCACTGCACATGCCCATCAATAACACCCTCGCAGCCAAAATATATGAGACAACGAGGGGCGTTGTGTTGGGCAGGGCAGACGCACAGGCACAGGCAGCCAACCAATGATGTCAGAAGACGGGCAGCGCTACCAAGGGTGGTGCTGCGTATCATTAGAAAGGAAAGTCACACCTCAGGGACAGTTGAATGGTCTCAATGAGACACATTTTGTACGTGTTGAGTTCCACGTGGGCAAGGAGAAAAAGTCAGCCACCTTGTACAAATGCAGCAGTACTGCTGTACAAGGTGGCTATTATACATAGAAGCACCTGGGGGTGGGGGGCAAGCTCCCTTCAATTTCAGTTCATGTGCCTGCGTGGCGTTTGCAGGTCACATTGCAAGCTACACAGCAGGGGAACAGCTGGCGGTGCTGAACGCCACTAACACATTGGCTGGTGTTTTATTCTGTGCAGCTAGCAATTCCGGGCAGAAACTAGCGGTGTTAGAGCCCAGGGTCAGCAGGAGGAGGAGATGAGCAGAGTGTAGGCCGAAGCCTCCACCAGTTGCAGCTTTTGGTCGGTTGTGCCAGCGTGGCTTGTGCTGGACACGATGCCGGCTACACAGCAGGGGAACAGCTGGCGGTGCTGAACCCCACTAACACATTGGCTGGTGTTTTTCTCTGTGCAGCTAGCACTTCAGGGCAAAAACTAGCGGTGTTAGAGCCCAGGGTCAGCAGGAGGAGGAGAGGAGCAAAGTGTAGGCCGAAGCCTAGTTGAACCAATTTCAAAGGTAACCTTTAACCCCCCTCAGGTGTTGCAAGGTACAAGAGCAACACCTTGAACAGCATTAATGCTGCACAAGTCAAAGGTTGCTCTCTTCATTTTGCTCCTTGCACACGCTGAATAAAACACGTACACTATTTAGCCCATTATACTGTCAAACAGTAGTGGAGGTGTGAATTTTCTTTTGAAGAAGACGCAGCACAGGTGTCAAAATTTACACCTAGGTGCTGGGCGCAGACTCCTTACCGTTGTTATTTGAAGTACAGGAGAGTGCGCTCTTGTGTTATCCCTTGGCAATACCCTGTTAGTGCAGGCCGTCTTATGACCTCATTTCATGTTGGCCGGTGCGGTTAACGATGGCCATAAATCCCAGACCCACAGTGCCTTTCCATAAAGTCACACTGCGGTGCTGGGATTCGTGGCCTTGTGCAGTAAATATGTTCGCCGCTCACACATGTCCTTACACCTGCTTCAGACTGGGCGGCCTCAGCTGATCCCTTATTGCCTGCCACGGCCATGAGGCCGCACAGTCTGAAGAAGGCGGAAGGAGGGGAGTGAAGACAGGCGAACATATGCACTGCTTGTGCCCATCAATCACACCCTCGCAGTCAAAATATATGAGACAATGAGGGGCGTTGTGTCGGGCAGGGCGGACGCACAGGCACAGCCAGCCAACCAATGATGTCTGAAGACGGGCAGCGCTAACAATGGGGGTGCTGCGTGTCATTAAAAAGGAAAGTCACACCTCAGGGACATTGTAATGGTCTCTAATGAGACACATTTTGTACGTGTTGAGATCCACGTGGGCAAGGAGAAAAAGTCAGCCACCTTGTACAAATGCAGCAGTACTGCTGTACAAGGTGGCTGTTATACATAGAAACACCTGGGGGTGGGGGGCAGGCTCACTTCAATTTCAGTTCATGTGCCTGCGTGGCGTTTGCAGGTCACGTTGCCGGCTACACAGCAGGGGAACAGCTGGCGGTGCTGAACCCCACTAACACATTGGCTGGTGTTTTTCTCTGTGCAGCTAGCAATTCCGGGCAAAAACTAGCGTTGTTAGAGCCCAGGGTCAGCAGGAGGAAGAGAGGAGCAGAGTGTAGGCCGAAGCCAGCACTGGTGGCAGCTTTTGGTCAGTTGTGCCAGCGTGGCTTGTGCTGGACACGATGCAGGCTACACAGCAGGGGAACAGCTGGCGGTGCTGAACCCCACTAACACATTGGCTGTTTTTTTTCTCTGTGCAGCTCGCATTTCCGGGCAAAAACTAGCGGTGTTTGAGCCCAGGGGCAGCAGGAGGAGGAGAGGAGCAGAGTGTAGGCCGAAGCCTGCACTGGTGGCAGCTTTTGGTCAGTTGTGCCAGCGTGGCTTGTGCTGGACACGATGCCGGCTACACAGCAGGGGAACAGCTGGCGGTGCTGAACCCCACTATCACATTGGCGGGTGTTTTTCTCTGTGCACCTAGCACTTCCAGGCTACAACTGGCGGTGTTATAGCCCAGGGTCAGCAGGAGGAGGAGGAGAGGAGCAGAGTGTAGGCCGAAGCCTAGTTGAACCAATTTCAAAGGTAACCTTTAACCCCCCCTCAGGTGTTGCAAGGTACAAGAGCCACACCTTGTGCAGCATTAATGCTGCACAAGTAAAAGGTTGCTCTCTTAATTTTGCTCCTTGCACACGCTGAATAAAACACGTACACTATTTAGCCCATTCTACTGTAAAACAGTAGTGGAGGCGTAACTTGTCTTTTTAAAGAAAAGCAGCACAGGTGTCGAAAATAACACCTTGGTGCATGGGCGCAGCTTCCTGAGCGTTGTTATTTGCTGTACAGGAGTCTGTGCTCTTGTTATCCCTTGGCCATGCGCTGTGAGCGCTGCCTGTCTTCTGACCTCATTTCATGTCGGCCGTTGCGGTTAGCGATGGACATGAATCCCAGACCCACAGTGTGTTTTCTAAAAATCACACTGCGTGGCTGGGATTCGTGGCCTTGTGCAGTAAATATGTTTGCCGCTCACACATGTCCTTACACCTGCTTCAGACTGGGCGGCCTCATCTGATCCCTTATCGCATGCTGCGGTCATGAGGCCACCCAGTCTGAAGAAGGCGGAAGGAGATGAGTGAACACAGGCAAACATATGCACTGCACATGCCCATCAATCACACCCTCGCTGTCCAAAAAAATAAGACACCGAGGGGTGTTGTTTCGAGCAGGGCAGACGCACAGGCGCAACCAGCTAACCAATGATGTCAAAAGACGGGCAGCGCTAACAAGGGTGGTGCTGCGTATCATTAGAAAGGAAAGTCACACCTCAGGGACAGTGGAATGGTCTCAATGAGACACATTTAGTACGTGTTTAATTAAACGTGGGCAAGGAGAAAAAGTCAGCCACCTTGTACAAATGCAGCAGTACTGCTGTACAAGGTGGCTGTTATACATAGAAATACCTGGGGGTGGGGGGCAGGCTTCCTTCAATTTCAGTTCATGTGCCTGCGTGGCGTTTGCAGGACACGTTGCCAGCTACACAGCAGGGGAACAGCTGGCATTGCTGAACCCCACTGACACATTGACTGGTGTTTTTCTCTGTGCAGCTCGCATGTCCGGGCAAAAACTGGCGGTGTTAGAGCCCAGGGTCAGCAGGAGGAGGAGAGGAGCAAAGTGTAGGCCGAAGCCTGCACTGGTGGCAGCTTTTGGTCGGTTGTGCCAGCGTGGCTTGTGCTGGACACGATGCCGGCTACACAGCAGGGGAACAGCTGGCGGTACTGAACCCCACTAACACATTGGCTGTTGTTTTTCTCTGTGAAGCTCGCATTTCCGGGCAAAAACTAGCGGTGTTAGAGCCCAGGGTCAGCAGGAGGAGGAGAGGAGCAAAGTGTAGGCCGAAGCCTGCACTGGTGGCAGCTTTTGGTCGGTTGTGCCAGCGTGGCTTGTGCTGGACACAATGCCGGCTACACAGCAGGGGAACAGCTGGCGGTGCTGAACCCCACTAACACATTGGCTGTTGTTTTTCTCTGTGAAGCTCGCATTTCCGGGCAAAAACTAGCGGTGTTAGAGCCCAGGGTCAGCAGGAGGAGGAGAGGAGCAGAGTGTAGGCCGAAGCCTAGTTGAACCAATTTCAAAGGTAACCTTTAACTCAGGTGTTGCAAGGTACAAGAGCCACACCTTGTGCAGCATTAATGCTGCACAAGTAAAAGGTTGCTCTATTTAGTTTGCTCCTCGCACACGCTGAATAAAACACCTACACTATTTAGCCCATTATACTGTCAAACAGTAGTGGAGGCATGACTTGTCTTTTTAAGGAGACGCAGCACAGGTGTCAAAATTTACACCTAGGTGCTGGGCGCAGATTCCTGAGCATTGTTATTAGCTGTACAGGAGTCTGCGCTATTGTGATCCCTTGGCCATGCGCTGTGAGCGCTGCCTGTCTTCTCACCTCATTTCATGTTGGCCGTTGCGGTTAGCAATGGATATGAATTCCAGGCCCGCAGTGTGTTTTCAAAAAATCACACTGCGTGGCTGGGATTCATGGCCTTGTGCAGTAAATATGTTTGCCGCTCACACATGTCCTTACACCTGCTTCAGACTGGGCGGCCTCAGCTGATCCCTTATCGCCTACCACGGCCAGGAGGCCGCACAGTCTGAAGAAGGCGGAAGGAGATGAGTTAAGACAGGAGAACATATGCACTGCACATGCCCATCAATCACACCCTCGCAGCCAAAATATATGAAACGAGGGGGGTTGTGTCGGGCAGGGCGGACGCACAGGCACAGGCAGCCAACCAATGATGTCAGAAGACGGGCAGCGCTACCAAGGGGGGTGGTGCGTGTCATTAAAAAGGAAAGTCACACCTCAGGGACATTGTAATGGTCTGTAATGAGTCACATATTTTACGTGTTTAATTCTACGTGGGCAAGGATAAAAAATCAGCCACCTTGTACAAATGCAGCAGTACTGCTGTACTAGGTGGCTGTTATACATAGAAACACCTGGGGGGGTGGGGCCAGGTTCCCTTTAATTTCAGTTCATGTGCCTGCGTGGCGTTTGCAGGTCACGTTGCCGGCTACACAGCAGGGGAACAGCTGGCGTTGCTGAACCCCACTAACACATTGGCTGGTGTTTTTCTCTGTGCAGCTAGCACTTCAGGGCAAAAACTAGCGGTGTTTAAGCCCAGGGTCAGCAGGAGGAGGAGAGGAGCAGAGTGTAGGCCGGAGGCTGCACTGGTGGCAGCTTTTGTTCTGTTGTGCCAGCGTGGCTTGTGCTGGACACGTTGCCGACTACACAGCAGGGGAACAGCTGGCGGTGCTGAACCCCACTGACACATCACCTAGTGTTTTTTCTGTGTAGACAACACTTCCAGGTGGCAACTGACAGTGTTGAAACCCAGGGAATCAAAGAGGAGCAGAGTGTAGGCCGAAGACTGCAGTGGAGCAAGTTGAAAGGGAACCTTTAACCCCCCCCCCCCAGGTATTTGTTGCTGAAAGAGCCATCTTGTACAGCAGTAATACTGCACATGGAAAATGGTGGCTCCGAAAATTATGCTCCTTGCAAACGCTGAAGTACACACTCATATAATGTGTCCCCTCACACTGTCAAACCGTCCCGGAAGTGGGACTTTCCTTTGTAATGTGACACAGCAAAGCCGTCATTCCAACCCCCTTGGTGCCGTGCGCCACCTCCTCAACGTTGTTTGGTTCTGTCACGGAGCCCGCGCTGTAATGTTATCCCTTGGCCATGCACAGTTAGCGGTGCCCGTCTTCTGACATCATGTAGGTGTCAGGCTGGCAGTGCCTGTGCGTCCAAGCTGCCCGAGATCCAACCTTGCAGTGTCATCTAATGTAGTCCCACTGCGGGCCAGGGATCCATGGGCATGCGCAGTGCATATCATCGCCTCTCACTCACCTCCTTCCTGCTTCTTCAGACTGTGCGGCGTCATGGCCGTGGCATGCTATTAGGGATCAGCTGACGCTGCCTAGTCTGAAGAAGCATGAAGAAGGGGAGTGAGAGGCTAGTATATGCACTGCGCATGGCCATGGATACCAGGCCCACTGTGGGATCACATTAGACGACACTGCGAGGTGGGATTTCGGGCAGCGTGGACGCACAGGCGCAGCCAGGACGACAACAAATGATGTCAGAGGACGGGCAGCGCAAACTGTGCATGCCCAAGGGATAACATAACAGCGCAGGGTCCATGACGGAATCAAACAACGCTAAGGAGCCAGCGCACGGTGGCAAGGGGGTAGCAATGACGGCTGTGCTGCGTCACATTACAAAGGAAAGTCCCACCTCCGGGACGGTTGGACGGTGTGAGGGGACACATTACATGAGTGTGTAGTTCAGCGTTTGCAAGGAGCATAATTTCAAGAGCGACCTTTACCTTGTGCAGTATTAGTGCTGCACATGGTGGCTCTTTCAGTAACAAACGCCTAGGGGGGGGGGAAAGGTCCCCTTACATTTTAGTTGTGCCAGCATGGCGGTCGCATGACACGTTGCCGGATACACAGCTGGGGATCAGCTGACGTTACTGAACCCCAATAACAGAGGAGCGACTGTTGACTGTGCAGACAGCACTTCCAGGCACCAACTGGCGGTGTTAGGGCCCAGAGACAGCAGGAGGAGCAGATTGGAGGTATTGCCGCACACACAGCTGGGGATCAGCTGACGTTACTGAACCCCAATAACAGAGGAACGACTGTTAACTGTGCACACAGCACTTCCAGGCACCAACTGGCGGTGTTAGAGCCCAGGGACAGCAGGAGGAGCAGATTGGAGGTATTGCCGCACACACAGCTGGGGATCAGCTGACGTTACTGAACCCCAATAACAGAGGAGCGACTGTTAACTGTGCACACAGCACTTCCAGGCACCAACTGGCGGTGTTAGAGCCCAGGGACAGCAGGAGGAGCAGATTGGAGGTATTGCCGCACACACAGCTGGGGATCAGCTGACGTTACTGAACCCCAATAACAGAGGAGCGACTGTTAACTGTGCACACAGCACTTCCAGGCACCAACTGGCGGTGTTAGAGCCCAGGGACAGCAGGAGGAGCAGATTGGAGGTATTGCCGCACACACAGCTGGGGATCAGCTGACGTTACTGAACCCCAATAACAGAGGAGCGACTGTTAACTGTGCACACAGCACTTCCAGGCACCAACTGGCGGTGTTAGAGCCCAGGGTCAGCAGGAGGAGCAGAGGAACAGAGTGTAGGCCGAAGCCTGATTGGAGCAAGTTGAAAGGGAACCTTTAACCCCCCCAAGACGTTTGTAGCTGAAAGAGCCATCTTGTGCAGCACTAAGGATGCAAAAGGAAAAGGTTGCTCTTTTAATTATGCTCCTTGCAAACACTGAAGTAAACACTAAAAATGTGTCCCCTTATACCGTTCAACCGTCCCGGAGGTGCGAATTTCCTTCGTAATGGGACACAGCACAGCTGTCATTCCTATCCCCTTGGTGCCGTGCGCTGCCTCCTCAGCGTTGTTTTAAGCTGTCACGGAGCCTGCGCTGTTCTGTTAGCCCTTGGCCATGCCCAATTAGCGCTGCCTGTCTTCTGACATAATTTGGTGTCAGGCTGTCAGTGCCTGTGCGTCCACGCTGCTCCAGATCCCACCTCGCAGTCTCGTCTAACGTAATCCCACTGCGGGCCTTGGATCCATGGGCATGCACAGTGCATATTCTCGACTCTCACTCCCCTCCTTCCCTCTTCTTCAGACTGTGCGGTGTCACGGCCGTGGCATGCTATTAGGGATCAGCTGACGGCGCACAGTCTAAAGAAGGCGGAGGGAAATGAGCGAGAGCCCGAGGGGAAGATATGCACTGCGCATGCCCATGGATCCCAGGCCCGCAGTGTGACTCAATCAGAAGACACTGCGAGGCGGGATCTCGGGCAGCGCGGCCACACAGGCGCAGCCAGCCTGACACCAAATTATGTCAGAAGACAGGCAGCGCAAATAGGGCATGCCCAAGGGATAACAGAACAGCGCAGGCTCCGTGACAGCTTAAAACAACGCTGAGGAGGCAGCGCATGGCACCAAGGGGGTAGGAATGACGGCTGTGCTGCGTCACATTACGAAGGAAAGTCCCAGCTCCGGGACGGTATAACGGTATCAGTGAACACATTTTATAAGTGTTAAGTTCTGCGTGCGCAAGGAGCTAAACCAAAAGAGCTACCTTTTCCTTGTGCAGCATTACTGCTGCACAAGATGGCTCTTTCAGTAACAAACGACGGGGGGGGGGGGGACAGGTTCCCTTACATTTAGGTTGTTGTGCCAGCGTGGCAGTCGCAGGACACATTGCCGGCTACACAGCTGGGGATCAGCTGACGTTACTGAAACCCAATAACACTGGGTCGTATGTTTTTACTGTGCAGCCTGCACTTCTGAGCCGCAACTGGCGGTGTTGGAGCCCAGGAATAGCAGTTCAGGTGGTAGAAAGATGAACACAGCAGGAGACCTGGATGACACCCAATTACTTAATCAGGCAGAGGAGTGGCAAATTCCTGCGAGATCCAGGCCTGGTTCATTTTCAGGAAAGTAAGCCGGTCAACGTTATCGGGGGACAGTCGCATGCGACGGTCTGTTAGTACACCACCTGCGGCACTAAAGACACGTTCCGATAAGACACTAGCCGCAGGGCAAGCCAGCACCTCCAATGCATACTGGCTTATCTCTGGCCATGTATCCAGCTTAGAGACCCAAAACTTGAACGGGGAAGAGCCATCTGGGAGTACAGTAAGAGGGCAAGCCATGTAGTCTGTCACCATCTGACAGAACCGTTGCCTCCTGCTGACTGGAGCCGCCGGTGATGGTGTAGACATTTGGGGCGGGCACACAAAAGTGTGCCAGAGTTGTGCCATACTGGGCTTGCCTTGGGCAGAGGCACTGCTTCTGCTCCCTCTTTGGGCAGAGCCTCCCCACTGCCTCGACGCACTGAGCTGCTTTGTAAAGCACTAGCAGCACTCCTCTCAGTTGGACAGGAGAAGATGATGGAATTCACCAGTGTGTTGTGGTACTCCCGCAATTTACGCTCCCGGGTCAACGCTGGGATGAGGTTTTGGACGTTGTCCCGGCAGCGAGGATCGAGGAGGGTGAACACCCAATAATCAGGCATGTTGAGAATGTGGTCGATGCGGCGGTCGTTTCTCAGGCACTGCAGCATGAAATCCACCATGTGCTGCAGAGTGCCAACTGGCCCAGAAACGCTGTCCCCTGCTTGAGACATGATCTCTGCCCGCTCGTCATCAACCCACCCTCGCTGTACACACTGACCACTGGACAATTGTGTCGCTCCCTCCTCTGGACGGAGCTCTTCCTCCTCCATTGACTCCTCCTCATCCTCCTCACAAATTGGCCCCTGCGTACCCCTTTGTGAGGAACCACGTGGCGCTGACTCTCCAGAAGCTGATGGAAAAGGTGACTCCTCATCCTCCACCTCTTCCACAACATCATCCCTTAACCCTTGCAAAGTTTGATGAAGCAGGCAGATAAGGGGGACAGTCATGCTGACTAGTGCATCATCTGCACTTGCCATCCGCGTGGAATAATCAAAAGGACGCAAAACCTGGCAGACGTCCTTCATAGTGGCCCACTCTGTGGTTGTGAAGTCTGATCGGCGCTGACTGCGACTTCTTTGCGCCTGATGCAGCTGGTACTCCATAACTGCTTGCTGCTGCTCACACAACCGCTCCAACATATGTAACGTGGAATTCCACCGGGTAGGTAGGTCACATATGATGCGGTGTTCCGGAAGGCGGAATCGGCGCTGCAGAGCAGCAATGCGGGATCTGGCCAAGCTGGAACGCCGCAAGTGAGCACACTCTAGGCGGACCTTGTGCAGCAGGGCATCAAGATCCGGATAGTCCCTCAGAAAACTCTGCACAACCAAATTGAGCACATGTGCCAGACATGGGATGTGAGTGAGGTTGCCAAGGGCCAAAGCTGCCACCAGATTTCGGCCATTGTCACACACTACCATGCCTGGCTGGAGATTCGCTGGCAGTAACCACACATCGCTCTCCTGCTTGATGGCATTCCAGAGCTCCTGCGCTGTGTGGCTTCGATTCCCCAATGAAACTAGTTTCAAGACGGCCTGCTGACATTTGGCCACGGCTGTGCTCATGTCGGTCATAGGTAAACGTTAATGGGTCCATGTGGAGGTGGACTGTGACGGCTCCTGCAGAGTTGATTCTGAGGAACTTGTGTAAGAGGAGGAGTCAATGCGTACAGACTGGATTCCTGCAATCCTTGGAGTGGGCAGGACACGACCTGCGCCACTCGCACGATCTGTACCTGGCTCAACAACATTAACCCAATGGGCAGTGAGGGAAACGTATCGCCCCTGTCCATGCTGACTGGTCCATGCATCGGTGGTGAGGTGGACCTTGCTACTGACGGCGTTCAGTAGCGCATGTTTTATGTTTCCCTCAACATGCCTGTGCAGGGCAGGGACAGCTTGCCTGCTGAAGTAAAAGCGGCTGGGCACCTTGTACTGTGGGACTGCCAATGCCATCAAGTCACGGAAGCTGTCAGTCTCCACCAGCCTGAACGAGAGCATTTCCAGGGACAACAGTTTGGCAATGCCTGCATTCAGAGCCTGTGCTCGGGGGTGGTTGGCCGAGAATGCCCACCTTTTCTCCCATGCCTGTACTACCGATGGCTGTAGAGTAGACTGGGAGTGTGAGGATGACTGGGAAGGTGGTGCTGTGGGTGGAATTACACAAGGTCTCTGGACAACAGTGCCAGAGGTTCTTCCATGGCGATCCTGGGAGGAAGCCAAACCAGCTGTGCGTGAGCTGGAGGAAGAGGCAACACGAGCTGAAGAGGTGGTAGCTGCCGCTGTTGGTTGGCCTACATCTTCAGTCTGTTTCTGTAACTCCACCGCGTGCCTGGTCCGCACATGTTTCCACATATTTGTGGTATTGAGGTTGCTGACATTTTTCCCTCTTTTTACTTTCTGATGACACAGCTTGCATTTGACAAAACAAATGTCATCTGCAACTGTGTCAAAAAAGGACCAGGCACTGCAAGTCTTGGGAGCG
The DNA here is from genome assembly GCF_032444005.1 of Ranitomeya imitator. Taxonomy (NCBI): domain Eukaryota; kingdom Metazoa; phylum Chordata; class Amphibia; order Anura; family Dendrobatidae; genus Ranitomeya; species Ranitomeya imitator. The sequence continues at coordinate 1,112,181,109 of NC_091282.1, forward strand.
CCCTTTTTGGCTTTGGAAAGAGACAGGCTCCTAACGGGTGCCAAAGTGGAGGCTACAGGCTCCGCAGTCTTCCCCCTCCCTCTCCCTTTTTGGCCCGTAAGGGGAATCTCTTCCTCAGAGCTGCTCCCACCACCTTCCTGTTCCTCACGCCACGATGGGTCAACCACCTCATCATCTCCACTACCCTCTGCCACGAACTGCTCCTCCTGGGTAGTCTCGGCAGCACAGTACGCATCAGAAAGCGGCACCTGAGTTTCATCATCAGATGTGTACTGCGCTGTGGTCACCGGAAGCACTGGCCCACCCGCCTCTTCAGAGTCAGAGAGACAAAGCTGTTGGGCATCACTGCACACTGCCTCTTCTTCCATTTCTCCAATGCTGCTTGGCTGGCCCCCTGTTTCCAAGCCAAGAGATTCAGAGAACAGAAGTAGAGACGGTTCCTTCCTGGGCTCTCTGACTGCCTGGCCAATTTGGCAGGTGGTGAAGAGACAGATGGCTGCTCTCCAGTGGTCTGTGCCTGAGAGGATGTGGCACTAACTGAAGTCGATGCGAGGCGTTAGCTGCCATCCACCCGACAACGGCTTCAATTTGGTCTTCACGCAGCAGCGGTGCACGGCGCTCTCCGACAAAGCTGCGCATGAAGGACTGTTCCCTGCTGAAACTGAGTGACGACGAGTCACCGGCGCCTGCAGCAGGCACAGAATCACCACGTCCTCTCCCTGCTCCTCTCCCTGCTCCGCGCCCACGCCCACGTGCCTTACTCCCTGCCCTCTTCATCTTGGTTGACAGATAAAGATAAGCAGAAAAGTACTAAGGCCTTAGTGTGCTTATTCCTGAAATGCTCCTCCTAACAGGTGTAAGAAACACTAATGTTGTAAAGTGTGGACTAAACTTTATTATTTTTCAAATGTGGCCTACACAAGTGTTAAGTTGTGTTTGGTGAACTTTACTTTTTTTTTTTTTGCAGATCGGGCTACAGAGCTAGTTTAAATCACACAGAGACCGTGCAGACAGCCGTAAACGGCGCTGCAAGGCCCAAAAAACCTCCTCTAGGTTATCCTATTTAGTGTTTTTCCACTATTTAGCTGGAGACGGGTGGAAAGACACTAATAGGGAATTTTTTTTTAAAATTTTAAACAGGCTGCACTATTTGAAAAAAAGGAAAATTTTTTTCAAGGTATGAGGCAGTAATGCACCCTGAGCTGAATCCAACCGTCTATGGCTGTACACAGACTACAGGGCGAGCTGCGCTCACACAGAGACCGTGCAGACAGCCGTAAACGGCGCTGCAAGGCCCAATAAACACCCTCTAGGTTATCCTATGTAGTGTTTTTCCACAATTTAGCTGGAGACGGGTGGAAAAACACTAATAGGAAATTTTTTTTTTAAATTTTAAACTGGCTGCACTATTTGAAAAAAATCAAATTTTTTTTCAAGGTATGAGGCAGTAACGCACCCTGAGCTGAATCCAACCGGCTATGGCTGCACACAGACTACAGGGCGAGCTGCGCTCACACAGAGACCGTGCAGACAGCCGTAAACGGCGCTGCAAGGCTCAAAAAAACCCCTCTAGGTTATCCTATGTAGTGTTTTTCCACAATTTAGCTGGAGACGGGTGGAAAAACACTAATAGGAATTTTTTTTTATAAATTTTAAACAGGCTGCACTATTTGAAAAAAAGGAAAATTTTTCTCAAGGTATGAGGCAGTAACGAACCCTGAGCTGAATCCAACCGGCTATGGCTGCACACAGACTACAGGGCGAGCTGGGCTCACACGGAGACCATGCAGACAGCCGTAAACGGCGCTGCAAGGCCCAAAAAACCCCCTCTAGGTTATCCTATGTAGAGTTTTTCCACAATTTAGCTGGAGACGGGTGGAAAAACACTAATAGGAAATTTGAGAAAAAATGTGCAGCAGGCTGCACTATGAGCAAAAAAGGACAACTGTGTGAGGCAGTGTGAACCCCCCCTGAGCTGAATACAACCGGGTATATGGCTGCACACAGACTACAGAGTGAGCTGCACACACACACACACACACACACAGAGACCTTGCAGAACGCTGTTAAAACAGCGCTGCAAGGCAAGAGCAAGGTGAACAGTGAAGAACACACAGCGTTTTGCTAAATTAGCCTTTGGAAAGGAAAATAAAGCAATTAGCTATCTCAACTGGCCCTCAGTTAGAACACAGCGTCCTGTCCCTAACTGAAATCACAGCAGAGTGAGCGCAAAATGGCGGCAGCGTTTTTTATAGTGCAGAGTGACATCATTTCAGCAGCCAATCACAGCCTTGCCAGTACTTACATGCCCACCATGCTAAATAGGATGTGCCCACACTTCCAATCATTCCTCATTGGCTGCTGCGTTCAGTTTGAATTCTGGGAACTTCCGATTCCGGTATCCGATACGCGGGAAGTATCGGAATTCGGTATCGGAATTCCGATACCGCAAATATCGGCCGATACCCGATACTTGCGGTATCGGAATGCTCAACACTACTCACAATCCACAATCTATTTATTAATTTATCTATTGATTTGAGTCAGGTATTGAGCAATATAGTATTTGTAATTATGTACACACATTTATCTTTCATTTTGTGCTCTCCCTTTTTTCATTACTTTTGACAGGGATGTATCATTATTTTCATTATTTTTATTTTCATTTTTATTTATGTATTCGTAATTTGTTTTTGTTTTTGCTTTTTTTCTTATCGCACATACTGTGGTATTTAATTTTTATACTCACCTCATAATTAATTATTAGGCACTGTGATTCTTCCTTTCTTTTATGTAATTGATTCTTTCTCACTATTTATCTTCAGGACCTTTTAGATCACATGGTTCATTCCTGCCTATGAATGAGCTTTTATTCTTTTGCTTTTTACCTGCCAGGACCTTCTATCTCACATGGTCTATTCTGACCAATGACGGCTGGCCGGGTGGAGCGCATGCCGGCGTTTGCGTTCTGGGGGTCCCTCCTGCCATGTCCTTGTCCCCCATAGCTGAGACAGCTGAGACAGCTGATCACAGCCTTGGGGATCATGAGGAGCGGAGGGGTGGGTCCTCGGGGTGCCATCAGATGCGGTAGTGCGCCGCTCCACACCGGTTGCGGCTCTCATTGGCTGCTCTTTCTTTAAATATCTGTCTTGGATGATGCCACCCCCTGACGAAGGCAGATGCCGAAATGCGCGTCGGGGCAGGGCGTATCTCGGGGACTCTGATATTGGCAGGCACAAGGTAATTTATAGGGTGGCTTTTGGTTAACTATTGGATATGACTAACTGCACTTTTTTGCTATGGATGCATACATATGCTTGGTGACTAGCAGCCTTATTTTAACCCCCTCAGATGACTAATTTAGTGAATGACAGCTTAACTCTTGAAATGCCTGTGTTCATGTGCATCTGATTTTTGTCTACTTCTGTGGCTTAATGATTCTTTTATATAAGTACATTATGATATAATATTTTGGCCACATTGTATGTATTTATATAGAGTTCCAGACAATCAGTGTCCCCCAGACACTGCCCCTCTTTTTTTCTTGGGAGGAGGATGTAAATCCAGTCTGACACTGACAGAACTGTTAGGATCTGAAAATGGTACAACGTATACTAGCAAATGAGATTTGACTTTGAGTGACATTTTGTAATTTTATTACTTATCATAATCACAGTGATAAGCAGATAATTGCCATACTGGTGCCGCATGTTTCATACTGTAATATTACAAATGTTTAGCGAATGTTTATTGCTCTATCTATGTAGTAAATGAATGCTGCAAACATAACTATTGTCATTTATTTTCAATAAACTCTTAAATACTGACTAGAAAAATATAACATACAAATCACAACTTTAAAAGAAAAACAAAAATCAATAAATAATAGAAATCTATAACATCAAGTAAAGCTAAGGGCTATAAATACTGTAAGACTATGTACAACTCGAATATTATGAAAATTAATGTTCTATATTATACACAATATAATGTTTCAAAGATGTATTCCTCTGAAGATAATACAAATAGCATTAACTCCTTTGTAACAAAGCCAATTTGCAGCTTAATGACCAGGGCAATTTTTACAATTCTGACCACTGTCACTTTATGAGGTTATAACTCTGGAGCGCTTTAAGGGATCCCACTAATTCTGAGAATGTTCTTCATTAAATATTGTACTTCATGTTATTGGTAAAATTTATTCCATATGACTTGCATTTATTTGTGAAAAAAACAAATATGGCGAAAATTCTTACAATTTTACAATTTTCAAACTTTTATCTTTCATGCCCTTAAATCAGAGAGATGTCACACAAAATAGTCAATAAATAACATTTCCCACATGTCTACTTTGCACAATTTTGGAATCAATATTTTTTTGGTAGGAAGTTATAAGGGTTAAAAGTTGACTAGTGATTTTTGTTTAGGGACCACATCATATTTGAAGTCACTTTGAGGAGTGTACATGACAGAAAATACCGAAAAGTGACACCATTCTAAAAACTGCACCCCTCAAGGTGCTCATAACTGCATTCAAGAAGTTAATTTACCCTTTAAATGCTTCACAGGAACTGAAGAAATGTGGAAGGAAAAAATGAACATTTAACTTTTTTAACAAACATTTTATTTCATATTATTTATAAGTTTTTTTATTTTCACAAATGTAAAAATAGAAAATGAACAACAACATTTATTGAGCAATTTCTACTGAATATACTGATACACCATATGTGGGGGTACACCACTGTTTGAGCACACGGCAGAGCTTGGAAGGGAAGGAGTGCCATTTGACTTTTTCTAGGCAGAATTGGCTGGAATTTAGATTGCCATGTCGCGTTTAGAGAGCCCCTGATGTGTCTAAACATTGGAAACTCCCCACAACTGACAACACCGTTTTGGAAACTAGACCCCCTATGGAACTTATCTATATGTGCGTTGAGCACTTTGAACCCCCATGTGCTTCATGTGTAGAGCCGTAAAAATAAAAAATCATATGTTTTCCACAAAAATTATCTTTTCACCCCCAAATTTTTATTTTCCCATAGGTAAGAGGAGAAATTAGACACAAAAAGTTGTGCAATTTGTCCTGAATACGCCGATACCCCATATGTGGGGGTAAACTACTGTTTGGGTGCACGGCAGAGCTCGGAAGGGAAGGAGCACCGTTTGACCTTTTTCAATGCAGAGTTGGCTGGAATTGAGATCGGATGCCATGCCACGTTTGGAGAGCCTGATGTGCCTAAACAGTGGAACCCCCCAATTCTAACTCCAACCCTAACCCCAACACATCTTAACCCTAATCCCAACCCTAACCATAACCCTAACTACAGCCCTAACCCCAACACACCCCTAACCCTAATCCCAATCCTAACCATAACCCTAACCACACCCCTAACCCTGACACACCCCTAACCCTAATCCCAACCCTAATCCTAATCCCAACTCTAGCCCCAACCCTAGCACTAACCTCAACCCCATCTCTAACCCTAAACCCAACTTTAGTTCCAACCCTAACCCTAACTTTAACTTTAGCACTAACCCTAACCCTAACACACCAGTAACCTTAATCCCAACCCTAACAAAAGCCCCAACCCTAATCCTAACTTTAGCCCAACACTTAAATGGAATTAAAAATATATTTTTATTTCATTATTGTCCCCTAACTAAGGGGGTGATAAAGGGAGGGTTTATTTACTATGTTTTATCACTGTGAAAGCATCTATCACAGTGATCAAAATGAACAAATAGGTAAAATCTCCTATTGTTTCTGTGTGCCGGAAGATCTCAGTGGGCGCACTGCGCATGCACCCACCATTTTCTTACCGGAAGACGATGCCCGCAGCTATGGGTGGAACCAGGAGGATCCAGGGACACTGGGAGGTATTGAGGGGTATCAGGGACCCTATTTCCCTCTCCTCTGATGTGCGATCACATCAGAGGAGAGAGAAATTAAATGGAAAATCTGACATTTTTTTTGCGGTTGCCGTTATCAACTGTATAATAAAAAACGACCCAAATCATGTTCTCTGGGGGTCTCGGATACCCCCTGCAGCCAAGACATCGGAAAATTCCATCTCTTGGGGGCACTCTACACTTTTTCCTGTGGTTTTTCTGCTGTGGTTTAAGTACCCATAACTATGGCCGTTAAAAGGCGTATCGGCTGTCATTAAGGGGTTAACATAATGGAAAAGCCAAAAGTGATACAGCTATTTGTTTTCTTTAGAACAGAAGGATACTTTTTATTTCAGTTTTTATGGACTTAGATTCATAAATTTATTGATGAAACCAAAAGTCAGTTTTCATCATCTAAACACTAGGGTTGAGCGAAACGGGTCGTTCATTTTCAAAAGTCGCCGACTTTTGGCAAAGTCGGGTTTCATGAAACCCGATCCGACCCCTGTGCGGGTTCGGCCATGCGGTACGCGACTTTCGCGCCAAAGTCGCGTTTCAATGACGCGAAAAGCGCCATTTCTCAGCCAATGAAGGTAAACGCAGAGTGTGGGCAGCGTGATGACATAGGTCCTGGTCCCCACCATCTTAGAGAAGGGCATTGCAGTGATTGGCTTGCTGTCCGCGGCGTCACAGGGGCTATAAAGGGACGTTCCCGCCGACCGCCATGTTACTGCTGCTGATCTGAGCTTAGGGAGAGGTTGCTGCCGCTTCGTCAGAAGCAGGGATTGCGTTAGGCAGGGTCCATTAACCACCAAACCGCTTTTGCTGTAGCGATTTCCACTGCCCAACACCACCTTCGGTGTGCAGGGACAGTGGAAGCTACATTTTTTTTTTTCCCCTCAGCGCTGTAGCTCATTGGGCTGCCCTAAAAGGCTCCCTGATAGCTGCATTGCTGTGTGTACGCCGCTGTGCAAACCAACTGTTTTTTTCAAAGCACAAATCCTCTTGTTCCTTCCTTTCTGCACAGCTATCTTTTTTGTTTGTACACACTTTTTATTTAATTTGTGCATCAGTCCACTCCTTATTGCTGCCTGCCATACCTGGCTGAGATTACTGCAGGGAGATAGTAATTGAAGGACACTCCCTGTTTTATTTTTTTTTTTTTGTGGGAGATTAAGATTGACATTTCTGCTAGAGTGCCATCCCTGTGTGTGCCATCTCTCACTCAGTGGGCCATAGAAAGCCTATTTATTTTTTTGCTTGATTTGGGTTATAAAATCTACCTGAAAAAATCACTACGTCAATCAGTGGGAGAAAAATATTGGCCTCAGGGCTTGTGTGCCACTCTTGACTCCTGTGTGTGCCATCTCTCAGTCAGTGGGCCATAGAAAGCCTATTTATTTTTTTGCTTGATTTGGGTTCTAAAATCTACCTGAAAAAATCACTACATCAATCAGTGGGAGAAAAATATTGGCCTCAGGGCTTGTGTGCCACTCTTGACTCCTGTGTGTGCCATCTCTCAGTCAGTGGGCCATAGAAAGCCTATTTATTTTTTTGCTTGATCTGGGTTCTAAAATCTACCTGAAAAAATCACTACATCAATCAGTGGGAGAAAAATATTGGCCTCTGGGCTTGTGTGCCAGTCCTGAGCGTGCCATCTCTCTCACAAATAGTGGGCCATAGAAAGCCTATTTATTTATTTATTTTTTGTTTTATAAATTCTCCCTGAAAAAAAAAGGGAGATTAATATTGGCCTTTGGGCTTGTGTGCCAGTCCTAAGCGTGCCATCTCTCTCTCTCTCTCAGATAGTGGGCCATAGAAAGCCTATTTATTATTTTTTTTATTGGGTTTATAAATTTTCCCTGGAACAAAAAGAAAACAGTGGGAGATAAATATTGGCCTCTGGGCTTGTGTGCCACTCCTGACTCCTGTGTGCGTCATCTCTCACTCAGTGGGCCATAGAAAGCCTTTTTTTGTTTTATTTGTTTTCTAAATTCTCCCTGAAAAAATCATTTTATTCTATTATTTTTTTTTCCTAAAGTCTGCCTGAAAAAAAAAAAAAAAAAAATCAGTGGGAGATTAATATTGCCCTTTCTGCTTGTGTGCCAGTCTTGACTCCTGGGTGTGCCATCTCTCTCTCTCTCTCCAATTGTGGGCCATAGAAAGCCTATTTTTTTTTTTAGCTTGATTTGGGTTCCAAAATCTACCTGAAAAAATCACTACATCAATCAGTGGGAGATAAATATTGGCCTCTGGGCTTGTGTGCCACTCCTGACTCCTGTGTGCGTCATCTCTCACTCAGTGGGCCATACAAAGCCTTTTTTTGTTTTATTTGTTTTCTAAATTCTCCCTGAAAAAATCATTTTATTTTATTTGGTTTCTAAATTCTTCCTGAAAAAATCATTTTATTCTATAATTTTTTTTCCTAAAGTCTCCCTGGAAAAAAAAAAAAACAAATCAGTGGGAGATTAATATTGCCCTTTCTGCTTGTGTGCCAGTCTTGACTCCTGGGTGTGCCATCTCTCTCTCTCTCTCCAATTGTGGGCCATAGAAAGCCTATTTTTTTTTTAGCTTGATTTGGGTTCCAAAATCTACCTGAAAAAATCACTACATCAATCAGTGGGAGATAAATATTGGCCTCTGGGCTTGTGTGCCACTCCTGACTCCTGTGTGCGTCATCTCTCACTCAGTGGGCCATACAAAGCCTTTTTTTGTTTTATTTGTTTTCTAAATTCTCCCTGAAAAAATCATTTTATTTTATTTGGTTTCTAAATTCTTCCTGAAAAAATCATTTTATTCTATAATTTTTTTTCCTAAAGTCTCCCTGGAAAAAAAAAAAAAACAAATCAGTGGGAGATTAATATTTACATTTGTGCTTCAGTGACAGTCCTGCGTGTGTGGCATCTCTCTCATTTGTTGCCACCAACAACAGAGTGTGTAACATTGTGCCTGATTTTCGTTGTGGTCTCACTCACCGGTAAAGGGGTAGCTAAATCATACTGAAGTTATAGCTCACCGTGTAATTTGTGTGACAGCAACAAATACCGTTAGTTTGTTTACGTTTTTAAAACAATGAGGAAGTCTGGTGGAAGAGGTCGTGGCCGGGGGCGTTCATTGTCAGCTGGTAATGAGGGTAGTGGTAGTGGTGGAGCATCAGCTGGTCGTGGGAAAAAAAATATTGCACCTAAGTCTGGAGCTGTGGAGCCAGGTTCGTCGTCTGGCTACACAAGGCCTCGAACGCTCCCTTTTCTGGGAGTAGGAAAACCGCTTTTAAAGCCGGAGCAGCAAGAGCAAGTTTTGGCTTATCTTGCTGACTCAGCCTCTAGCTCTTTTGCCTCCTCTCGTGAAACTGGTAAATGTCAAAGCAGCGCGTCGTTAGTGGATGTTCACGGTCAGGGACAAGTCGCTTCCTTGTCCTCTTCAGCAAAAACAACAACAGAGAAGAATGCAGCAGGCGACACAACGGGTTACTCCATGGAGCTCTTTACACATACCGTCCCTGGCTTAGAAAGTGAAGCAGTTAACAGTCCATGCCCATTACAAGTTGAATCTGACATGGAGTGCACTGATGCACAGCCACAGCCAGACTACTATGCTGGTCCTTTGACTCAGACCACAACATTGCCCTCGCAGGGTTATGATCAAGAATCAGACCCTGATGAGACTATGTTGCCCCATCACGAACGCTATACCACCGACCGACACGGTGACACAGACGAAGTTGCACACGAGCTACAAGAAGAGGTAATAGATGACCCAGTTCTTGACCCCGATTGGCAGCCATTGGGGGAACAGGGTGCAGGCGGCAGCAGTTCTGAAGCGGAGGAGGAGGGGCCGCAGCAGGCATCAACATCGCAACAGGTTCCATCTGCCAGGCCCGTATCTTGCCCAAAACGCGTGGCAAAGCCAAAACCTGTTGGAGGACAGCGTGGCCATCCGGTTAAAGCTCAGTCTGCAATGCCTGAAAAGGTATCCGATGCTAGAAAGAGTGCAGTCTGGCATTTTTTTAAACAACATCCAATTGATCAGCGCAAAGTCATCTGTCAAAAATGTTCAACTACCTTAAGCAGAGGACAGAATCTGAAAAGTCTCAATACAAGTTGCATTCATAGACATTTAACCACCATGCATTTGCAAGCCTGGACTAACTACCAAACGTCCCTTAAGGTTGTAGCACCCTCGGCCAATGAAGCTAGTCATCAACGCAACATCCCTTCCGGCAGTGTAGGGCCACCATTTTCCGCACCACCTGCAGTATCTGTGCAGGTTTCTTTGCCAGGCCAAAGCAGTCAGGGTCAGGGAATCACCTGTTTCGTAGTAGGAAACACTGCATCTAGGGCACCGGCGGCAACAATACCATCTCCCACCGTCTCTCAGTCTGCCATGTCCACCGGCACCCCCGCTAGTTCCACGATCTCCAGCTCTCCAGTCCAGCTCACCCTACATGAAACTATGGTTCGAAAAAGGAAGTACTTAGCCTCGCATCCGCGTACACAGGGTTTGAATGCCCACATAGCTAGACTAATCTCGTTAGAGATGATGCCCTACCGGTTAGTTGAAAGCGAAGCTTTCAAAGCCCTGATGGACTACGCTGTACCACGCTACGAGCTACCCAGTCGACACTTTTTTCCAGAAAAGCCATCCCAGCCCTCCACCAGCATGTTAAAGAGCGCATCGTCCATGCACTCAGGCAATCTGTGAGCACAAAGGTGCACCTGACAACAGATGCATGGACCAGTAGGCATGGCCAGGGACGTTACGTGTCCATCACGGCACACTGGGTAAATGTGGTGGATGCAGGGTCCACAGGGGACAGCACGTTTGGTACAGTTCTGCCTAGCCCACGGTCTAGGAAACAGTTGGCTGTAGCCGTTCGCACCCCCTCCTCCTCCTCCTCGTCCTCCTGCAGAAGCGAGACCTCGTCCACAGACCGCAGTCGCACAACCACTCCATCCGCAGCTGCCACTGTTGCACACCAGGTCTCCCATTATGGGGCAGCTACTGGCAAACGTCAGCAGGCTGTATTGGCTATGAAGTGTTTGGGCGACAACAGACACACCACTGAAGTTCTGTCCAAGTTCTTGCAGAAAGAAACGCAGTCGTGGCTGGGCACTGTAGATCTTGAGGCAGGCAAGGTAGTGAGTGATAACGGAAGGAATTTCATGGCTGCCATCTCCCTTTCCCAACTGAAACACATTCCTTGCCTGGCTCACACCTTAAACCTGGTGGTGCAGTGCTTCCTGAAAAGTTATCCGGGGTTATCCGACCTGCTCCTCAAAGTGCGTGGACTTTGCTCACATATCCGCCGTTCGCCCGTACACTCCAGCCGTATGCAGACCTATCAGCGTTCTTTGAACCTTCCCCAGCATCGCCTAATCATAGACGTTGCAACAAGGTGGAACTCAACACTGCACATGCTTCAGAGACTGTGTGAACAGAGGCGGGCTGTTATGTTTTTGTGGGAGGATACACATACACGGGCAGGCAGTAGGATGGCAGACATGGAGTTGTCAGGTGTGCAGTGGTCGAAGATTCAAGACATGTGTCAAGTCCTTCAGTGTTTTGAGGAATGCACACGGCTGGTTAGTGCAGACAACGCCATAATAAGCATGAGCATCCCCCTAATGCGTCTGCTGATGCAAAGTTTGACGCACATAAAGGATCAGGCGTCTGCAGCTGAGGAAGAGGAAAGCCTTGATGACAGTCAGCCATTGTCTAGCCAGGGCAGTGTACAGGACGAGGTAGCGGGCGAACAGGAGGAGGAGGACGAGGAGGATGATGGGGATGATTATATTTTTAATGAGGAAGCTTTTCCGGGGCCAGTGGAAATTGTTGGCGCGGCAAGGCCGGGTTCTGGTTTTTTGAGGGACACAAGTGACGTGGATTTGCCTGAAACTGCCCCTCAACCAAGCACAACCACAGATTTGAGAACTGGAACTTTGGGCCACATGGCGGATTATGCCTTACGTATCCTCAAAAGGGACACACGCATAACAAAAATGATGAACGATGACGATTACTGGTTGGCCTGCCTCCTTGATCCTCGCTATAAAGGCAAATTGCAAAATATAATGCCACATGAGAACTTGGAACTAATATTAGCAACCAAACAATCAACTCTTATTGACCGTTTGCTTCTGGCATTCCCTGCACACAGCGCCCGTGATCGTTCTAACACAAGCTGCAGGGGCCAGCAGACCAGAGGTGTTAGAGGGGCAGAAATCAGAAGTGGCGTTGGCCAGAGGAGTTTTCTGACCAGGTTGTGGAGTGATTTTGCTATGACCGCAGACAGGACAGGTACTGCAGCATCATTTCAAAGTGACAGGAGACAACATTTGTCCAGTATGGTTACTAACTATTTTTCATCCCTTATTGACGTTCTCCCTCAACCGTCAGTCCCATTTGATTACTGGGCATCAAAATTAGACACCTGGCCAGAATTGGCAGAATATGCATTGCAGGAGCTTGCTTGCCCGGCAGCTAGTGTCCTATCAGAAAGAGTATTCAGTGCTGCAGGTTCAATACTAACAGAAAAAAGGACTCGTCTGGCTACCCAAAATGTAGATGATCTAACCTTCATTAAAATGAGCCACAACTGGATTTCGAAATCTTTTGCCCCACCTTGCCCGGCTGACACCTAGCTTTCCTATGTAAAGGTCTTGCCTGTGGACTATTCTGAACGACTTTTCCAATCTCGTAATTTGCAGCACCTGATTGTCCAGCATCCGACATGTTAACACCTCCCTAAATGGCCAAAGTCCCCACACGGGGCCGTGGTATCGCCACTTGGCGCCAGCACCCGTGAGAGTACTGTTTGTCTGAAGAGGTGGGTGTGCCCGCTTTTGGTCGACGGCACTGCCACTAGGTCCCTCATAGTACAATAAAGTGTCTGGCGGTGGTGGTGCGCACCCAACGTCAGACACACCGTTGTAATATGAGGGGCCCTGGGCCTGTACCGCCTGCCACAAGACAGTCCCCCCCCCCAGGTCAAACAGTGCTCTACGACTTGCAAAATTTTCTCTCACAGCTCCACCAATGTTTAGTCTATGCGCTGACATCCTTCAATGCCTGGCACTGTCAATACCATTGTATTGACATTTTTCTTACGTTAGGCCTTCGAAGCCTGTCTGCGGTCACTCCTTCCACTAGGCCTCCACTGACCTGTCTACTGCTGCCCGTGTTCCCCTGGAACCAATTTTAAATTGCCTACAGCCAGCCCAATTTATTATGTTAGGGCTTCGAAGCCTGTCTGCGGTCCCTCCTTCCACTAGGCCTCCACTGACCTGTCTACTGCCGCCCGTGTTCCCCTGGAACCAATTTTAAATTGCCTACAGCCAGCCCAATTTATTATGTTAGGGCTTCGAAGCCTGTCTGCGGTCCCTCCTTCCACTAGGCCTCCACTGACCTGTCTACTGCCGCCCGTGTTCCCCTGGAACCAATTTTAAATTGCCTACAGCCAGCCCAATTTATTATGTTAGGGCTTCGAAGCCTGTCTGCGGTCCCTCCTTCCACTAGGCCTCCACTGACCTGTCTACTGCTGCCCGGGTTCCCCTGGAACCAATTTTAAATTGCCTACAGCCAGCCCAATTTATTATGTTAGGGCTTTGAAGCCTGTCTGCGGTCCCTCCTTCCACTGGGCCTCCACTGACCTGTCTACTGCTGCCCGTGTTCCCCTGGAACCAATTGTAAATTGCCTACATCCCAATTTTTGTTATGTTAGGCCTTCAAAGCCTGTCTGCGGCCCGTTCTTTCCACTACTACTACACTGACCAGGCCACTGCTGCCCGTGTTCCCCTGGAACCAATTTTAAATTGCCTACAGCCAGCCCAATTTATTATGTTAGGGCTTCGAAGCCTGTCTGCGGTCCCTCCTTCCACTAGGCCTCCACTGACCTGTCTACTGCCGCCCGTGTTCCCCTGGAACCAATTTTAAATTGCCTACAGCCAGCCCAATTTATTATGTTAGGGCTTCGAAGCCTGTCTGCGGTCCCTCCTTCCACTAGGCCTCCACTGACCTGTCTACTGCCGCCCGTGTTCCCCTGGAACCAATTTTAAATTGCCTACAGCCAGCCCAATTTATTATGTTAGGGCTTCGAAGCCTGTCTGCGGTCCCTCCTTCCACCAGGTCTCCACTGACCTGTCTACTGCTGCCCGGGTTCCCCTGGAACCAATTTTAAATTGCCTACAGCCCAATTTTTGTTATGTTAGGCCTTCGAAGCCTGTCTGCAGTCACTCCTTCCACTAGGCCTCCACTGACCTGTCTACTGCTGCCCGTGTTCCCCTGGAACCAATTGTAAATTGCCTACATCCCAATTTTTGTTATGTTAGGCCTTCGAAGCCTGTCTGCGGCCCGTTCTTTCCACTACTACTACACTGACCAGGCCACTGCTGCCCGTGTTCCCCTGGAACCAATTTTAAATTGCCTACAGCCAGCCCAATTTATTATGTTAGGGCTTCGAAGCCTGTCTGCGGTCCCTCCTTCCACTAGGCCTCCACTGACCTGTCTACTGCCGCCCGTGTTCCCCTGGAACCAATTTTAAATTGCCTACAGCCAGCCCAATTTATTATGTTAGGGCTTCCAAGCCTGTCTGCGGTCCCTCCTTCCACTAGGCCTCCACTGACCTGTCTACTGCCGCCCGTGTTCCCCTGGAACCAATTTTAAATTGCCTACAGCCAGCCCAATTTATTATGTTAGGGCTTTGAAGCCTGTCTGCGGTCCCTCCTTCCACTAGGCCTCCAATGACCTGTCTACTGCCGCCCGTGTTCCCCTGGAACCAATTTTAAATTGCCTACAGCCAGCCCAATTTATTATGTTAGGGCTTCGAAGCCTGTCTGCGGTCCCTCCTTCCACTAGGCCTCCACTGACCTGTCTACTGCCGCCCGTGTTCCCCTGGAACCAATTTTAAATTGCCTACAGCCAGCCCAATTTATTATGTTAGGGCTTCGAAGCCTGTCTGCGGTCCCTCCTTCCACTAGGCCTCCACTGACCTGTCTACTGCTGCCCGGGTTCCCCTGGAACCAATTTTAAATTGCCTACAGCCCAATTTTTGTTATGTTAGGCCTTCGAAGCCTGTCTGCGGTCACTCCTTCCACTAGGCCTCCACTGACCTGTCTACTGCTGCCCGTGTTCCCCTGGAACCAATTGTAAATTGCCTACATCCCAATTTTTGTTATGTTAGGCCTTCGAAGCCTGTCTGCGGCCCGTTCTATCCACTACTACTACACTGACCAGGCCACTGCTGCCCGTGTTCCCCTGGAACCAACTTTAAATTGCCTACAGCCAGCCCAATTTATTATGTTAGGACTTCGAAGCCTGTCTGCGGTCCCTCCTTCCAATAGGCCTCCACTGACCTGTCTACTGCCGCCCGTGTTCCCCTGGAACCAATTATACATTGCCTACAGCCAGCCCAATTTATTATATTAGGGCTTCGAAGCCTGTCTGCGGTCCCTCCTTCCACTAGGCCTCCACTGACCTGTCTACTGCTGCCCGGGTTCCCCTGGAACCAATTTTAAATTGCCTACAGCCAGCCCAATTTATTATGTTAGGGCTTCGAAGCCTGTCTGCGGTCCCTCCTTCCACTAGGCCTCCACTGACCTGTCTACTGCTGCCCAGGTTCCCCTGGAACCAATTTTAAATTGCCTACAGCCCAATTTTTGTTATGTTAGGCCTTCGAAGCCTGTCTGCGGTCACTCCTTCCACTAGGCCTCCACTGACCTGTCTACTGCTGCCCGTGTTCCCCTGGAACCAATTGTAAATTGCCTACATCCCAATTTTTGTTATGTTAGGCCTTCGAAGCCTGTCTGCGGCCCGTTCTTTCCACTACTACTACACTGACCAGGCCACTGCTGCCCGTTTTCCCCTGGAACCAATTTTAAATTGCCTACAGCCAGCCCAATTTATTATGTTAGGGCTTCGAAGCCTGTCTGCGGTCCCTCCTTCCACTAGGCCTCCACTGACCTGTCTACTGCCACCCGTGTTCCCCTGGAACCAATTTTAAATTGCCTACAGCCAGCCCAATTTATTATGTTAGGGCTTCAAAGCCTGTCTGCGGTCCCTCCTTCCACTAGGCCTCCACTGACCTGTCTACTGCTGCCCGGGTTCCCCTGGAACCAATTTTAAATTGCCTACAGCCAGCCCAATTTATTATGTTAGGGCTTCGAAGCCTGTCTGCGGTCCCTCCTTCCACTAGGCCTCCACTGACCTGTCTACTGCCGCCCGTGTTCCCCTGGAACCAATTTTAAATTGCCTACAGCCAGCCCAATTTATTATGTTAGGGCTTCGAAGCCTGTCTGCGGTCCCTCCTTCCACTAGGCCTCCACTGACCTGTCTACTGCCGCCCGTGTTCCCCTGGAACCAATTTTAAATTGCCTACAGCCAGCCCAATTTATTATGTTAGGGCTTCGAAGCCTGTCTGCGGTCCCTCCTTCCACTAGGCCTCCACTGACCTGTCTACTGCTGCCCGGGTTCCCCTGGAACCAATTTTAAATTGCCTACAGCCCAATTTTTGTTATGTTAGGCCTTCGAAGCCTGTCTGCGGTCACTCCTTCCACTAGGCCTACACTGACCTGTCTACTGCTGCCCGTGTTCCCCTGGAACCAATTGTAAGTTGCCTACATCCCAATTTTTGTTATGTTAGGCCTTCGAAGCCTGTCTGCGGCCCGTTCTTTCCACTACTACTACACTGACCAGGCCACTGCTGCCCGTGTTCCCCTGGAACCAATTTTAAATTGCCTACAGCCAGCCCAATTTATTATGTTAGGGCTTCGAAGCCTGTCTGCGGTCCCTCCTTCCACTAGGCCTCCACTGACCTGTCTACTGCTGCCCGTGTTCCCCTGGAACCAATTTTAAATTGCCTACAGCCAGCCCAATTTATTATGTTAGGGCTTCGAAGCCTGTCTGCGGTCCCTCCTTCCACTAGGCCTCCACTGACCTGTCTACTGCTGCCCGGGTTCCCCTGGAACCAATTTTAAATTGCCTACAGCCAGCCCAATTTATTATGTTAGGGCTTCGAAGCCTGTCTGCGGTCCCTCCTTCCACTAGACCTCCACTGACCTGTCTACTGCCGCCCGTGTTCCCCTGGAACCAATTTTAAATTGCCTACAGCCAGCCCAATTTGTTATGTTAGGGCTTCGAAGCCTGTCTGCGGTCCCTCCTTCCACTAGGCCTCCACTGACCTGTCTACTGTTGCCCGTGTACCCCTTGAACCAACATCAGAAAATATAAACATAAGTATTTTGCTTATAAAAAAGAAAATACTGGAGAGATATCAAATGCAGACATTTTAACATTAAAAACAAACACATACAACAAAAATCTGGTACAGTACTAAAAATGGCCACCAGCTACAATAACTTTCTCCTGCAAGTAGTTAACTGAAAGTTTTTTTCAATTTAAAACACAGATATGGCATCCACCGAGTGTTGTCCTGTCGCGTCTTCTTTATATAATTGTCAAGAAGATGCAAAACAATAAAAATAATAAAATCATTATTTACCAAAAAAATAGAGTAAGTCAAAACCACATTGCAAATAAACATTCATTACAAATAAAGAAACAGGGCGCGTCCGAGGGTGAGTATATACCTAATAAGAATATAATCACCCTCGGACGCGCCCTGCTTCTTTCCGACAGCCTTCCTTCCTAAGAATCAGCCCTTCCGTGGTGTAGAGAGAGGGTGTGTTACACTCCAAGGTGTTCCCCAGGTTGCCTTTCCTGAGCTTCGATCTTCATGCTCTCGTTTAGTAGTTGTCGGAAAGTAGGCTGCATTAGGCCTACAAATTGGGTATGGGGTGTAGAGAGATGGTGTGTTCAACTCCAAGGTGTTCTCCAGGTTGCCTTTCCTGAGCTTCGATCTTCCGGCTCTCATTTAGTAGTTGTTGGAAACTACACTGCATTAGGCCTACAAATTGGGTATGGGGTGTAGAGAGATGGTGTGTTCCACTCCAAGGTGTTCTCCAGGTTGCCTTTCCTGAGCTTCGATCTTCCGGCTCTCGTTTAGTAGTTCTTGGAAACTACACTGCATTAGGCCTACAAATTGGGTATGGGGTGTAGAGAGATGGTGTGTTCCACTCCAAGGTGTTCTCCAGGTTGCCTTTCCTGAGCTTCGATCTTCCGGCTCTCGTTTAGTAGTTCTTGGAAACTACACTGCATTAGGCCTACAAATTGGGTATGGGGTGTAGAGAGATGGTGTGTTCCACTCCAAGGTGTTCCCCAGGTTTCCTCGCCAATGCTTCGATCTTCATGCTCTCGTTTAGTAGTTGTTGGAAACTACACTGCATTAGGCCTACAAATTGGGTATGGGGTATAGAGAGATGGTGTGTTCCACTGCAAGGTGTTCTCCGGGTTGCCTTTCCTGAGCTTCGATCTTCCGGCTCTCGTTTAGTAGTTCTTGGAAACTACACTGCATTAGGCCTACAAATTGGGTATGGGGTGTAGAGAGATGGTGTGTTCCACTCCAAGGTGTTCCCCAGGTTTCCTCGCCAATGCTTCGATCTTCATGCTCTCATTTAGTAGTTGTTGGAAACTACACTGCATTAGGCCTACAAATTGGGTATGGGGTGTAGAGAGATGGTGTGTTCCACTCCAAGGTGTTCTCCAGGTTGCCTTTCCTGAGCTTCGATCTTCCGGCTCTCGTTTAGTAGTTGTTGGAAACTACACTGCATTAGGCCTACAAATTGGGTATGGGGTGTAGAGAGATGGTGTGTTCGACTCCAAGGTGTTCTCCAGGTTGCCTTTCCTGAACTTCTATCTTCAGGCTCTCGTTTAGTAGTTCTTGGAAACTACACTGCATTAGGCCTACAAATTGGGTATGGGGTGTAGAGAGATGGTGTGTTCCACTCCAAGGTGTTCTCCAGGTTGCCTTTCCTGAGCTTCGATCTTCCGGCTCTCGTTTAGTAGTTCTTGGAAACTACACTGCATTAGGCCTACAAATTGGGTATGGGGTGTAGAGAGATGGTGTGTTCCACTCCAAGGTGTTCCCCAGGTTTCCTCGCCAATGCTTCGATCTTCATGCTCTCGTTTAGTAGTTGTTGGAAACTACACTGCATTAGGCCTACAAATTGGGTATGGGGTGTAGAGAGATGGTGTGTTCCACTCCAAGGTGTTCTCCAGGTTGCCTTTCCTGAGCTTCGATCTTCCGGCTCTCGTTTAGTAGTTCTTGGAAACTACACTGCATTAGGCCTACAAATTGGGTATGGGGTGTAGAGAGATGGTGTGTTCCACTCCAAGGTGTTCCCCAGGTTTCCTCGCCAATGCTTCGATCTTCATGCTCTCGTTTAGTAGTTGTTGGAAACTACACTGCATTAGGCCTACAAATTGGGTATGGGGTGTAGAGAGATGGTGTGTTCCACTCCAAGGTGTTCTCCAGGTTGCCTTTCCTGAGCTTTGATCTTCCGGCTCTCGTTTAGTAGTTCTTGGAAACTACACTGCATTAGGCCTACAAATTGGGTATGGGGTGTAGAGAGATAGTGTGTTCCACTCCAAGGTGTTCTCCAGGTTGCCTTTCCTGAACTTCTATCTTCAGGCTCTCATTAAATTGTGGTTAAACGGAACAACTGCATTTGGCGTACTAGTTGGTTTGGGGCCTACTATCGGTGTCTGCCACTCCTTGCTGTTCTCCTGGTTTCCTGTCCTGAAATTCCGTTTTCAGGCGCACGTTAAGTAGTTGTTAATGTTAGACTGCATTTGGCCTACTAGTTGGGTTGGGGCCTCCTATCGGTGTCTGCCACTCCTTGCTGTTCTCCTCCACTGAACAAAGCTGTGCCGCCTGTTTACTACGGTTGCCAATTTTGAACTGCATTTCGACTACTTACTGATTTGGGCCTACTCTCTGTGTCAGCCTCTCATTCCAGTTGTCCTCCACTGCAATGCCCCCTGGTTATTCCTGTGTTACCAATTTTGAACTGCATTTAGCCAACTTTATTCTTTGGGCCTATATCTGTGTTTCCTCCTCATCCTGCCCATTGCCCAGCCAGTGATAGATGAGTCTGCTGGTACATTGACCCATAACGCAACATTCCCCGTGCACGCTACACAACAACATTGTGACCCTGCTGAAAGTCAGGTTGCTCTTCCCGCATACCATACCACCTTACACGGGGACAAAGAGGAAGGTGCAGATGAAAGTGCAGGTTCCTTCATCAGGTGGGGGGAGGAATACTAGTTGGCGACGTCACTGGCACAGGGCCTCTCATAGTACGCAAAAGTGTTGCTGCCGGTGGGAGGCGCCCCCGCCGTGCAAACACACCGCTGTACTTTGAGGGGCCCTGTGCCAGTGCCAATGCCAACGAGTGGGCCCCCCCTGCTTGCTCAGGTTCACAGCACTTGCAAAGTTGAAATACTTACCTCTCCCTGCTCCACTGCCGTGACGTGGTCCAGATTTCCTGGGCCCACTAATTACTTGAACCAGCCCTACCCACCACAACTTTAGCCAAATGACCCCCCAATTTCAAATGCCTTCTAATTATTATAAGGTAAATTACGCTTGACAAGCTTCATTAAGAAGAATGGATGGTTTTGACATTAAAATGGGCACTCTAGGTGTTTTCCTGGCCCCCACTCACTGCCGACTATGCTGCCCCATTGACTTGCATTGGGTTTCGTGTTTCGGTCGATCCCGACTTTACGTCATAATCGGCCGATTTCACTCGACCCGACTTTTGAGATAGTCGGGTTTCGCGAAACCCGGCTCGACTCTAAAAAGGTCAAGGTCGCTCAACTCTACTAAACACAGATGGGCAGATTTATCCACAGAGGATCAACTACAAGTCCAATTTCTTCAAATATATACACACAAGTTCATATTTTCTCTCTTTTATCTCTAGCAAGTGTGTCAGTGGAGAGGAAGCAGAAGGTGTCATGGAATCAATATCACATTACTCATTTCAGCCACAGCAAGATTATGTAGCCTTTGACAGTGACATCATCAGCTCGAATCAGTGCCAAAGAATTGTCTGGCAGCAATGTGCAAAGATTCTCCCACATACAAGGTGACCTCCTCTACTCACAGTACATGGCTCACTGCTCGTCTACCACAGAATCATCATCTTGTTCATTCTTGTCTCAGCTGACAGTTGTCTCTATACAAAAATAGTTAGAACCCCCTATCCCCAGTCTAATTCCTTCCTCTAGTTTTGCCTAGTTTACAGTGCTACTACTTCTATCAGTACCCCTACCAACATAGTGTGCAAAGCTAATAATATCGCTAGGTAATTAAGTTATAATCTCTATCTTCTCCAGTCCCAGGTCATCTGAGTACAAAGGATGACCTTGCCTATATTCCACTGAAAGCAATTGATTTGTATCTTCCCAAGCACTTAGAGTGCTGTTAGTTAGTGGACTATGGGACAGAACACATACCAATGTGTTATTGACAATATTGAAATTCCACTTCGTCCAAAATTATGTGTTATGACAGCAGTATGGTTGACTGAACAGAACACTGTCTGATGATGATGGGGTTAATATCACAGGTACATATATTCAATATACTTCATCTTCACTGATATGATTGCCAGAGGCAATGGAGACCAGGTTTGACCAAGTTTTATTGCTTTTACTGGTTGGACAGTTGATGTCAGACATGCTGCTGCTGCAGCTAGTAGCTCCCTTATTTTTTGCTGTGATATCGTTTTTCTTCTCACACTATCACATGTGTTACCAATTCCACTTTTTCAGTTACCTTACACTTTGGACTCAAGTAAAATGTGTATAAAAAAGTTTAACCACACGTCTCCAACCACGGAAATATCATCCAGAAATGCTAGACATGGAATACATGACAGCAAAAAGGCTAAGGCAACACCAGCTTACCTGTAATATTGCTGTGTCATGTATGTGTCTCCAATTGTATTACTTAAGTTGGTGTGCCAAAACAGACCTCTATGGTTAACCGCTTTATGACCTTGAACATATAGGTATGCCCAAGGTCACCTCCCCCTATGTGATGCGGGCTCCTGTGAGAAGCGCACAACTTTTCCTGCCCCTAACAGCTGTGGGTGGAATAGCAATCCACTCGCGGCTGTTAACATGTTACATTCCCCTGTCAATCTGAAAGCGGCATTTATCATTATCATGCAGGAAGCGCATCACAAACCCTACCTATCGGCACATTTGTCACATCAACCACCAGTTGCCGATCGTTTGGCATGACAACCAGGGCTCTGCAGGAGGTGTGCATTTTAGGTACATAATGCAGGGCTAAAGCACTGCTATGGGTAGCACATATGATTGGATTATCACAGTTTCTTCTTTAAAACAGCGACCAGGAGTAAGTATATAGCGCACCACAGAGTCAGAAAATTTCTGGGGTTTCTGAGACCCTGGAGAACATGATTAGGGTCAGTTTTTCTGGTACTCGATAACGTAAAACAAAATGTCTGCCAGCTATTAAAAAGATTTCTCTCTTCTGACATAACATACATGGTAGAGGAGAGAGAAATGAGTTCCCCAAGCCCTCCAGTACCTTCACAATCCCTGGTCCCTCCAGCTCAGTCCCCCAGTTCTTCACGTCCTTTTCCTGAAAAAAATGGCTGAAGCATGCAGTGTGCTCCTGCCTAGATCTGCCAGCTGACACCCAACAACAACAGGGATTTTTCCTATTGACTCATTCTAAACACTGTGGTAGACCCTATCACATTGTGTCATCGCCATAGTCAGTTTACTGTATTTTTCGGATTGTATGACGCACCAAACCATAAGATGCACCTATGTTTTAGAGGAGAAAATTAAAAAGAAAATGAACCAAATATGTGGTAAATTCTGTACTAATACTAATACTTATCTGTCATGCACAGTGTAGGAAAGATTAAGTGCAACACGTAGGGATGAGGGTTGGGAACCCAACACTAGGGAAGGGGGGAGTGGAGACCCCTAGGCAGATTGAAAGTCACCCTGTCCGCCCTAAACATCCCTATATAGGTTCTGCATCTATTGCCGAGCAGGAACCTAATCATTGTCTTATCCTGGCGATAAGCCCTGCTTGGGAGGGAAGTATTGAGCATTAGTCATTCCCCACTACCACTAAAGAGAGCTGGGGTAGACAAACAAAGGGAACACTTATCTTGAGAAGACTTAGAATAGTAACACAGATGTCCTCCAGCAACACCAAAAAGGAAGATAGCTGACTGCTAGAGCTCCAAGCCTCAACAGGGGGAAATGGAAATAACACTGGCGATTTCCAGCAGCAGGCTGGGAATCTATAAACACCCAGGTCCAGGTGTGTCAATTAGAGCTGGAGAAAGGTTGTTACTGGGTCCAAGAGTCAGAAGGGTTAAGAAGGGTTAAGGCCAGACACAGAGACCTTCTGCAGCTAGATGCAGTGCATCTCTCTGGATCTTCTTACACACCTGTGACAGTACCCCCCTTCTGCAAGTGGCCTCCAGACAATCAGGATCAGGTTTCTTGGGATAAGAGGTTTGAAGTGAATAAATCAGCCCAGGGAGCTTTCACCTCTGATGCCGAGACCCACATTCTTTCCTCTGAACCGTAACCATTCCAGTGCACCAATTATTCAGTGAACAATATTGGAGGTGAGAATCCACAATCCTCAAAATCTGAAACCTGAGATTTCCATCAACCATTATTGGGGGCAGCTGTAGGGAAAAGGGCTCAAGAAGTTCCATATACTTCTTGAGCAAAAACCTATGGAAGACATTTTGGATCTTAAGAGCATGAGGTAGCTCAAGCCAAAACCCTGCTGGATTAATGATGACAGCTATTTTATAGGAAGCATTAAATCTAGGTTCCAACTTCAAGGAAGGAACCTTCAACCTAATATTACTGGTAGCCAACCACACAAAGTCATTCACATTCAAGTCCAGACCTGGTAAGTGTTTTCTGTCAGCCATACTTTTGTACCTGTCTCCCATTATCTTCAAATTACTCAGAACCCCCGCCACACTAAGAAAAGTAATGAAGCAAAATGTTCCTCTTCCGAAACTCCCAAAGCACCTCCCCCACTAAAAGTACCAAACTGCGGATGGTAGCCGTATGCACCAAAGAACGGTGACCTGCTGGCAGATTCTTGAAGGTGGTTATTGATAGAGAATTCTGCCAGTGATAAGAAGGATGCCCAATCTTCCTGATTTTTAGAGAGAAAACACCTGAGGTAGGTCTGCAAATTATGGTTAACGCACTCAGTCTGTCTATTCGACTGTGGATGGAAGGCAGAGGAAAAGAATAGCTGTACCCCCAGTCAAGAACAGAACACCCTCCAGAACATGGAAACAAACTGGGTCTCCTGATCTGACACCACATCGAAGGGAATCCCGTGAAGCTTCACAATCTCATTTATAAACACCTGAGCAAGAGTCTTGGAATTTGGAAGTCCCAGTAATGCGAAAAATGAACAATTTTACTGAACCTATCTACAACCACTAAAACTATAATCTTGCCTGCAGATGCCAGTTGGTCAGTAATAAAATCCATCGACAAGTTTTGGATTGATAGTGGAAGCATGGTACCAAACGGATTGGTATGTGTTCCTTTAGAACGTGCGCAGATACGACAAGCAGCTACTTGTTCAACCACATCCCTATACAACCATCAACTATCTCAACAAAAAGGTGAGAGAAGAGGTCCGCTGTGGCCTTACCACCTGGGTGACCAGCAAGCTCAAAGCTGCAATGTTCCCCAATTAGTTTGCGGTACAGATTTGTAACAAGTAACCACCTTGGAGGGTAGGAGACCGAGGAGTCCCCATGAGCCTTTAACACCTCACCCTCCTGCTCAGGTTACACTGCTGAAATGACTACCCTCCTCTGCAAAATCAGGACATGGTCCTCATGGTCACCACTACCAGGGAAGCTCTGGGACAAAGAATCAGCTTTGACATTTTTGACCCCTGGGCGAAAAGTGACCACAGAATTGAACCTAGTAAAAAACAGGGACCATATAGCTTGCCTAGGGTTGAGACATTTGGCCGATTGAAGATATGACAAGTTCTTATGGTCAGTGATAACAGTAATAGGATGGGCAGCCCCCTCCAACCAATGTCGCTATTCTTCAAATGCCAATTTAATTACCAAAGAATTTTTTTTAGAAAAGAAGGCGCAAGGACACCATTTACCAGGGGAAGGACCCTGAGATAACACAGCCCCAACCCCCACCTCTGATGCATCAACCTCCACAATAAAGGGTTGGGAAACATTGGGTTGACTAAGAATAGGAGCCGTGACAAAACAGCTCTTAAGGGAGGAAAAAGCCTGCAGGGCATCAACCAACCATTTGGAAAAGTATGACCCCTTCCTTGTCATGTCAGTTAGGGGTTTCACAATCACTGAATAATTCCAGATGATTTTCTGATAAAAATTAGTAAAGCCCACAAAACATTGTAGGGCCTTCAAGTTCTCGGGACAGTCCCAATCAAGGACAGCAAAGATCTTCTCCGGATACATCCAAAAACCTGAAGATGACATAAGGTACCCCAAAAACTGCACTTTCTGGATGGTGAAAACACAAGTTGTTGTCTCTTAATGTTTGCAGTACCTGTTGTAGGGGTTTTACTCGCTCAGGTGCGACGGCTGACACTCAGGAGGCACATTCCATTAAAATTTCACAGGGTTTATTGCTCCATAAACCACATAACAAAAACAGAAAACAAATAGCCTTTAGCACAGGAAAATAAAAACAAATGTCCAGTTCTTCAGGCTCAGTCCTGGAGTCTTAACACACTCTGGAGGCTTTCACCTCCACACACACACCCCCTGTGTTAAACATTAGCCTTTCTTTTATAGATCTAACCACACCCAGGAACCCATCACATGATTAGACATGTGGTTATGACATCACCACAGGTCCTGAAACACATATAGATAGGCATGGTTATTACCCTATGGTGAGGTATATGGGTAGTCAGACCCTCTCATTGCTTTATGTTCATCAAAGAAAACACTCCGGGTTACATTACAGGGACAAGCCACCTATGTGACACATACCTGCTGTCGACTATACAACCTTTAGCCACGCTACATACCTCCCCCTCTGCCTAAAGCCGTGGGGCTTGGAACTTTCCCCTACTAGACAAGGGATTCTTGATAGGGCATCAGCATTACCGTGCAGCTTCCCGGCCCTATGTTCCACATGGAAACTGAGGTCCTGCAGGGCTAAGAACCAATGGGTGACCCTAGCATTTCTACCCTTCGTTTCCTTCATCCATCTAAGTGGGGCATGGTCGGATATCAGTCTAAATTTACGTCCCAGCAGATAGTACCGTAATGTGTCCACCGCCCACTTTATGGCCAAACACTCCTTCTCTATGACTGAGTAATTCCTTTCAGATGAGGACAGCTTCCTACTCAGATAGGGAACAGGATGCTCCTCCCCATGTAGCTCTTGGGAAAGGACTGCTCCTACCCCAACATCTGAGGCATCTGTCTGAAGAATAAACTCTTTCTTAAAGTCTGGGGCCATCAGAACGGGTTGCTTACATAGAGCCCCTTTCATTTCTTGGAAGGCTGACTCTGTCTCTTCGGACCATTTAACCATTACTGATTTTGTCCCCTTTAGCAGATCAGTCAGAGGCGCAGCCACCGTGGCAAAGTTTGGGATGAACCTCCTCTAATATCCCACAATCCCCAGAAAGGCTTTAACTTGCTTTTTGGAGAGTGGTTTTGGCCTTATTTGAATTGCCTCCACTTTACTGATTTGGGGCTTTATTTCTCCAGGAACCACTACATATCCTAGGTACTTAGCTTCCTCCTTACCCAAGGCACACTTCTTCGGGTTTATTGTAAACCCCGCCTCCCTTAGAGCATCAAACACCGCTTGGACTTTTTCCAGATGACTCTCACAGTCTGGGCTAAAGATGACGATATCATCCAGGTACGCAGCAGCGTATGGCTTATGGGGTGCAAGGATTCTATCCATAGCCCTCTGGAAGGTCGCCGAGCTCCCTGTTGGCCAAACGGCATCCGGACATACTGGAAGCATCCAAATGGTGTAGAAAACGCAGTCTTCTCCTTGGCTTCCTGTGCCATGGGGATCTGCCAATACCCCTCGTCAAATCCAAGATGGTTTATTGCTCCATAAACCACATAGCAAAAACAGAAAACAAATAGCTTTTAGCTCAGGAAAAGAAAAACAAGTGTCCAGTCCTTCAGGCTCAGTCCTGGAGCCTTAACACACTCTGGAGGCTTTCACCTCCACACACACCCCCTGTGTTAAGCATTAGCCTTTCTTTTATATATCTAACCACACCCAGGAACCCATCACATGATTAGACATGTGGTTATGACATCACCTCAGGTCCTGAAACACATATACAGTGGGGCAAAAAAGTATTTAGTCAGTCAGCAATAGTGCAAGTTCCACCACTTAAAAAGATGAGAGGCGTCTGTAATTTACATCATAGGTAGACCTCAACTATGGGAGACAAACTGAGAAAAAAAATTCCAGAAAATCACATTGTCTGTTTTTTTTATCATTTTATTTGCATATTATGGTGGAAAATAAGTATTTGGTCAGAAACAAACAATCAAGATTTCTGGCTCTCACAGACCTGTAACTTCTTCTTTAAGAGTCTCCTCTTTCCTCCACTCATTACCTGTAGTAATGGCACCTGTTTAAACTTGTTATCAGTATAAAAAGAAACCTGTGCACACCCTCAAACAGTCTGACTCCAAACTCCACTATGGTGAAGACCAAAGAGCTGTCAAAGGACACCAGAAACAAAATTGTAGCCCTGCACCAGGCTGGGAAGACTGAATCTGCAATAGCCAACCAGCTTGGAGTGAAGAAATCAACAGTGGGAGCAATAATTAGAAAATGGAAGACATACAAGACCACTGATAATCTCCCTCGATCTGGGGCTCCACGCAAAATCCCACCCCGTGGGGTCAGAATGATCACAAGAACGGTGAGCAAAAATCCCAGAACCACGCGGGGGGACCTAGTGAATGAACTGCAGAGAGCTGGGTCCAATGTAACAAGGCCTACCATAAGTAACACACTACGCCACCATGGACTCAGATCCTGCAGTGCCAGACGTGTCCCACTGCTTAAGCCAGTACATGTCCGGGCCCATCTGAAGTTTGCTAGAGAGCATTTGGATGATCCAGAGGAGTTTTGGGAGAATGTCCTATGGTCTGATGAAATCAAACTGGAACTGTTTGGTAGAAACACAACTTGTCGTGTTTGGAGGAAAAAGAATACTGAGTTGCATCCATCAAACACCATACCTACTGCAAAGCATGGTGGTGGAAACATCATGCTTTGGGGCTGTTTCTCTGCAAAGGGGCCAGGACGACTGATCCGGGTACATGAAAGAATGAATGGGGCCATGTATCGTGAGATTTTGAGTGCAAACCTCCTTCCATCAGCAAGGGCATTGAAGATGAAACGTGGCTGGGTCTTTCAACATGACAATGATCCAAAGCACACCGCCAGGGCAACGAAGGAGTGGCTTTGTAAGAAGCATTTCAAGGTCCTGGAGTGGCCTAGCCAGTTTCCAGATCTCAACCCTATAGAAAACCTTTGGAGGGAGTTGAAAGTCCGTGTTGCCAAGCGAAAAGCCAAAAACATCACTGCTCTAGAGGAGATCTGCATGGAGGAATGGGCCAACATACCAACAACAGTGTGTGGCAACCTTGTGAAGACTTACAGAAAAAGTTTGACCTCTGTCATTGCCAACAAAGAATATATTACAAAGTATTGAAATGAAATTTTGTTTCTGACCAAATACTTATTTTCCACCATAATATGCAAATAAAATGTTAAAAAAACAGACAATGTGATTTTCTGGATTTTTTTTTCTCAGTTTGTCTCCCATAGTTGAGGTCTACCTATGATGTAAATTACAGACGCCTCTCATCTTTTTAAGTGGTGGAACTTGCACTATTGCTGACTGACTAAATACTTTTTTGCCCCACTGTAGATAGGCATGGTTATGCCTCTTACCCAGGGGTAAGGTATATGGGTAGTCAGACCCGCTCATTGCTTTATGTGCATCAAAGAAAACACTCTGGGTTACATTACAGCGACAAGCCACCTATGTGACACATACCTCCCGACGACTATACAACCTTTAGCCACGCTACACTGTCTAACATGATCCTGATGTGTCTCCAAATCAGGAGAGTAAACCAAAATATCACAAACATAGACCACCACAAACTTACCCACCAAGTGTTGAAAAATATCATTGACGAAATGATGAAATACTGGAGGTGAATTGATCAGACCGAAAGGTCTCAATCTCGTGGCAGGTTTTTGTGACAAACGAGAAAAATGGCCTTTTTTTATCAGAGTTTCATCAGAGTATCATCAAAGTGTCATCAAAGTGTCATCAGATTGTCATCAGAGTGTCATCAGAGTGTCAGAGTTTTATCAGAGTTTCATCAGAGGTTGGTCAGAGTTTTATTTCATTTCATTTCACTGTTAGGGAAACAAAGTATGTCCACCTTCTTCTACCAGTCAGAGAAAAATTCGAAGCACATTTATCGCATCTAAATTATGTCCAATATTTTCACTTACCAGTATGCTTTCATTACCGAGTTTGATCTGACACTGAATATGGTGGCGCCAGGAACACAGACATACAAAGCTGAAGAAGTTCTTGATCCTGATGTAACACCAAGGCTAACATGGGAGAGATAATTAACTGTTGAGCAACACCTATAGGTATTTGCTTACATATAATTTTAAAGTCATGACTGGAAAGATTTTTTAAGCCATAAATTCCTGTGTTTGGATGTTCTGAGAACCCAGATCTCTTTTGACTTCCGACAAACAATGGCATATACTTTTCTTTAAGGAGAACCTGTCATGAACTCAAAATTAGACACTTTTTGAAAAGTCACAAATAATGAATCGGGCTAAAACATCTGGAAAGCCCAAACCATGCCCACAGCATCAAACAAAAAAGGCAAACACATATAAACCAGTCTTAAAAAAATGCACCATGTGAAAAATAAGTTTGTTGCAAACAGAAAATGCGTATTACACCAAAAACTCAACAAAAACAGGCACAAATGCATTAATGAATTAGGCACAATATAGTAGATTTTGTATCCTATTTCAGAAGATTTTATGTGAATATTGATTTATTTGCAATAGGATTTGGGTACTGAATGACAATGAATGTATTAACTGAGCTCTTTATGAGAGCATTATTTCTGCACACTACAATGGGCCTAGTATTGTAGTATAAGGTCTGCGTCACACTCAGCATAGGTAAATACAGTGCGTATTTTACGGCCGTAATACGCAGAAAAAATCCCGAAATGTTGATTCGTATGTAATCCGTAGGCAAGGTGTGGTCGCATATTTTGCGCATGTAATGTCGCATCCATAATGCGTTTTTTTCATGCAACCTGCCAAAATGGACATTTAACAGTTTTGGAGGCTGTAATTAATTTAAATAAGCCTCATCAACCCTATTTAAGGCCTCTACAACAGGTGGCACCCTCCCATATGGCCATTTTGTGGTTGTGCATCTGTTGGTGTGTTGTGGTAACGTTTGCACCATGTCTGACCTACTGCACTTCACCCCAACTCAGCGGGTTTTGTTTAACTGGGTCTTGTCGCGTCGGTTTGGCCAGCCATACCCTGTGATTGTAGATCCATGAAGGAGGAGAAGAAGAATGTGGGTGCATCCTCTTTTGACTCAACACCTCACTAAAGGTCATTTTCAGAGGCTCCATACAGCTCTGCGTGCACATCCTGATAAGTTCTACCTATACTGTCGAATGACAATACCAACATTTGATATCTTGTTGGAGACAGTACGTCCAGGCCTCACATATCAGGACACCAGGATGCGAAAAAGGATATGCACAGAGAAGCGTCTTCTCCTTACTTTATGGCATGTTGATGATGTTTTATTTTTCAGGGTTGTTTGCTATCAGCTATTTATAAATATATGTTTCCCTTAGGATAAAACCACACTAAAAATATCTATTTTTAATGTTCTACTTATGTACACTAGGTACAGATAGATGTTTTTCATTGATATTCCTGTTTTGTTTCTTAAGCAACATACTTGCGCTTTATCATGTGTTGGCTAAACTATTGTTACCGAACTAATATTTTTTTTGTGTCCTTTCAGCTTCCTGTCAACTGGCTTGTCTTATGCGGGACTATACCTGGAGTTTCTCATCCATGGCCCACACTGCATTGGAGCCATGGATGGGAAACATTTCAGGGTGCGTAAGCCGCCGAACTCTGGCTCCCAATTCTACAATTATAAGCAGTTTTTCTCTGTAGTTCTGTTAGCTGTAGTTGACAGTAACTACA
This sequence comes from Ranitomeya imitator, assembly GCF_032444005.1. NCBI lineage: Eukaryota > Metazoa > Chordata > Amphibia > Anura > Dendrobatidae > Ranitomeya > Ranitomeya imitator. The sequence continues at coordinate 1,112,212,231 of NC_091282.1, forward strand.
GGTTTATAATTGTAGACATTGGGGCCTATGGGTGAACAGGAGACTCAAGGGTCTTTAATTCGTCCATTATGGGTCGGCGGCTACGTGAAAACCAGTTAGACTTCCCACCACCACAACAACTCCTAGGCTCCAATGCTGAAGCAGTGCCATATGTTCTTGTGGGAGATGAGGCCTTCCAATTGACAAGGAATGTCATGAGGCCTTATCCCAGGCGCAACCTGGATTATCGGCGGCGTGTTTTTAATTTGAGGCTTTCCAGGGCGCCTAGACTGGTGGAGTGTGCCTTTGGGATTCTGTGTGCCAAATGTTGTCTCCTCCAGACTGTCATTCAGCTCAGTGAGGCTACTATTAATGAAGTGATTAAGGCTTGTGTTGTTTTGCACAATTTTACTAGACTTCATGATTGCCTGTCAGCTGTTCTTGGTGAAGAAATGTTGCCCAATGTGAGTAGTCCTTCACCACATGGTCCTCCTCCACGCCGTCCCCTTTCTGGAATCAAAGTGAGAGATATTTTCACAAATTATTTTGTTTCTCCTCAGGGTGCTACTCCCTGGCAAGATTATGCTGTTTCTCAGTTGTGATTTTCTTATTTTCAAAATATATTATCAACATAAAATATTTTTGTCTACACAAACAGTACTCTGTGTGTTGTATTTCCTTAATTACCAAATGATTATGAACAGAGCATATGTGTGTGATTTAATAATGATTGGTCCACAAACATCAATTGGCTTTTGACAACATTTTTTACTTACAGCAAAAGCCTTTTGTTGTAAACTTTTAACAATATTTTTTTCATATGGTTATAATATGTTTTTTAGTTTTGTATTTTTTTTTAAACAAAACAGAACAAAGTGCAAATACAGCACAAAATAACCAAAAACATGGTTATGCGTAAAAAAGTAAACAAAAACACTTTGGCTTACAGATTCCTGTAAGTTGAGGTGGTGATGGCGGCAGCTCTGGGTCCTGTTCAGGGGGCCCTTGTTGGGCCAATTGTCCTTCACCCTGTGTGGATGCTGTGGGTTGCTACGCCATATACAGGCCTAGGCCACATTGGCCAGTTGGATATTGGCCATAAGGTATTTGTCTCTGGCCCTCATGCTGACAGACATATTGATTGGACTGATACCCAACCCCAAAATGGCCATGTTGTCCAAACCCAGGTTGTGACCAGCCTACAGCACTGGGTCTGGACAAGTGCCCATATTAGGAAGGTGGATTGTAGGCTGCCATTTGGTATGGTGCTGGCCTTTGTTCATTTTGGGATGGAAGGGGTTGAGGTGTAGGCATACGTGGAAGAGGTGCTTCAAATCCTGTTTGACCATGCACCTTTTGAGTTATTTGAAGGTGCAAGAGGTTAGTTTGTGAAGGCTGCCTTCTCTCAAGAAATTCAAAAACATCATAGGGGTCATTTGGAAGAGTGCTTGATTTACAATCAGGATTTGAATACACCCTCTCACACGTAGCCTCACCTCACAGGGAAGGGGACGAGGGTACTGGGCAAGGCTGCGAGAAAAGGCCTCCTCTCCATCATCCGTGGCTGCCCAGGCCAAATAATTGAGGACCCCCAGTGTCAACATCCCTTCTAGTGGCTTGCAGCTCTCTCCTTCTGTGGCCTCTGCGTAAAGCCCCAGATGGCTGTGGGGAGGACACCAGTGGGAGAGTAGGGCTGCTGCTGTGTCCATACTCTTCCTGGCTTACAGGATCAGGAGGTGCTGCTGATGTTGATGGTGCTGCATCTTGTAAACTTGGTGCAGTCTCTTGTGATGCAGAAGCAGATGTTTCAGGAAGGATGGAGGATGTGGAATTGAAAGATGGGCATGCCACCTCTTCGTCAACAGCAACTGGATCTATCACAACCTCCGAGTCCGAGCCGGTCTCCCTCTCAGTGAGGTTGGATTGAGTTCTGTTATGAAAAAAATAAAAATAATACACCAAATAAATATTAGAGCTATTTTCAAACATATGTTTATTATACATGTGTGACCTCATCTCTCGGTAATTACCTACACGCAACCTCAAATCCTCACAAGATTTCCTTCTGTACTACCCTCTTATCTCCTATTCCCACAATCGTATACAAGATTTATCTCGTGTTACATAGTTACATAGTTATTAAGGTTGAAGGAAGACTTTAAGTCCATCTAGTTCAACTCATAGCCTAACCTAACATGCCCTAACATGTTGATCCAGAGGAAGGCAAAAAAAACCCATGTGGCAATGAGTAAGCTCCACCTTGGGGAAAAAATTCCTTCCCGACTCCACATACGGCAATCAGACTAGTTCCCTGGATCAACGCCCTATCAAGGAATCTAGTGTATATACCCTGTAACATTATACTTTTCCAGAAATGTATCCAGTCCCCTCTTAAATTTAAGTAATGAATCACTCATTACAACTTCATATGGCAGAGAGTTCCATAGTCTCACTGCTCTTACAGTAAAGAATCCGTGTCTGTTATCATGCTTAAACCTTTTTTCCTCCAAACGTAGAGGATGCCCCCTTGTCCCTGTTTCAGGTCTATGATTAAAAAGATCATCAGAAAGGTCTTTGTACTGTCCCCTCATATATTTATACATTAAAATAAGATCACTTCTTAGTCTTCGTTTTTCCAAACTTAATAGCCCCAAGTGTAATAACCTATCTTGGTATTGCAGACCCCCCAGTCTTCTAATAACCTTGGACGCTCTTCTCTGCACCCGCACCAGTTCAGCTATGTCTTTCTTATACACTGGAGACCAGAACTGTGCACAGTATTCTAAGTGTGGTCGAACTAGTGACTTGTATAGAGGTAAAATTATGTTCTCCTCATGAGCATCTATGCCTCTTTTAATGCATCCCATTATTTTATTTGCCTTAGTAGCAGCTGCCTAACACTGGCCACTGAATATGAGTTTGTCATCCACCCATACACCCAGGTCTTTATCTTTGACGGTTTTGCCCAGAGTTTTAGAATTAAGCACATAATTATACATCTTATTACTTCTACCCAAGTGCATGACCTTACATTTATCCCCATTAAAGCTCATTTGCCATTTATCAGCCCAAGCTTCTAGTTTACATAAATCATCCTGTAATATAAAATTGTCCTCCTCTGTATTGATTACCCTGCAGAGTTTAGTGTCATCTGCAAATATTGAAATTCTACTCGGAATGCCCCCTACAAGGTCATTAATAAATATGTTAAAAAGAAGAGGGCCCAATACTGACCCCTGTGGTACCCCACTGCTAACCGCTACCCAGTCCGAGTGTGCTCCATTAATAACCACCCTTTGTTTCCTATCACTGAGCCAGCTCTCAACCCACTTACACATATTTTCCCCTATCCCCATTATTCTCATTTTATGTATCAACCTTTTGTGTGGCACCGTATCAAAAGCTTTTGAAAAGTCCATATACACTACATCTACTGGATTCCCTTGGTCCAGTCCGGGACTTACTTCTTCATAGAAACGATCAAATTAGTCTGACATGAACGGTCCCTAGTAAACCCGTGCTGATACTGGGTCATGAGGTTATTCCTCTTCAGATACTCCAGCATAGCATCCCTTAGAATGCCCTCCAGGATTTTACCCACAGTAGAGGTTAAGCTTACTGGCCTATAATTTCCGAGTTCAGTTTTTTCCCCTTTTTGAATATTGGCACCACATTTGCTATACTCCAGTCCTGTGGTACAGAACCTGGTATTATGGAGTCTTTAAAGATTAAAAATCATGGTCTATCAATGACTGTACTTAATTCCTGCAGTACTCGAGGGTGTATCCCATCCGGGCCCGGAGATTTATCAATTTTAGTGATTTTTAGACGCCGCCGCACTTCCTGCTGGGTTAAGCAGGTGACACTTAAGTGGGAATATTTATCACTAGTCATTTTGTCTGCTATGGGATTTTCTTGTGTAAATACTGATGAAAAAAAGTCATTTAGCAGATTGGCTTTTTCCTCATCCTCATCCACCATTTCACCCAGACTATTTTTAAGGGGGCCAACACTATCATTTTTTAGTTTCTTACTATTTATGTAGTTAAAGAATATTTTGGGATTATTTTTACTCTCTCTGGCAATGAGTCTCTCTGTCTCAATCTTTGCTGCCTTGATTTGCTTAGGGGTGTATCACCCCTACTGTTTAAACCACTACCACAACACATCAGACTCTCGCCTACCGTTGAAAGCTTCAAAAAGAGCATGAAGACCCACCTCTTCCAACAAGCATATAACCTGCAGTAACCACCGATTGACCAAACCACTGCATGAACAGCTCTACCCTTGCCTACTGTATTCTCACCCATCCCTTGTTGTAGCTTGTGAGGCTTTCCGGGCAGAGTCCTCTCTCCTCCTGTACCAGTTATGGTTTTTTTGTATTTTTTTTTTTTTTTAAATTTTGAAAATGTTTACCCCTCCTTACATTTAAAGCGCTATGGAATAAATGGCACTAGAACAAGAAAAAGTGAGATTAATACTAATATTAAACAAAAAAATTGTGCTGTGGTGTTTTTACTTACTGTCTTAGATCCATACTGGCATCCAAAAAGGAAAGTCGATCGCAATATATGTACTTCCTTTTTTTGGTTGGTGCTGCTGACCCACTTCTTGCCTGCTGCTGCCTTTCCCGCCGGTACTGTTCCCTGATGCTGCGCCATCTTGTCATAACATCACTGCAATGACATGAAAACAAATATTTTTTATCATCATTATGCACATTGCTTAAAACAGTTGGCATTGATCATATTTGAACGATAATAATACAATGCCTTCTTAAATGATTTGCATAAAGTTACAATTGCTTAAAAAAAAAATTATACAAAAGAAAAATAAACAACACAAGGACAGGGTCCACTCCCCTCTGTACCAGTTTTGCGTAAACAAAAATAGTACCCAATGCAACATCTATATTAGCTATGTACGTAAACCCTTTTTTCATGTTAATCATCTTTGTTTTTGCAGAAAAATGGCAAAAAATACCATACTAAGGCCAAAAATATTCTTCCTGCAATCATGTAGGTAAAGCGTTTTTCAGGGTTAATTAATGTCGAAACATGAGTGTACTTACAAAGTTGTGTCTGCTCCGCACGTGGCCGTTGGGCATAATCTGGGAACAGGATCACAAAGATGGTCCTCCAAACTGCCTCTTTCCTGGCACGGTTGGCATAGTTTGGATCACGCTGGTCCCAGATCTCAGGCCTTTCTTGGACCAGGATGAGGAGCATATCGATGTTGATTATGCTGACCATGCTGCTTGCAACTCCGTGGAGGCGAGCGCAAGACTTCCGGGATGTCTGTGTGGCTTTTTCAGCTAATTAGCATGTCTGAGCTTCCTGATTGAGGGCTTAGCACAATTCCTGGCATCTGGAGATGTCTGGAGATGTCTGGCGCATTTCTCGCAAGTCACACTGCTGGTCCGTGTGTAATCCATAATTTTTGCGCCCCCATAGACTTTCATTGGCGATTTTTTTTTGCGCAATATGGTGACAAATGCAGCATGCTGCGATTTTCTACGGCCATACAAGACTGTATAATATGGATCCGTAAAATACGGCAGATAGGAGCTGGGCCAATCAGAATCATTGTACCGTGTGCAATCCGTATTTTCTGCACCTCTCATACGTCCGTAAAACTCGCTAGTGTGGCGCCGGCCTAATGCATTTGATGGCTCCATTATGTTTTGAATAGGCAAGGGGCAATGTTATTTCTGCACAAGACAAAGGACATACTATAGCAGCTTTCTGCACTTTATAGAAGCAAAGTAATTAAAAATAGTTTTATTCACCCATTTAACATATTTTAGACGCTAGCATAATGTTATTGTGGGAGAAAGAAAGAAAGAAAGAAAGAAAGAAAGAAAGAAAGAAAGAAAGAAAGAAAGAAAGAAAGAAAGAAAGAAAGAAAGAAAGAAAGAAAGAAAGAAAGAAAGAAAGAAAGAAAGAAAGAAAGAAAGAAAGAAAGAAAGAAAGAAAGAAAGAGAAAGAAAGAAAGAAAGAACAAAGACAGGAAATACTATCGACTTGATCCTGTATATATTCTATAAGAACAATACCTATTCTTTTTAAAGCCCATGGTGCAAAGAATGACTTCCAAAATGGCACGTTCCTTAAAGTAGGCCATGCCCACTGCTTGGAAAAGCAAATGCATCATGTTGATTTACAAGCATTAAATAACGTAACGTGCATTTTCAGCAGATCTGCACATTTTACATTCCATTAGGCTTTATGTTTAAAATGAGATACAAAATGTTCTATCTGTGTAAGTACTGCTAGCCTCAGCAGGCCGGAGTAAAACAAGATATTGTGATGCTGTGATTATTGCAACTTTTTCAGCTACGGTAATTATGATTTGTCATGCGCAGTTTCTGGTGTTTTGCCACAGAAAAGTTCTTATTCTTATTGAGCTTATTTTGATTTACTGCTAAATATTTTTAAAGTTAACTTTTACTTTATGTGTTATCCTATTACTGAAGACCGGTTAAAAAAGTGTACAGCTGGCACATAGCTGCAACTGGCATCCACTTGACAGATGCTTTTTTTTAATTGTAAGGAGAAAGTGATTTTTTTTGTCTATTTTTGGAAAGATCAAAATATATGAAGTACATACATATGCAAACATAATATATAGCCATTAGGAAAACTATATTTTAACATATACTTTTTATAATGCTCTGAAACATCAATGGTGTTCATCTCATTATCTTACACCCTCAAATAAGGTATTCTGACATAATTTTGCCAAACATTATTTAAAAGTAGGGCTGAGCGAAACGAATCGGACAAATTCAAAAATCGCCGACTTTCGGCAAAGTCGGGTTTCATGAAACCCGACCCGATCCAAGTGTGGGATCGGCCATGAGGTCGGCGATCTTCGCGCCAAAGTCGCGTTTCGTATGACGCGTTCAGTGTCATTTTTCAGCAAATGAAGGAGGTCGCAGAGTGTGGGCAGCGTGATGACATAGGTCTCGGTCCCCACCATCTTAGAGAGGGGCATGACAGTGATTGGCTTGCTGTCTGCGGCATCACAGGGGCTATAAAGGGGCATGCACGGCGACCACCATCTTACTTCTGCCGATCGTAGCATAGGGAGAGGTTGCCGCAGCTTCATCAGAAGAAGGGATATTGTTAGGGAGGGAAGATTAAGCCCCGAAACTGCTTGTGCTGTAGCGATTTCCACTGTCCAACACCACCATTTGTTTGCAGGGACAGTGGAGGCTATATTTTTGTGCATCAGCTCTGTAGCTTACTAAGCTGCCTTTTAAGGCTCCCTGATAGCTGCATTGCTGTTTGCACGCCGCTGTGAAACCAACTGCTTTTTTAAAAGCAAAAATCCTGTTGCTCCTTTCTGCACAGTAATCTTGTTTATTTGTTTATTTGTCCACACTTTTGTGTGCAGGATTCCTTTTTATTGCTGCCATACTTTTCCTGAGATCATTGTAGGGAGATTGAAATTGTACTACAGTCCTTGTATTTTTTCATATATCTTCCAGCCACTTTCTGCCACTTACATTGTGTTGTTTTATGCACAGGGCCTGAGTTTTGGTTTAGTCTACCCCAAAAAAAGTGAGATTCAAATTATCACAAAGTGGATGTTTCAGTCCTGTTAGTTTGTGTTATATCAGCCAGCCACTTTCTGTCACTTACATTGTGTTGTTTTATGCACAGGGACTGAGGTTTGTTTTATTCTCCCCCCAAAAAAGTGAGATTCAAATTATCACAAAGTGGATATACTGCAGTCCTGTTAGTTTGTGTTATATCAGCCAGCCACTTTCTGCCACTTACATTGTGTTGTTTTATGCACAGAGCCTGATTTTTTGTGCAGTCCCCCCCCCCAAAAAAAAAATGAAGATTTAAAATCTCAACACGTTTATATACACCTTCTACCTTGTTTTACAGTACCATATAACGGTTGTAATTTTGGTTAGATTTTCCAAAAAATGAGGAAGTCAGGTGGAAGAGGCCGTGGGCGTTGGTTGCGAGCTGGTACTGATGGTGGTGGAGGTGCATCTGGTGGTAGTGGCAAAAGCACAATAGCACCTAAGGCTGGAGGTGTTGAGCCAGCGTCATCGTCTGGCTACACAAGACCTCGAAGGCTCCCTTATCTGGGAGTAGGAAAATGGCTTTTAAAGTAGGAGCAGCAGGAAAAAGTTTTGGCTTTCCTTGCTGACTCAGCCTCCAGTATTCCCATTAAAACTATAAAGCGAGGCACTTGCGCAGTTTGTGCACTTTTAGTAAGCGGTGTATGCCCAAGCAATTGAGATCCGCTTTACCTCTATAAACAGGAAGTGGTTATTTACTGTGCAGTTTTTAGTGTGCGTTCCAGGCTTGGAGCGCACATGTACTGCGCATGCGGCTGTTACACGCTGAGGGCTTGAGCACGCATTGTATTTCTTTAAACAGGAAGTGCCGTTGTCTCCATCTTTTTCTCGGCTTGCGTTCCAGGCTGGAGCGCATATCGCCACCTCAGGTATTTGTTCCATTTGTATATAGTTATCATTCTCGATCCTTATCAGCTACATACTGGGGGGATTAGCGCAGCCGTTATGGACATAGTTTTACCATCTAGTCCAAAATTGATGGTCTTTGTTTATTGTTTTTACCCGGTGCATCTTGGAAGAGGGGCGGTTCTTTAGTGGCTGGCCGTGATTGGCCTTCTGAGTCCATTTAAACCGGCCTCATATGGATCTACACAGGTCTGTCCACTCATCGTGATACCTGCATCTATGCAATATTTTGCCTTATATTTTGCCTCCTGATGAACCGTTGGTCGGGGAAACGCGTCGAGGCCATGGGGCTATCTACTGGAAGCTAAGTTTGGGTTAACTCCCACATATGCTGCTTTTTCTGTGTTACCCACTAGTTTTCACAATATTGTGCATTGCTAACAGTTGATATGTGGTTTGTGATGGTTCACTATGTTGAATTAGGCGTTTATCTTTTTGTTTAGGCCTTTTTTTCCCCCTTCTGTCCTGTTATCTTTGAGTCCTATGAAGTACAGGTTTTGTTTATGCATGAAACGGCTATTATAGCCATTATAACATAGAATCATTGTTTGTTGTATGTTATTGCATTATAAGCTATTCTAGCATTTTATTATGGGGGAATTATTTTCTATACAATAGCCTTCTTTTTATTAAGTACTTTCCTTTCATCTCTTTTTGTTGCTTATTATTTTCCCACCTATAGTTTAGGTATTCATCAGGGTGAGCTAGATATAGCCGCTGCTGAGTGGGGGTGCCAAATCATCGTCTCTATAGGGTGCCAACCTCCACTGATACCCTGTTTCCCCGAAAGTAGGACCCCCCCGAAAATAAGACAGGGTGGGGGTTTCGGGGGGGTCCTCCAATGTAAGGCCTCCCCCGAATGTAAGGCAGGGTTGGGGGGGGCCGCTGTGAAATGTAAGGCCCTTACCTTTGGGCCGCCGCTGTCCCCCATTGGGTCCCCAGGCTCCAGAGGTGTCCTCAGGTGCAGCTGGGCGGGTCCAGCGCTCATGGGGTTAACTCGCCGTGTTAATCCCGCAATCCGCCCAGCTCAACAGCTCATTGGCCGCCCGTGCTCCCCACCTCACCGCCGGCCCCCGGCTCGAGCGCTGATTGGCCAATCAGCTCGAGTGCTGATTGGCCCAGCAGCTCGGGCTGTAATTGGCCGCCCCAGCCCCACGTCACCACTGTTTCCCTGCTGATTGGCACAGCGTTCCCTGCAGCACAGGCCTTCCGCACCCACAGCCGCACCGCAGAGGAAAACGTCCAGCATTTAAAAACCAAGTAGGGAAACATGTACTGTATAGGGTATGGGGCTGTGTGCAGTGGGATACGGCACTGTTATGGGGTATGGGGCTGTGTGCAGTGGGATACGGCACTGTTATGGTATGCAGGCAGAGGGTATACGGCAATTACCGTACAGTACCATACCGTAGTGTGTTACTGTTACCGTACTTTGATTTGCTGTCTGCTTTCCAGTTGAATGGTGTAACGTTAAGTACTGTACTGAATTTGAAAATTGTCATTTTTTTTTTCGGCTAATGTAAGACCTCCCCCGAAAGTAAGACAGGGTGGGACTTTTTGGGGTAAAATAAATGTAAGACAGGGTCTTACTTTCGGGGAAACACGGTAGGTAGGGGTAGCAGCTAAGCATAGGGAAACTGCTAGGTTATTTGTATGGAATAGATCTGTATTTTGTTACACTGGGATTTGGTGTTTTTTAAAAAATAGTTGCTAATAAACTTTATAGTTTTAATGGGAATACATATTACACAGTTTATGATTTTTCCCTTTTTGTATTATATATATATTTTTTTTTTCTGACTCAGCCTCGCTCTTTCGCCTCCTCTTCAGAAAGTTCCAAATATAAAAGCAGCAAGTCATCAGTGGATGCTCCCGGTCAGGAACAATACGTTTCCTTGTGTCCTTCACCCAAACCAAAAGTGAAGGATGCGTCAGGTGACACTACAGGTTACTCCATGGAGGTCTGTACACATACCGTGCCTGGGTTAGAACGGGAAATTATTAACTGCCCATTTTAAGATGAATCGGACATGGAGTGCACTGATGCACAGCCACAGCTAGATTATTATGCTGTTCCATTGACTCAGATCACTACATTGCCCTCGCAGTGTACTGAGCCAGAATCTGACCCTAATGAGACTATGGTGCCCCATCCCGAACGCTATAGCACCTTACACGGTGACACAGAGGAATGTGCACATGACATTGAAGAGAAGGTGATAGATGACGCAGTTGTTGACCCAAATTGGCAGCCATTGGGGTAAGAGGGTGCCACTGCCAGTAGCTCAGAAGCGGAGGAGGATGATCCACAGCAGCCATCTACATCACAACAGCTGTCATCTGGCAGGCATGTATCAGGCCAAGAACGTTTGTCATAAACAAAAACAGTTTTAGGACAGCATGCCCATCCGGTGAAAGTAGCACAGCGTGAAATGCCTGAAAAAGTATTCCATAGTAGGAAGAGTGCAGTGTGGCAATTTTTTAACCAAGATACGAATGATCAGTCAAAAGTTATCTGTAAGAAATGCTTAAAGACCTTTAGCAGAGGGAAGAATCTTCAAAATTTAAATACAACGTGCATGCTTAGACATTTAACCAGCATGCACTTGCAAGCCTGGACTAACTACCAAATGTCCCGTACCATTGGTGCACCTGCTCAGAATGAAGGTAGTCAGCAACGCTACATTGCTTCCCTCACTGTAAGCCCACCGGTTAGGATACCACCAGCAGCAAATGTGGAGGTATCGTCGCAAGGCCAAAGCAGTCAGGGAATCACAAGGTTATTGGTTGGAAACACTGTATGTAAACCAACATCGAGAATACCATCACCAACCCTCTCTCAATCCGCCATGTCCACCACCACCACCACCGCTAGTTCCACCATATGCACCTCTCCAGTCCAGCTCACCCTACAAGAGACTCTCGTTAGGAAAAGAAAGTACTCATCCTCTCATCCGCGTACACAGGGTTTGAACGCCCATATTGCTAGACTAATCTCGTTAGAGATGATGCCCTACTGGTTAGTTGAAAGCAAAGCTTTCAAAGCCCTGATGGCCTACACACTACCATGCTATGACCTACTTAGTCAACACTTTTTTGCGAGAAAAGCCAATCCAGCCCTCCACCAGCATGTCAAAGATCGCATTGTCCATGCACTGAGGCAATCAGTCAGTAGAAAGGTGCACCTCACAACAGATGCATAGACCAGTAGGCATGGCCAGGGACATTACATGTCCATCATGGCACACTGGGTTAATGTGGTGGATGCAGGGTCCACATGGGACTGCCATAGTGGGACAGTTCTGCCTAGCCCATGGTCTAGGAAACAGTTGGCTGTAGGCATTCGTCACCCCTCCTCCTTCTCCAGAAGTGAAAGCTCGTCCACAGAGCACAGTCGCATGACCACTTCATCCGCAGCTGCCAGTGTTGCACACGAGGTGTCCCATTATCGAATAGCTAGTGGTAAGCGTCAGCAGGCTGTGTTAGAAATGAAGTGTTTGGGTGACAACAGACACACCGCGGAAATACTGGCCGAGTACTTGCAGCAAGAAACTCAGTCATGGCTGGGCAGTGTACATCTTGAGGCAGGCAAGGTAGTCAGTGATAACGGAAGGAATTTTATGGCTGCCATAGCCCTTTCAGAACTTAAACACATACCTTACCTGGCTCACACCTTGAACCTGGTGGTGCAGTGCTTCCTCAAAAATTATCTGGAGTTACCAGTCCTGCTCCTGAAGGTGCGAAGACTTTGCTCACACTTCCGCCGGTCGCCCGTACACTCCAGCCGTATGCTGAACCATAAGCGATCGCTGAATCTTCCCCAGCACCGCATAATAATCGACGTTGCAACAAGGTGGAACTCCACACTGCACATGGTTCAGAGGCTGTGCAAACAGAGGCGTGCTGTAATTAATTTGTGGGAATATTCACATACATGGGCATTCAGTTGGATGGCAGTTGTCTGGTGTGCAGTGGTCGAAGCTCCAAGACCTCTGTCAAGTCCTTCAGTGTTTTGAGGAATGCACATGGCTGGTAAGTGCAGATGACGCCATCATAAGCATGAGCATCCCACTAATGAGCATCCCACTAATGCATCTGCTGATGCAAAGTGTGACGCACATTAAGGAGCTGGTGTCTGCAGCCGAGGAGGAGGGAAGCCTTGATGACAGTCAGCTATTGTCTGCTCAGGGAACTCTCCTGGATGAGGTGGCGGACGAAGAGGAGGAGGAGGAGGATGATGGGGTTGAATAATTATGGGAGGAGGATGCTTCACAGGGGGCAATAGAAACTGGTGGCGTAGCAAGGTTAGGTACAGGGTTTTTGCGGGACACAAGTGATGTTGATTTGCAAGAAATTTCTCCTCAACCCGGCACAAGCAGTGAATTGACACCTGGAACTTTGGCCCACATGGCTGCATATGCCTTGCATATCCTTAAAAGGGCCCCCCGCTTTATCAAAATGATGACCGATGACGATTACTGCTTGGCCTGCCTCCTGGATCCAGGAAAGGAAAATTTCTCACACGAGCCATAGCGGGCAACATGGCAGAGGTTTTAGAGGTGCATAAATCCAAAGTGGTGTTGGACAGAGGGGTTTTATGACCAGGTTGTGGAGTGATTTCGCAATGACCGCTGACAAGACAGGTACTGCTGCATCGATTCAAAGTGACAGGAGACAGCATTTGTCCTGTATGGTTACGAACTGCTTTTCCTCCCTTATCGATGTTCTCCCTCACAGGTCATTCCCCTTTGATTACTGGGCATCTAAAATAGAGACCTGGCCTGAATTGGCAGAATATGCATAACAGGAGCTCGCTTGCCCTGCTTCTAGTGTGCTATCAGAAAGAGTCTTCAGTGCTGCTGGTTCAATACTGACCGAAAAAAGGACACGTCTGGCTACGCAGAATGTTGATGATCTAACCTTCATTAAAATGAACCAATCATGGATTTCAAATTATTTTGCCCCACCTTCTCCTGCTGACACGTAGCTTGCCTGAAAAATGTTTTGCTTTTGGCCTCCTCTTACTGACATCTCCAATTCCACCATTTGCAGCGGCTGAATGTCCACCATAGGCCATTTTTATACCTCTCTAAATGGGCTGACTCCCCCCACAGGGCCGTGGTCACCACCTAGCGCAAGCACCCGTGCGAGTGCCGTTTGCCTGGACAGGTGTCTCTGATGGTGGATGTGCACAACCAACGTCAGACACGCCGTCGTAATATGAGGGGCCCTGTGCCAGTACCGCTGCCCACGAGAGAGTGTTCCCCCCAGCTCAAACAGTGCTTTACCACTTGCAATACTTATCTTTCCCTGCTCCACCACTGTGTAGTCTGTGCTGTTAAATCCTTCAATGGCACTGCCAATAGAAATTTGTTGAAATAATAGATGATAGTTAAAATATACAGGGGCCCTGGCCTCCATTTAGACCAGTTAATACTTTGCACCTACTACCATTGTCTGCTACTCAGCAGAGGAGCCCACCCCAGTACCTAGCTATGCCGCCTGTTTAGTCCTGTTACCAATTTTGAACTGCTTTTAGCCTACTTTATTATTTGGGCCTACTAACTGTGTCTGCGCCACTCATTACAGTTGTCCTCCACTGAACAAAGCTATGCTGCCTGTTTAGTCCTGTAACCAATTTTGAACTGCATTTAGCCTACTTTTTTATTGTGGGCCTACAAACTGTGTCTGCGCCACTCATTACAGTTGTCCTCCACGGAACAAAGCTATGCTGCTTGTTTAGTCCTGTTACCAATTTTGAACTGCATTTAGCCTTCTTTTTTATTGTGGGCATACAAACTGTCTGCGCCACTCATTACAGTTGTCTTCCACTGAACAAATCTATGCCACCTGTTTAGTCCTGTTACCAATTTTGAACTGCATTTAGCCTACTTTTTTATTGTTGGCCTACAAACTGTGTCTGTGCCACTCATTACAGTTGTCCTCCAGTGAACAAAGCTATGCCGCCTGTTTAGTCCTGTTACCAATTTTGAACTGCATTTAGCCTACTTTTTTATTGTGGGCCTACAAACTGTGTCTGCGCCTCTCATTACAGTTGTCCTCCACTGGAACAAAGAAATGCCGCCTGTTTAGTCCTGTTACCAATTTTGAACTGCATTTAGCCTACTTTTTTTATTGTGGGTCTAGAAACTGTGTCTGCGCCACTCATTACAGTTGTCTTCTACTGAACAACGCTATGCCACTTGTTTAGTCCTGTTACCAATTTTGAACTGTATTTAGCCTTCTTTTTTATTGTGGGCCTACAAACTGTCTGCGTCACTCATTACAGTTGTCCTCCACTGAACAAAGCAATGCCGCCTGTTTAGTCCTGTTACCAAATTTTAACTGCATTTAGCCTACTTTTTTATTGTGGGCCTACAAACTGTGTCTGCGCCACTCATTACAGTTGTCCTCCACTGAACAAAGCTATGCCGCCTGTTTAGTCCTGTAACCAATTTTGAACTGCATTTAGCCTACTTGTTTATTGTGGGCCTACAAACTGTGTCTGCGCCTCTCATTACAGTTGTCCTCCACGGAACAAAGCTATGCCGCCTGTTTAGTCCTGTTACCAATTTTGAACTGCATTTAGCCTACTTTTTTTATTGTGGGCCTACAAGCTGTGTCTGCGCCACTCATTACAGTTGTCCTCCACTGAACAAAGCAATGCTGCCTGTTTAGTCCTGTTACCAATTTTGAACTGCATTTAGCCTACTTTATTATTTGGGCCAATACCTGTGTTTCCTCCTCATCCTGCCCATTGCCCAGCCACAGCTAGATGAGTTTGCTGGTACATTGACTCAGACCACTACATTCCCCTTGCTCTCTACACAGCCAGAATCTGACCCTGCTGAAAGTCAGGTTCTCCTTCCCGCATACTATACCACCTTAAACGGGGACAAAGAGGAAGGTGCAGATGAAAGTGCAGGTTCCTTCATCAGGTGAGGGGCATACTCGTCGGCACTGGCACAGGGCCCCTCATAGTATGCAAAAGTGTCTCTGGCAGTGGGAGGCACCACCCACCGTCAAACACTCCGCCCTGTGCCAGTGCCAACGAGTGGGCCCCCCTCCTTGCTCAGGATCACAGCACTTGCAAAGTTAAAATACTTACCTTTCCCTGCTCCACCGCCATGACGTATTCCGCGTTTCCTGGGCCCATGAAAATCTTGAGTCAGCCCTCCCCCCCCCCACAAATTTAGCCAAATGACCCCCTGTTTTCAATGCCTAACTATTATTATAAAGTAAATTAAGATTGACAAGCATAAGAAATAAGAATTGATGTTTTTGGCATTAAAATGGGCACTGTAGGTGTTTTCCACTCACTGCCGACTTTGATTCCCCATTGACTTGCATTGGGTTTCGTGTTTCGGTCGGCCCCCGACTTTTCGAAATAATCGGCCGATTTCACCCGACCCGACTTTTGACAAAGTCGGGTTTCGCGAAACCCGACTCGATCCTAAAAAAGTAAAAGTCGCTCAACTCTATTTAAAAGTACTGAGATAGGCTTATGTTCAGTATATGCTAAATCTATCTGGCGAGATTACTGGGTAATTCTATTCACATTTAATTTATTCATCCACAAATTTAACTCCTTCATGCTGCAGCCGATTTTCATTTTTGCGTTTCTGTTTTTTGCTCTTTTGCTTCCCAGAGCCATAACTTTTTTATTTTTCCATCAATTTGGCAACGTGAGGGCTTGTTTTTTGCAGGATGAGTTGCTCTTACCATATTGTCTACTGGAAAAAGTGAAAAAATTTCCAAGTGTTGTGAAATTACAAAAGATTGCAATTCCACAAATGTTTTTATTTTTTATTTGTACTATGTTCACCAAATGCTAAAACTGACCTGGCATGATTATTCTCCAGGTCATTACAAGTTCGTAGATAACAAACATGCAAACATGTATGGGTTCTTTTTTATTTAACCCCTTAGTGACAGAGCCAATTTGGTACTTAATGACCAGGCCAATTTTTGCAATTCTGACCACTGTCACTTTATGAGGTTATAACTCTGGAACGCTTCAACGGATCCCGCTGATTCTGAGATTGTTTTTTCGTGACATATTGTACTTCATGTTAGTGGTAACATTTCTTCGATATTACTTGTGATTATTTATGAAAAAAACGGAAATATGGCGAAAATTTTTAAAATTTTGCAATTTTCAAACTTTGTATTTTTATGCCCTTAAATCAGAGAGATATGTCACGAAAAATAGTTAATAAATAACATTTCCCACATGTCTACTTTACATCAGCACAATTTTGGAAACAAAATTTTTTTTTGTTAGGGAGTTATAAGGGTTAAAAGTTGACCAGCAATTTCTCATTTTTACAACACCATTTTTTTTTAGGGACCACATCACATTTGAAGTCATTTTGAGGGGTCTATATGATAGAAAATAATGAAGTGTGACACCTTTCTAAAAACTACACCCCTCAAGGTTCTCAAAACCACATTCAAGAAGTTTATTAACCCTTTACGTGCTTCACAGGAACTGAAACAATGTGGAAGGAAAAAATGAACATTTAACTTTTTTTTGCAAACATCTTAATTCAGAACCATTTTTTTTATTTTCACAAGTGTAAAAACAGAAATGTTACCATAAATTTTGTTATGCAATTTCTCCTGAATACGCCAATACCCCATATGTGGGGGTAAACCACTGTTAGGGCGCACCGCAGAGCTTAGAAGTGAAGGAGCGCCGTTTGACTTTTTCAATGCAGAATTGGCTGGAATTGAGATCGGACGCCATGTCACGTTTAGAGAGCCCCTGATGTGCCTAAACAGTGGAAACTCCCCACAAGTGACACCATTTTGGAAACTAGACCCCTTAAGGAACTTATCTAGATGTGTGGTGAGCACTTTGAACCCCCAAGTGCTTCACAGAAGTTTATAACGTAGAGCCTTGAAAATAAAAAATCGCTTTTGTTTACACAAAAATGATCTTTTCGCCCACAAATTCTTATTTTCACAAGGGTAACAGGAGAAATTAGACCACAAAAGTTGTTGTGCGATTTCTCCTGAATACGTCGATACCCCATATGTGAGGGTAAACCACTGTTTGGGCGCACCGCAGAGCTTGGAAGTGAAGGAGCGCCGTTTTACTTTTTCAATGTAGAATTGGCTGGAATTGAGATTAGACGCCATGTCGCGTTTGGAGAGCCCCTGATGTGCCTAAACAGTGGAAACCCCCCACAAGTGACACCATTTTGGAAACTAGACCCCTTAAAGAACTTATCTAGATGTGTGGCGAGCACTTTGAACCCCCATGTGCTTCACAGAAGTTTATAACGTAGAGCCGTGAAAAAAAAAATCGCATTTTTTCTACAAAAATGATCTTTTTGCCCACAAATTTTTATTTTCACAAGGGTAACAGGAGAAATTAGACCACAAAAGTTGTTGTGCAATTTCTCCTGAGTACGCTGATACCCAATATGTGGGGGTAAACCACTGTTAGGGCGCACCGCAGAGCTTGGAAGAGAAGGAGTGCCGTTTTACTTTTTCAATGTAGAATTGGCTGGAATTGAGATTGGACGCCATGTCGCATTTGGAGAGCCCCTGATGTGCCTAAACAGTGGAAACCCCCCACAAGTGACCCCATTTTGGAAACTAGACCCCCCATTTAAACTTATCTAGATGTGTGGTGAGAACCTTGAATGCCCAAGTGCTTCACAGAAGTTTATAATGCAGAGCCGTGAAAATAAAAAATATTTTTTTTTCCACAAAAAAGATTTTTTAGCCCCAAAGTTTTTATTTTCACAAGGGTAACAAGAGAAATTGGACCCCAAAAGTTGTTGTCCAATTTGTCCTGAGTATGCTGGTACCCCATATGTGGGGGTAAACCACTGTTTTGGCGCACGGCAGAGCTCGGAAGGAAGGAGCGCCGTTTTGGAATGCAGACTTTGATAGAATGGTCTGCGGGTATTATGTTGCGTTTGCAGAGCCCCTGATGTACCTAACCAGTAGAAACCCTCCACAAGTGACCCCATTTTGGAAACTAGACCCCCCAAGGAACTTATCTAGATGTGTGGTGAGAACTTTGAATGCCCAAGTGCTTCACAGAAGTTTAGAATGCAGAGTCGTGAAAATAAAAAATATTTTTTTTTCCACAAAAAAGATATTGTAGCCCCAAAGTTTTTATTTTCACAAGGGTAACAGGAGAAATTGGACTGCAATAGTTGTTGTTCAATTTATCCCGAGTACGCTGATGCGCCATATGTGGGGGTAAACCACTGTTTGGGCGCACGGCAGAGCTCGGAAGGGAAGGAGCGCCTTTTGGAATGCAGACTTTGATAGAATGGTCTGTGGGCATTATGTTGCGATTGCAGAGCCCCTGATATACCTAAACTGTAGTAACCCCCCACAAGTGACCCCATTTTGGAAACTAGACCCCCCAAGGAACTTATATAGATGTGTGGTGAGGACTTTGAATGCCCAAGTGCTTCACAGAAGTTTAGAATGCAGAGTCGTGAAAATAAAAAATATTTTTTTTTTCACAAAAAAGATTTTGTAGCCCCCAAGTTTTTATTTTCACAAGGGTAACAAGAGAAACTGGACCCCAGAAGTTGTTGTCCAATTTATCCCGAGTACGCTGATGCCCCATATGTGGGGGTAACCCACTGTTTGGGCGCACGGCAGAGCTCAGAAGGGAGGGAGCACCATTTGACTTTTTGAGCGCAAAATTGGCTGTCGTGTTTGGAGACCCCCTGATGTACCTAAACAGTGGAAACCCCCCAATTCTAGCTCCAACCCTAACCCCAACACACCCCTAACCCTAATCCCAACCTGATCCATAATCCTAATCACTAACCCTAACCATAATCACAACCCTTACCCCAAAACAACCCTAATGTCAACCCTAACCATAACCCTAATCAAAACCCTAAATCCAACACACACCTAATCCTAATCTCAACCCTAACCTCAAACCTAACCCTAATCCCAATACACCCCTAATCACAACCCTAACCTTAACCCTAATCCCAAACCTAACCCTAATCCCAAGTGTAACCCTAATGCCAACCCTAACCCTAATACCAACCCTAATCCAAACCCTAACCCTAATCCCAGCTCTAACCCTAACTTTAGCCCCAACCCTAGCCCTAACTTTAGCCCCAACCCTAACCCTAGCCCTAAGGCTACTTTCACACTTGCGTTGTTTGGCATCCGTCGCAATCCGTCGTTTTGGACAAGAAACGGATAATGCAAATGTGCCCGCAGGATGCGTTTTTTGCCCATAGACTTGTATTGCCGACGGATCGTGACGGATGGCCACACGTCGCGTCCGTCGTGCACTGGATCAGTTGTGTTTTGGCGGAGCGTCGGCACAAAAAAAGTTCTATGAAACATTTTTTTGTACGTCGCATCCGCCATTTCTGACCGCGCATGCGTGGCCGTAACTCCGCCCCCTCCTCCCCAGGACATAGATTGGGCAGCGGATGCGTTGAAAAACTACAGCTGCTGCCCACGTTGTGCACAATTTTCACAACGTGCGTCGGTATGTCGGGCCGACGCATTGCGACGGCCCCGTACCGACGTAAGTATGAAAGAAGCCTAACCCTAAATTTAGCCCCAACCCTAACCCTAAATTTAGCCCCAACCCTAACCCTAAATTTAGCCCCAACCCTAGCCCTAACCCTACCCCTAACCTAACCCTACCCCTAATCCTACCCCTAACCTAACCCTACCCCTAACCCTAACCTAACCCTACCCCTAACCCTACCCCTAACCTAACCCTAGCCCTAACCCTACCCCTAACCCTAGCCCTACCCCTAACCCTAACCCTAGCCCTAACCTAACCCTAGCCCTAACCCTACCCCTAACCCTACCCCTAACCCTAACCCTACCCCTAACCCTAACCCTAACCCTACCCCTAACCTAACCCTACCCCTAATCCTACCCCTAACCCTAACCCTACCCCTAACCCTACCCCTAACCCTAACCCTAACCCTACCCCTAACCCTAACCCTACCCCTAACCCTAACCCTACCCCTAACCCTAATTTTAGCCCTAACTGCTGTTCTCCTGCCGGCCGGCAGATGGAGACAGATGGCGGGCGCACTGGGCATGCGTCCGCCATGTTCTTCTGCCGGCGGCCAGGAGGAGCAGCAAGAGGATCCAGGGACCTAGGTGAGTATGATAGGGTCCCCGAATCCCCCTATTTCTCTGTCCTCTGATGTGCGATCACATCAGAGGACAGAGAATTACACTTTACTTTTTTTTTTTTTTTTTTTTTTGCGGTCACCGGTAAACAGTTCATTACCGGCGATCGCAAAACAGGGGTCGGTAATACCGACCCCGATCATGCTCTTTGGGGTCTCGGCTACCCCCGGCAGCCGAGACCCCAAAGATTCTCCCGGTGCCGGCCGGCGGGCACACTGCGCATGCGCCCGCCATTTTGAAGATGGCGGCGCCCACCGGGAGACACGAGGAGCATCGGGGGAGCTAGGTGAGTATTGGGGGGCCACCTGGGACCCCTTTTCTCTGTCCTCCGATGTGCGATCACATCGGAGGACAGAGAAATTAAAAAGAGATCACTTTTTTTTTTTTTTTTTTTTGCGATCGCCGGTAAACGGTCAATTACCGGCGATCGCAAATGCGGGGAGGGTTAAAAAACCCCCGAATCATGTTCTCTGGGGTCTCGGCTACCCCCGGCAGCCGAGACCCCGGAGAAAATCGGCCTGTGGGGGGCGCTATGTACTTTTTCCACAGCGCCATTAATTAACGGCGCTGTGGTTTAAGTACCCTTAGCGGCCGCCGTTAAAAGGCGTATCGGCGGTTGCTAAGGGGTTAAAATAAAGGAAGGTGAGGAGGCAATATGAACCATGTGGTTTTTAAATTCAATTCTCAACAACCATATAAGAGTGTAATGTTTGGGCTTCTACTGAACATGCAGTGTATGGATAAATCCATATTACTTTCGAATATGTTAAACTGTGTACATAGTGTGCTGTACCCAGAATGATTGTCAAAAGATATGTGTGTGCGTTATACATTTAGAATTATTTGGATCTCAAGTATATCTATAAAACTGTTGTGTATGTTGGCAATATTTAACTACTGAGCCTTTTAATTACTTACATTGCTGACGAGTCGTGCACATTCAAATACTGGGAAAATTGCTTTCAACATACAGTGTAAATTAAACTGGTGAGTGACTAAGCAGTTTACTGTCAGATATGTGGCCAGAATATTTATTTTATTGCAGAATTTTAAGTATCAAAGGTCCCTGTTTACTGTTACTGAAAATGCCCAATTTACATTTGCTAATGAATAATTCATCAAAAGGACAAGAAGGCTGAAACTGCTTTTTGCAGAAAGACATAAAGATCTCTATAAAAATGTATGAAAGGGGAAAATGGCAAAAATATAAATGAGGCATCATGTCATTGACTTTTTTCTGCGTAAATAAGAACTTGCTGGTCATAGTGAAACCTTTAAAGTGAATTATTTTTAGCAATGGTGTCATTATACCATTACACCTAAGTACAGTATAAAGATTTTGTGCTTGGTTACTTTGTATTAATGTGGTCTAGAAATTTGACTTTCTAAATATAAACTCAATTACCTACAAAAACAGGAAAGACTCGAACAGTTGGTTTGATAGCAACATAAACTGAGGTGTAAATTAGATTTGACTATAATTTCAGATTTTTATTGAAACAAAACTAAAGTCAAATGCAGATTTTTTTTTTTACATAGCAGCATAGTATAGGTTTGTATTTCGCCAGTCACTTCATTAGAATACGACACATGCATGATGTATAATAAAAGTGGATAGGATCAGGCTCAACCAATGTTGGGTGCTCAGGGTTAAAACGGTAAGACAATACAAAAGATCTAACCCCGACACACTCCAAAAACGTGAAGACAGAACTGTTGCTTTCAAATTTTTTTTTAATATATCTTGTGCAAAAGAGAATAGTTTCGGCTCAGGCACGAGCATTCGTCAGGAAGACAATCTTATGTTAGTTTTATCGTATGTAGGTCCTGGACTCTCAGATTGCCCTATGGAAGCCTGTCAAAAGTGGTCTTGATTGGCCAGCAGAATGGAATTAAATGAAACTGTTCACACCCATAGTGGACTATCCTTTGTTATCAATTGCTAGGAAAACAGATGTATTGAGGTAGACTTAAGGTACCGTCACACATAACGATATAGTTAACGATATCGTTGCTTTTTGTGACGTAGCAACGATATCGTTAAGGAAATCGTTATGTGTGACAGCGACCAACGATCAGGCCCCTGCTGGGAGATCGTTGGTTGCAGAGGAAAGTCCAGCACTTTATTTCGTCGCTGGATCTCCCGCTGACATCGCTGGATCGGCGTGTGTGACGCCGATTCAGCGATGTCTTCACTGGTAACCAGGGTAAACATCGGGTTACTAAGCGCAGGGCCGCGCTTAGTAACCCGATGTTTACCCTGGTTACCAGCGTAAACGTTAAAAAAACAAACACTACATACTTACCTTCAGCTGTCTGTTCCCGGCGGAAAGCAGAGCGCCGGAGGACAGTCAGCTGAAGGTAAGTATGTAGTGTTTGTTTTTTTAACGTTTATGCTGGTAACCATAGTAAACATTGGGTTACTAAGCACGGCCCTGCGCTTAGTAACCCGATGCTTACCCTGGTTACCGGGGACCTCGGGATCGTTGGTCTCTGGAGAGCTGTCTGTGTGATAGCTCTCCAGCGACCAAACAGCGATGCTGCAGTGATCGACATCGTTGTCGGTATCGCTGCAGCATCGCTTAGTGTGACGGTACCCTTAGCCTTTGCATCTTTCTAAAGTAATTGAATGCACATAAGGTATTGTAAGAGGTAGTTAGACCACAATGAGCCTTATTCACTATTCATAGGGTATGTGGCTCCCACCCTGTGTCCTTGTTAGTGAACGCTTCCACATTGAAGAGGTCAAGAATGGAGAGGTCTGTTGTTTTTATTGCAGAAACACATTAATTGTGAGATACAGAATCTTAAAATAAAAAACAGAAAAACACATTGTATGATTTTTAAATAATTATTTTGCATTTTAATACATGAAATAAGTATTTCATACAGAAAAACAGAACTTAATATTTGGTACAGAAACCCTTAATTGCAATTACAGAGGTCAGACGTTTCCTATAGCTCTTGACCAAATTTGCACACACTGCAGCAGGAATTTTAGCCCACACCTACATACAGCTCTTCTCCAGATCTTTCAGTTTTGGGTGGCTTTTGCTGGGCAACCTTGAGTTTCAGCTTCCAACAAAAATTGTCTATTAGGTTCAGGTGTCTGGAGACTGGCTAGGCCACCCCAGGACCTTGAAAAGCTTCATACAGAGACACTGTTGCTGTAGATGTGTGTTTCAGGTCATTGTCATGTTGGAAGACTAAGCCCTGACCCATCTTCAATGTTCTTACTGCGGGAGGTAGGATGCTGGCCAAAATCTTGCAATACATACCCCATCCATCCATCCTCCCTTTGATACAGTGCAGTCACTCGTTCCCCTTTGCAGAAACGCACACAAAACGTATGATGTTTCCCGCAACATGCTTCACAGTTGTGACGGTGTTCTTGGGGTCATACTCATCTTTTTCTTCCTCCAAACATGACGAGTGAAGTTGATACCAAAAAGTTCTATTTTAGTTTCATCTGACCACATGACCTTCTCCCATACCTCCTCTGGATCATCCACATGGTCATTGGCAAACTTCAAAATGGGCCTCGACATGTGCTGGCGTGAGCAGGGGGACCATGCAGGCCCTGCATTATTGTAATCCATCATGGCGAAGTGTGTTACTAACGGTAATGTTTGAGACTGTGGTCTCAGCTCTTTTCAGATCATTGACCAGGTCCTCCCATGTAGTTCTGGGCTGATTCGTGACTTTTCTCAGAATCATTCTTATCCCACGATGTGAGATCTGGCATGCAGCACCAAACTAAGGAAGATTGACAATCATATTGTGTTTCTTCCAATTTCTAATAATTGTGACAAACGTTATTGACTTCTCAACAAGCTGCTTGCCTAAAATTTTGTTCCTGTGTCCTTAGACAACTCTTTGGTTTTAGACATGGTGGAGAGGTTGGAGTGTGATTGATTCAATGTGTGAACAGATGTATTTTATTGAACTAATGAGTTAAAATGTGTGCAATT
Source organism: Ranitomeya imitator (assembly GCF_032444005.1). Lineage (NCBI taxonomy): Eukaryota > Metazoa > Chordata > Amphibia > Anura > Dendrobatidae > Ranitomeya > Ranitomeya imitator. Next base: position 1,112,236,846 of record NC_091282.1, read on the forward strand.
AATACAGGCAATGAGTGCAGAGTAGGAGGGCTTCTTAAAAACTAACAGGTCTTTGAGACACAGATTTCTTGCTGGTTGGTAGGTGATCAAATACTTATTACAGGCAATAAATTGCAATTTAATTATTTAAAAATCATATAGTATTGTTTTCTGTTTTTTTTATGTTTAGATTATGTCTCTCATAGTTGAGGGGTACCTAAGATAAAAAATTACAGGCCTCTCCATTCTTTATAGATAGGAAAACTTGCAAAATAGTCAGTGTGTCAAATACTTATTTTCCCCACTAGATCTTGGTAAAAATAAACCATTATGATCAGCATTTACAAATCATGTTTATAGATCAACAAAAAGTTACTTTTGTTGCCTGACAGTTAAATTCGTGTTTGTTTGCTTCACTTATTATTTGTAGTCATTCTATCTCCATATTGCTCTGGATACTACTTGACTACCAGCTGTAGAAATTGTTTCTGTACTTCATATATTTGTGTGAAACTTGTTATATTCTTCCATCAATGCTACTCCTCGCTTTGCAGTATCATTAGTCTCCTTTGTTCCACTGACTGTTTTCTTGGCAGCCTGGTAGCCTTCATCTGCATCTTTGGAAAAGAGCACAGATGACATGCCGGTGATGTTAAACAACCTGTAGATTTTCTAAATGACAAAGTTTCCCAGGTTTCATCACAACTGATGCTGAATTGACAGTTATCTTCTTGGGAGGTATACTGCAGCTGGTTTTTGTAGGGTTGTCACCATCAGACGTTTAGTGTCATTTGACACAGCATCATCAGACAAGGATAGAGCGATCAACTCCTCAGACAAGTACCATAATTTTTTTTTCATCTTCTTCATCGCGAGTTGGTCTGATCCTTGTACAGATAGAAGTCCTTGAGCAGCTAGAGATCAATGCGTGGAGCTCATGATGCTGATGGCACCAGAAACCATGCCTTCACATAGTCTGTGATAGCCTTTCCTTCCTTGTTTGTCAGCACGAACTGACTCCTGAACATCCACATTTTTAGAGCATAGATGGCCTTTTCCATCCATCTTGCTTAGTGTAGTCCTGCTGGAGCAATTCCTCTGGATGGAACACTGCCAAAGAAAATGATAGTTAACTCCAATAATTCTGCGAAGTCATTGAGGGGTTGATACTGAAGCAGCTGCATCTACTCAAAGGCTATAATTTCGGCTGCAATGTTTGAAACTGCTGTTGACATGATGTGGTCTGATAGTGCTGTCTGTTCTTTAACCTGCTGAAGATAATTTTTTCTGGACATTTTGATGGAACAAGGCAATTAACAACCATAGCTTTCCAGAATATGATGGTGGCATGCAAACCACAGCATGTCCTTACCAAGCTTTTACTCCAAAAATCTGCAGGCGCTATTCCCTAAGCCTGTACTGACAGATGTAGTATCAAAACACATGCACTTCACATTGTCAGTAACATTCCATGTCACTGCTACACCATAAACAGCAGTAGCACAATCTTCACCTGTTCCTTTGACAACCTTTGAAACTCCAAGCAACTGACCAATGCCAACTGCTGCTGATATGCTCTAAGAGCTTTCGACATACCAAAATAGCTGGCGCACTACACTATATATGCATAAATCCAAAGATAGCGGGGGTGCAAAAGTAAGTGGCTGATATCAATATCACTAAAGCAGAAGAAAAGAAGCCACTAAAAAGTTTTTCGCACACCACCCATGGTAAGTATCAAAAGGAACAACTTTATTGGTGACAATAGTTAAAAACAATTAAAATACAACAATACCAAACAACTCCCCCATCAGACCTGTTCAAAAATATATATATATAATGGCTACACAAATAACATGAAAACATGCTAAATACTACACATAAATAAAGATATTACAGTGACACACTGCAAGAGCCCATCAGGGTATGAATATAGATGCTGAAATATAAAGAAACATCATCTGACCCCAAAATAAGGGCAGGGGATTGAAAACACAACCCCCTCTAAAGTGCTGATGTAGATGCAAAAACCAATGCAATATCCATTAAAAGCATAATAATCCAGCAAACCCCATGCTGTCCGCAAGCGGAGATAAGAGCCAGGAAAATCCTGTGTAAAGCAACACCCCAAAGGGAGCAGTGTGTGCCCGGCTACCCTAAAATCACCTACAATAAGGATAAGAGCTTTCCATCTCAGTGAATTTTTAACCCTGCTATACTGTTCGGGTCAATATGACCCGAAATGATTTTTGAGACCCTGTAGATTTTTTTATATGAGGATTTGAAACTAGTGGTATCTTGACTTCTCCTTATTTGTGGAGCTCTATTTATATTTTTTGGGTTTTTTTGTTTACCTTTTGCTACACACTGATTGTTACACTTGTACTGTTCGGGTCAATATGACCCGATAGCATTTTATACGGTTCTACATGTCTCTGATTATTTCTGACTGCAAAAGTTATGTTTTTTTATGTGTATTTCATCTCAAAATGGTGGTGGTTTCACTGTTCTTATCAGTAAACAAGTAATTATCTAGTATTATCCATTTGCTGTTTGTGAGAGAGGAGACTGGTTGTCTATCATTCAAAGGCTGGGGGTTTCCCTGTCATCAGTAATCAAGTATTTATTTGGTCAAATGCATTTTCAGTTTGTGAGAGAAGACACTGTTGTCTTATAAATTGGACACCAGTCATTTGACTTACACCCTGAAGCTAAGTTCTGTGAAAGAGACACTGGAATCTGTGAGAGTGGGAGCACTGAGCTGTGAATACACATCTTTACAGGTTTTCTTTTTTTTCAAAACTTGGATAAAAATGTTTCTAAAATGACTGACGCTGTGAATACATATCTTTACAACTATTCTTTTCTTTTCCAAACTTAGGTAATTCTAATGAGCACAATGCACCATGACGATGCCGTAAGTGATAGAGAAGACAGAAAGCCTGACATTATTTTGGATTATAATGCCACAAAGGGAGCAGTTGATACTTTAGACCAAGCAATATCAACATATACATGCAAACGCAAAACCAATCAGTGGCCAATGATTTTATTGTATAACATACTGGACGTTTCTGCATACAATGCATTTGTCTTATGGAGAGAAATTGACCCCGATTGGAACCGGAATAAGCTGCATAAAAGAAGATTATTTCTTGAGGAATTAGGTAAATCTCTGGTTAGGCCATATATTGAGAGCAGAAAAGTGACCCCCAGAAGTGAAGGAGCAACAGCCATTGTAAAAAGTGTCCAGCATGCTCAAGAAAGAGACTCCACATCCACGGCCTCCACCAGCACAGCCACCAGCAGCACAGCTACCAGCAGCATGGCCTCCACCAGCACAGCTACCAGCAGCACGGCCTCCACCAGCACAGCTACCAGCAAAAAAAGGAAGAGATGTAGCTTCTGTCCATCTTCCTGTGACAATAAGACTAATCTGACATGTGCTGGATGTTCAAAATATCTGTGTAAAGGACATGTGTCTTATTATTGTGTTCAGTGTAAAAATGCATGAACATGTTCAGTTTTTCTTTTTTCTTTCTAAAAAGGTTGAAGTTTCTATGATTTTTCATTTGTTGATTTATAAATATTGTTCTCAAAAAGTTAAATTTCATGTTTTAGTAATAGTAATGTAAAGCTTCTTTGTTATTTGTGTGCAGAATGCCAACAATCAAAGATAATTGTAAAAAGCCTGTGTAACCTTTTTATGAAAAAAAAATAAATTATTAAGTTTAAATTTAAATTTTTCATTTGTTTATGATCAACCATGTTCACATACAGTATAATAATGAAAAAAAAGTATTCAAATAAAACACTTAGAGTAGCTAAAAATCAAGAATTAATAGGTCGGGTCATATTGACCCGGGAACAGTACAAGTGTATAGCAAATGCGAACAGAACAGCAGGGTTAAAGGTTGTTAACATTTTCGGCCCTGACTGTCTGTATATATGCTGTATATGTATTAAAAGTCAATGAAAGCAAATTCAACAGCATGACCAAATATAGATCTCTCTGGTTTTCTTTTACACTTCAAAAGACATACTGATAGGAAATTTAGTTTGTGGGACCAATAAGGGCCGTGATGGCAAATAAAATTATGCAGAATATCTTGCCACTATAAAAGCAAGAGAAATAAAACAATAATAAATGCAAAAGAGTTTCAAATGTTAAGGCCAAAGCTGTATGTTGTAAACCAATATGTATTGTATTTACGGTATTTAAAACTTTTTTTTTAAACGTAACACTTTATCAAAGAAAATCCCATTATGGATGCTGCACCTGGATTAGAAAAGTACCTTTGAAAGTTATTTTGTAATGTATTTCTACTACTTTAAAACAGCACTGTGATGCTTGTTATAGGCTTTTATTATGCTTGGTTGATGGATGCATTATTTTTGCATAGAAGCAGAACAAGCTGAATATGAGGTTTTGAAAATAAATTCCGAACACATGGCCACATAACTAATTTGAATATAATGAGTCAAATCTGAAACACATTGCAGCTTATTTGCATACATATTGAATTTTACATAAAATCTGCCCTGTTTATGGAGGAAGTGAATGGGAATTGTGCCCTGTACTCTGAAGTATTGCTTTAGAGTCCTATGCAGGCCATACTCAGCTGCCTGGTAGTTATTATTTTAGTATCCATTTCAAATGCATATAAAATGCAACTGATACTCCCTTTAAGCTAGCTCACTTTGAAAAATCTAAAAAAATGGTATTGTAGAAAATGAGAATTGTAATAGCTAGCAGGTATTAAATACAATGAAATCTGCTTTTCTTTCATACACTCTAAAAGCGAAGAAGAAATTATTGAGGTATTACAATACCCTACACACAAATGATTGTTATATGACCTTTGGGAAAAATCCGTCTCCTGGCATATGAAACAAGCTAAACAAAATGATTTGACTTGCAAGAAACCAAGTGCTTAGTAAAGATTTGCCTCTGTACAGTCTCCTGAAGACAGAACGGAAAAAAGGTAGAAAACAAAGTTGTTGGGTAATTGTTTATTTACCACTCATAGTATACAGATTTTATATATTATTATTTGAGAACTCTTAAAGACAATCTGTGAGTAAGATCAACATTCCACCAGACCCTTCAATAAACATATATGGGCAAGTACTTCTTTGAAATGTAAATCCATGGACAGCTTTATATCTTCTATCTGTTGCTGACCTAAGGTACCTTCACACATAACGATATCGTTAAGGATATTGTTGCAACGTCATGCTTTTGCAGGAGCGTTGCTAATGCACGCACTCCGGCCGAGAGCTTCCCTGCCCTGACTGTCAGTGCCGGCCGTAAAGCAGAGCACAGCGGTGACGTCACCGCTGTTACTGCCGGCGATGACACAGTCAGTGCAGGGAAGCTCTCGGCCGGAGCGCGTGCATTAGCAGTGCTCCTGCCGAAAGCAGTTTTAACCCTGTGGACACCAGCGGACGTGACAGACATCAGAATGTGAGTATGTACTGTTTTTTTTTTTTTTACTTTTACAATGGTAACCAGGATAAATATCGGGTTACTAAGCGCGGCCCTGCACTTAGTAACCCAATGTTTACCCTTGTTACCCGGGGACTTCGGCATCGTTGAAGACAGTTTCAACGATGCCGAAGTCTTTACCCGGATCATTGGTCGCTGGAGAGAGCTGTCTGTGTGATAGCTCCCCAGGGACCACACAACGACTTACCAACGATCACGGCCAGGTCGTATCGCTGGTCGTGATCGTTGGTAAATCGTTTAGTGTAACGGTACCTTTACCAAGAAATTTCGTTTTATTCATATGCAACTAAGGAATTATGTTCTCTGGTCTTGAAAGTGCACTAATTTAGTCTCTGTCTGGCATGGTTTTCCCACCCAGTAATAGCTTATTTAGCTTGATTGATAGGCTCCCTGATTTCCTTGCTTGCAGCCTTATGTCACTCAAATTGTTGACAATCAATTAATCTAAATAGACTGCTGCTGGGCAGAGTAATAACCTGTGGAAAGTAGTCTTGTTAATTGTTGTGTCATACCCAGAGCACTTAACACCTCAGTTGCATATGAATAAAAGTGCAAATTTCTCAGGAATGCCTTAAAAGGTAGCATATATAAAGGTTTCAGTGGATTTACATTTTAAATACCTGCATGCCCATGTATTATGTTAGGAGGGCTGACCTTACTGACATTTTCCCTTTAATATGTTATGGCTAGCTATGTGTTATGATCCGGTGACCTTGGAGCCGCATGAAACTTTCTCTGGAGTTGGTGCAAACTGTACTGACCGCAAATCCTGAACTTAACACTGCAACTAGAAGTATGCGTGGGGTGTGCCTAACAAATCCTAGACACCTCGGCACAGCCGGAGGACTAAATACCCCTATAGATGGAAATAGGAATACTACCTTGCCTCAGAGCAGAACCCCAAAAGATAGGTAGCCCCCCACAAATATTGACTGTGAGTAGTAAAGGAAAAGACACACGGAGGCAGGAAACAGGATTTAGCAAAAGAGGCCACTCTAGCTAAAATAGGAAAGGATAGGACAGAATACTAAGCGGTCAGTATTAAAATCCTTCCAAAAATATTCACAGCAGAAAATATAAAAAATTCCACCATCTAACTAAAGATGTGGAGCGTATAGCTGCAACTCCAGAGAATCCAACAAGACTGAGAAAACACCGACACAGTCTAAGCTGGACAAGAGAAAACAAAGGAATAGCACAGAATTATTAAGCACACAGCATGTGTGCCACAGAAACAAAAACCAGACACTTATCTTTGCTGAATTGGCAGCAACGCAGGAGGAACCAGACAAAGATCCAAAACCTCCTAGAACCATGGACAACTGGCAAGGACTAATGAATCCTGCACACCTAAATACCCCAGTCAGAACTGCAATCAGCAGAAACACCTGACCAGGACTGCAACTCAGAGACAACTGCATTACCACCTACAACCACTGGAGGGAACCCAAAAGCAGAATTCACAACAGATATGCACATGCTATCCCAACTGAGGCATTCAGAAATAGATAGTATGGTCAAATTCTTAACCCATTTGTTTGCACTGTGTTTAGAGTTACTCAGTAGACGAAAGTGATCTCATGGTTATATGCTACAAACAAATTGAGTACAGTCCAGCTACGTCGTCTTGCAGCTAGGGATGAACAAACATGCTCAGTGACATAACTCGAGTATCTGGGTGCTCGATTGTACTCATTAAACTCTACTCACTGCACCACATGTTACACATCCAATAAGCATGCGGGGATTGCCTGCACGTCACTGTTATGCCTGTTATGACCTGGTGGTAAGGACAATAATGGACCTGGTGGTTAAGAGCACACGGAATGACCTGATAGTTACTAATAATATAGGACGAGCTCTGAGACGTGGGAACTCTGCTGACCGCAGTGGTGGCGGGAGCCCTTGATCCGGATCCAGCCATTTACATGGAACCATCAAAGCCTGAGGCCGCATCCTTTACCACTGGGGTACTTGTGGACTGTGGACTGTAGAGACAGGATCCAGGAACTGATGAGCATACTATGGGGCTTAGACTGGTCAGTAAAGACAAGGAGAAGAGCCAGCCAAATGTTATCAGGCCTACTAACTGCAAGGTACCAAAAGTTTGCATCTCCGGCAATGGTGAATACTAATGGAATGGAGAAAAGGTTCATTGAAGAGTTTGGGACCATACATCAAATCTCACTAAACCATCAGTAAATGGAGATGGAACACTTGCCTCAAAGACTGCAAGAGCTGATGTCTGGACCAGGGCTATGTTCCTCAAAATGGAGAGGCAATATTGCTAGTATGTGGTGGGTGTGAACCCAGGATTTAGGGAGGTTGATGAACACTTTTTGAGGAAGGAAAATGCCTGGGAGAGGCTCCTTGAAGCAGCTTGAGACAGAGCTACCACCTACCCCAAAAGCACGCATTGTCCTTGGGGTTCCACATATTCAATGTGGGAGCAGATGATGGTGCAGGTGATACAGGCAGCTGTTGCCCATTTCTATATGTTGTGAGGTCTGGCCCTACCGTAGTTGGGTCTTTTACAACCCAAGTACCTGGGAATCAGATTCCCGAGAGCAAGTAGAGGCGGTCCCCCTGTCTCCCAAGGAATGAGAAGAAGAAGCAGACACTTGAAGAGGAATATTTTATTACCTCCTTAATAATTTTTTACTGGCTTTCCACATTGTGCAAAGCTTTTTTGAGTGTTTGAGTACAAAAACTACGCTTTAAAAATATTTGAATGAGGCCTGCCAGTCGTTGTTTTTCAGGGGTCTATGAATGATCATCCTTATAATTTTTTACTGGCTTTGCACTTTGTGCAAAGTCTTTATGAGTTAGGGGTAGGGTTGAGCAAAACAGATCGTCAATTTTCAAAAGTCGCCGACTTTTAGCAAAGTCGGGTTTCGTGAAACCCGACCCGATCCCACTGTGGGATCGGTTCGGCGATCGGCGATCTTTACTCCAAAGTCGGGTTTCGTTATATATATATATATATATATATATATATATAATCATAGAGACACATATATATATACAGTATATATATTTATATTTACTTCAGCGCGATAATGTTGAAAAGCCGGTAATTCAATTGCCGGCTTTTCATTTCTCCTGTCTAAACCTGACATGATATGAGACCTGGTTTACATACAGTAAACCATGTCATATCCCCCTTTTATTTGCATATTACACACTACTAATGTTAGTAGTGTGTATGTGCAAAATTTCGGCGCTCTAGCTATTAAATATAAGGGTTAAATTGCGGCAAAAATTGGCGTGGGCTCTCGCACAATTTTCTCCGCCAGAGTAGTAAAGCCAGTGACTGAGGGCAGATATTAATAGCCTGGAGAGGGTCCATGGTTATTGCCCCCCCCCCTGGCTAAAAACATCTGCCCCCAGCCACCCCAGAAAAGGCACATTTGTAAGATGCGCCTATTCTGGCACTTGGCCACTCTCTTCCCATTCCCGTGTAGCGGTGGGATATGGGGTAATGAATGGTCAATGCCACCTTGCTATTGTAAGGTGACATTAAGCCAGATTAATAATGGAGAGGGGCCAAACAATATTGTAACATACAATATTGTAACATATATTTATTAGGTTCTGTAGAAGGACGTAGATCTGGGGATTTATTATGATGGAATATAGGCTGAACTGGATGGACAAATGTCTTTTTTCGGCCTTACTAACTATGTTACTATGTTACAATTCTGACACCTATCCATTATTAATCCAATTCTATGAAAAGGTTAAAAAAACACACACACATTATTAAAAAGTATTTTAATGAAATAAACACACAGGTTGTTTTAATATTTTATTGCTTTCTCAATCCACCTGAAGACCCTCGTTCTGTAACAAATTAAAAATAATAAACCAACAATATACATACCTTCTGTTGATCTTGATGGACTCCAAGTCCATCAAATTCAGGGCAGCGCCTGAATCAACAAATGCCATAACAGAATAGGATGACAAAGAGCAAATCAGAGTAACGGACAAAAGAAATTTCGACTGTACCGTACCAATGGTAGCAGACCTAGCGAAACGCTTAGACAATCGGAGATAGCATGAGTGGAATCACCACAGTAAAAACACAGCCCATTCCGACGTCTGTGTTCTTGCCGTTCAGCTCTGGTCAAAGTCCTATCACATTGCATAGGCTAAGGTCTATGCTCAGACCACAAAAAAGACGTCCCACGCTGTAAATCCATTTGAAGGGGTTAAAATAATTTGTAAGAAGGAACATAAACCAGCTCACCCGTGATTCAGCAACCAAACCTCGGGAGCACGGACCCGCTGTGTCCAGGCGTGCAAGATCCAGAAAAAGAAAGAAATGTCCAGCTTCACCGAGTCCGTAAAAAAGCTTTTTCTTTATTAACAAACTTTGAACATGCGTTTCTGGAAACTAGGCTCCCTTAATCATGACATCATTAATTAATGATTAAGGGAGCCTAGTCTCCAGAAACGCGTTGAGATTCTTGCCCATATGGTTGTGCTGAAGTCTGTATCCTCCATGTTCAAAGTTTGTTAATAAAGAAAAAGCTTTTTTACGGACTCGGTGAAGCTGGACATTTCTTTCTTTTTCGTTAAAATATTTTACAGGCAGGAGCTCTGCTAATGCAGCTGTGCTCGTGGCTGTAAAACCCCGGGGAATGAAGGTAATGTAGGTCAATGACCTATAGTTACCTTCATTCACGGTGATGCGCCCTCTGCTGGATGTCCTCATATGAACTCGAGCCTGGGAGCTTTCCAGGAAAGTTCCCACACTCGACGTCATTTGAGGACATCCAGCAGAGGGCGCATCACCCGGACTGAAGGTAACTATAGGTCATTGACCTACATTACCTTCATTCCCTGGAGTTTTACAGGCACGAGCACGGCTGCATTATAGCAGAGCTCCTGCCTGTAAAATATTTTAACCCCTTCAGATGGACTTACATCGTGGGACGTGACAGATCATCGGAAGGTATGTATATTGTTGTTTTTTTATTTTTCCTTTGTTACAGAGCAAGGGTCTTCAGGTGGATTGAGAGTACAATAAAATATTACAACAACCTGTGTGTTTATTTCATTAAAATACTTTTTAATAATGAGTGTTTTTTTTAACCCTTTCATACAATTGGATTAATAATGGATAGGTGTCAGAATTGACGCCTCTCCATTATTAATCTGGCTTAATGTCACCTTACAATAGAAAGGTGACATTAACCCTTCATTACCCCATATCCCACCGCTACACGGGAGTGGGAAGAGAGTGGCCAAGTGCCAGAATAGGCGCATCTTCCAGATGTGCCTTTTCTGGGGTGGCTGGGGGCAGATGTTTTTAGCCAGGGGGGCTCTCAGTCCCCCTTTACTATTCTGGTGGAGAAAATTGAGCGGGAGCCCACGCCAATTTTTTCCGTGATTTAACCCTTAAATTGTCTTTAACCCTTAAATTTAACAGCTACAGGCAATTTAAGGGTTAAATCGCGGAAAAAATTGGCGTGGACTCCCGCGCAATATTCTCTGCCAGAGTGGTAAAGCCAGTGACTGAGGGCAGATATTAATAGCCTGGAGAGGGTCCACGGTTTTTGCCCCCCCTGGCTAAAAACATCTGCCCTATGGTGGTTTTTGTTACACTGAAATATTAAACTAAAAAAATCTTCCAAAATCTTTTAATGGATTTAAGGACTCATCCATACACTGTACAGTGGTACTTGTGACATTTCGTTGGATTATTGAATGCACAAAAACCCTTACTAAGCCACCTGGAACTTAAACATTTTTTAAGGTTTTGCATCAGTTCATATAAAGAAAATGCCTGCAACTGTGAACATTTGGTTTTCTTTTTATTGCGTAGCAAACAACATATAGGACATAATAACTGAAAACTTTAGTGTGCAACTATTCATCACCCTCCTAAAGCCAATAGTAAAGTCAGCACTTTTTAGAACCTCATTTTGCAGCAATTCCATCAAAGTTCATTTGGATAATGCTGCCGTCACACTATCAGTATTTGGCCAGTATTTTACATCAGTATTTGTAAGCCAAAACCAGGAGTGGGTGATAAATGCAGAAGTGGTGCATATGTTTCTATTATACTTTTCCTCTATTTGTTCCACTCCTGGTTTTGGCTTACAAATACTGATGTAAAATACTGACCAAATACTGCTAGTGTGATGGCAGCCTAAGTCTGTATGAGCTTTCCATATCTCTTCACTAGGATTTTTCCTCATTCCTCAAGGCTAAACTCCTCCAACTTCGTCAAGTTAGATGATTTCCTCTGATGAACAACAATCTTCAAATCTGGACTTTGGCTAGACCACTCCAAAACATTTATACATTTCCCCTTAAACCACTCGAATGTTGCTTTAGCAATATGCTTTTGGTTATTGTCATGTTGGAAGGTGAACATCCGTCTTAGCCTCAAATCACTGACTGGAACAGGTTTTGCTCAAGAATATCCCTTTATTTCACACCATCCATCTTCACTTTGACTCAAACCATTTTCTCTGTCCCAACTGCCTAAAAAGATTCTCACAGCATGATGCTGCCAACACCATGTTTCATTGTAAGGATGGTGTTCTTGGGATAAGAAGCTAGGCTTGTTTGGCGCCAAACACAGCATTTACCTTGGTGGCCAAAAAAAGTCAATTTTGGCCTCATTTGACCACAGCACCTTTCTCCATACATTTTAGGAGTCTCCCACATGCCTTTTTGCAAACTCAATGAGCCTTAAAATTTGTATGTATAAGTAAAGGCTTTTTTCTTCCCTCTCATCTATAAAGGTCACCTCTATGGAGTCTATGACTTAGGCTCAAGTTACACTAAACATATAAAAAATTGGACCGATTCTCACTGCCGAGAGTCGCAAATGTAATGCAAGTGTCATGCGAGTACAATCCAATTTTTTACACTTAGCTTCCGATTTGCAATCCAAATGTTATCTGATAGCAATTTTAACATGAGCTTTTACATAGAGCAATTCTCTATAATATTTACACATCATTTCAAAGGAAATATTCTTCTAAACACACACACACACACACACACACAGATAGATAGATTAAAAACCAGCAATTCAGCAGCTGCATACAATAAAATGCAGCCAAACCACAGGACCCAACGGGATAGAATAGATAAGTTAAATATAGTATATACACATAGAATAGATAGATACAGTGCCTACAAGTAGTATTCGACCCCCTGCAGATTTAGCAGGTTTACACATTTGGAATTAACTTGGCATTGTGACATTTGGACTATAGATCAGCCTGGAAGTGTGAAATGCACTGCAGCAAAAAAGAATGTTATTTCTTTGTTTATTTTTTTTTAAATTGTGAAAAGTCTTTTCAGAGGGTCATTTATTATTCAACCCCTCAACCCACCAGAATTCTGTTTGGTTCCCCTAAAGTATTAAGAAGTAGTTCAGGCACAAAGAACAATGAGCTTCACATGTTTGGATTAATTATCTCTTTTTCCAGCCTTTTCTGACTATTTAAGACCCTCCCCAAACTTGTGAACTGCACTCATACATGGTCAACATGGGAAAGACAAAGGAGCATTCCAAGGCCATCAGAGACAAAATCGTGGAGCGTCACAAGGCTGGCAAGGGGTACAAAACCCTTTCCAAGGAGTTGGGCCTACCTGTCTCCACTGTTGGGAGCATCATCCGGAAGTGGAAGGCTTATGGAACTACTGTTAGCCTTCCACGGCCTGGACAGCCTTTGAAAGTTTCCTCCCGTGCCGAGGCCAGGCTTGTCCGAAGAGTCAAGGCCAACCCAAGGACAACAAGGAAGGAGCTCCGGGAAGATCTCATGGCAGTGGGGACATTGGTTTCAGTCAATACCATAAGTAACGTACTCCACCGCAATGGTCTCCGTTCCAGACGAGCCCGTAAGGTACCTTTACTTTCAAAGCGTCATGTCAAGGCTCGTCTACAGTTTGCTCATGATCACTTGGAGGACTCTGAGACTGACTGGTTCAAGGTTCTCTGGTCTGATGAGACCAAGATCGAGATCTTTGGTGCCAACCACACACGTTACGTTTGGAGACTGGATGGCACTGCATATGACCCCAAGAATACCATCCCTACAGTCAAGCATGGTGGTGGCAGCATCATGCTGTGGGGCTGTTTCTCAGCCAAGGGGCCTGGCCATGTGGTCCGCATCCATGGGAAGAGGGATAGCACGGCCTACCTGGAGATTTTGGCCAAGAACCTCCGCTCCTCCATCAAGGATCTTAAGATGGGTCGTCATTTCATCTTCCAACAAGACAACGAGCCAAAGCAAACAGCCAAGAAAACCAAGGCTTGGTTCAAGAGGCAAAAAATCAAGGTGTTGCGGTGGCCTAGTCAGTCTCCTGACCTTAACCCAATTGAAAACTTGTGGAAGGAGCTCAAGATTAAAGTCCACATGAGACACCCAAAGAACCTAGATAACTTGGAGAAGATCTGCATGGAGGAGTGGGCCAAGATAACTCCAGAGACCTGTGCCGGCCTGATCAGGTCTTATAAAAGACGATTATTAGCTGTAATTGCAAACAAAGGTTATTCCACAAAATATTAAACCTAGGGGTTGAATAATAATTGACCCACACTTTTATGTTTTAAAATATATAAAAATTTAACTGAGCAACAAAACTTTTTGATTTGTAAGATTTATGCATCTGTTAATAAGTCCTGCTCTTGTTTGAAGTTTGAAGGCTCTAACTTATTTGCATCTTATCAAACCTGCTAAATCTGCAGGGGGTTGAATACTACTTGTAGGCATTGTATATAGATGTCATTGACACATACAATTAATACAGTGGGTGCACAGCTTACTGTACATGTATTTCATTATTAAAAGTTTATTTTTCTGAAAAAATCGTGTAGACTTCCGCCTAATTTTCTTAATCAGCAGAAGGAAAGCCGACGGCTGGAGGTTGATAGCATAGGAATGGAGTAATATCAATGTAGCGTCACAGGCTATTAATATCAGCTCACAGCTGTATACTTAGCCTTTACTGGCTATTAAAATGGGGGACCTCCCAAAAAAAGACGTATGGTCCCCTGTAATTAATAACCAGAAATAGGCTATGCAGACAGCTGTGGGCTGATATTAATAACCTAGGAAGGGGCCACAGACACTGGCCCCTCCAGGCTAATAATTTCAGCCTTCAGCTGCCCCAGAAAAGGTGCATTTATAAGATGTGCCAATTTTGGCAATTAGCATCGCTCTTCCTACTTGCCCTATATCAGTGGCGTGATACATCAAGCCCTGAGATTAGTAATGGAGAGGCATCTATAAGACACCCCAATTACTAACCCCATAGTCATATTGTATAAAAACACAGACACCCAGAATAATGTCCTTTAATAGAAAGAATGACACAGACTCCTTCAATAAATCTTAATTAAACTATACTTATGACATTGCCCATTCCAGAGATGCCATTGTCTCCTGCAGTTAATATAACAAACAACAGTGTTCCTCACCTTTCCGCAGAGAAGATGATAATCCATTTGTCCCAACAAGGGTCTAGCTCTGCTACATCAAGATGGCAGGCTGTATGGTTGCATGATGCGACCATACAGCCTGCCATCCAGCAGAAAAAAGAAAGAGAAATGCAGTCTTTGAGGAGCGCTGAGGTAGAGATGAAGGAAGCAATTCTAGGTTAAAAAGGTGCAAACCTTTATTAAGGAAATAGTATCACAACGTGTTTCAACGGTGATCTGCTGTTTTCATATCTACTTTGGTGCTCCTCAAAGACCATGTTTCTCTTTCTATTTTCTACTATTCATCCCTCTTTGAGGGTGTGCAGCTGGAGCTGCTTTGGACAAGATGTTTCACTGCCACCAACTTCAGAACTTGCGGTCACATGTCTCCAGGACCTGTGGTCACATGCTATCCGGTGTGCATAGCAGCTTCACCCGGCATTGCTACAGTGTGTCTCCATGTCACTCACAGTGCAAGGTGCCGCGACACTGCCAAGTCACCACAGTGGATCATACAATGGTAGCGGCAGCTGTCAGTACCACAGCCCTTTAGGTGCCACCACCTTCACTCTACACCGGGGTTATGTGGGGGTGTATAATCTGGAAAGGTTAGTGTCCCTTTGGCTATATTGACTACACTTGTTGCCTTACTGATACTGCTCATGGACACGGTACATCGATGATGTCTTCTTCATCTGGCAGGGCACAGCCGTCGACCTTGCACAGTTTATATCTCTCCTGAACAGTAACGACCTAAATATCCATCTTACATTTGTGTCTAGTGCTGAGTCTATTGACTTTTTGGATGTGGCGATAAAGAGGGACTCCAAGGGTGTTTTGAATATGGATATTTTCCGTAAAAAAACATCATCCAACACCATTTTACATGCTACCTCGGGACATCCAAGGCACATGATAAAATCTATCCCGGTAGGGCAGTTCCTCCGTCTAAGACGGATTTGCTCCAGCAATTTGGATTTTGAAAAAAGAGCAGAGGAACTTTGGCTAAGATTCAGGGAGCGAGGCTATAGTGGTAGATCCATAAAAAGAGCATATCTGAGAGCAAAACATACTTCACGTGAAAGCCAGATATATGGGGCCTACAATCGACCCTCTGGTGACACTAATGGTAAAACAAGATTCATTACTACTTTTAGCCTTCAATTTGATCAGATACACCAGATATTGGAGAATGCTTGGTCAATTTTGAGGGTAGACCCGAATATCAGGAAATTTCTCCCTACTCGACCCTCTTTAACATTCAGACGTGCCAGAAATCTTCGAGATCACCTCGTCTGAATGTAAAAGAGGGTCGAGTAGGGAGAAATTTCCTGATAATCGGGTCTACCCTCAAAATTGAACCAGCACCCTCCACCTTTTTTGTAGAGATTCACTCCTAGGTCTGGATGTAGTCCGTGTGGCCATTGTGTCGCCTGTCCCAACATGTATACCTGTGGTACATTTACCGACTCTAAGGGTATCAAGGTATATTCTATTAGAACGCATATTACGTGTACCACACGATATGTGATCTATTATGCCACCTGCCCCTGCGGACACATTTATGTGGGTTTGACTACCCGCCAACTAAAAGTCCGCATTAGGGAGCACGTTTTGGGGATACAGGCGGCCTCTGGCCACACGGATGGTTCTATGCTTAAAACCTTGCCCAGACACTTCAAGGAGTTCCATGGCTGTAATGCATCACTTCTTAGGGTCAGGGGAATTGATACCTTGAGAATTAACATTAGGGGGGGCCAACTCTCCAAAAGGCTTGGGATGCTGGAGACGCAATGGATATGGCGTCTCCAGACCATCCACCCTGAGGGATTGGACAAAAATATTTCTTTCGCCCCATATTTGTAATCCACCGGTTGCTTTTGCTAGATCTCTGTGCGTACTTCCGCATGCACTTTATTTTATCTTTGGTTTTAATGGGTTTGTTTTTATTTTTTTCAGTACTAGTGATTGTGGCACGTGAGGGTGACTGCTTTTGTCATTATTTCGGGAGCAGTACAGCAAATTCTGCGGACCATCTGTATGCCTTCGGGATGATGAAACTACGAGCAATATTTGACCAGGCCGGTTGAAGAACACGACTGGGACTATATTCACGTGTATATATATATATATATATTTATATATATATATATATATATGGGATGTGACACTGTCATGCACTATGGCCATTTTTTCTCGTTGCTGATGGACTACCTTTTCTCGCTGCTGATGGACTACTAATTCTATCTAGAGGTGCTTGCCTCTTGCGGAGGGACAAGTATGCTTATATGACAACTGATACATTTGTTATTAAGATTATATCTATGCTGCTTAGTGAGTTGGGTTATCTTTATTAGGATACTCTGTTGCCCTATTATTTTGGCCCTCTATCTACTATGATGGTCGCACTCATGCTTACTTTTTTTCTTTTTTCTTTTTTATTTGCCGCAATCCTTTTCTGTTTTTCTTTTTCTTTTCATTTTTATGTCCTTTATACAGTGGGGCAAAAAGGTATTTAGTCAGTCAGCAATAGTGCAAGTTCCACCACTTAAAAAGATGAGAGGCGTCTGTAATTTACATCATAGGTAGACCTCAACTATGGGAGACAAACTAAGAAAAAAAAATCCAGAAAATCACTTTGTCTGTTTATTTATCATTTTTTTTTGCATATTAAGGTGGAAAATAAGTATTTGGTCAGAAACAAACAATCAAGATTTCTGGCTCTCACAGACCTGTAACTTCTTATTTAAGAGTCTCCTCCTTCCTCCACTCATTACCTGTAGTAATGGCACCTGTTTAAACTTGTTATCAGTATAAAAAGACACCTGTGCACACCCTCAAACAGTCTGACTCCAAACTCCACTATGGTGAAGACCAAATTGCTGTCAAAGGACACCAGAAACAAAATTGTAGCCCTGCACCAGGCTGGGAAGACTGAATCTGCAATAGCCAACCAGCTTGGAGTGAAGAAATCAACAGTGGGAGCAATAATTAGAAAATGGAAGACATACAAGACCACTGATAATCTCCCTCGATCTGGGGCTCCATGCAAAATTCCACCCCGTGGGGTCAGAATGATCACAAGAACGGTGAGCAAAAATCCCAGAACCACGCGGGGGGACCTAGTGAATGAACTGCAGAGAGCTGGGACCAATGTAACAAGGCCTACCATAAGTAACACACTACGCCACCATGGACTCAGATCCTGCAGTGCCAGACGTGTCCCACTGCTTAAGCCAGTACATGTCCGGGCCCATCTGAAGTTTGCTAGAGAGCATTTGGATGATCCAGAGGAGTTTTAGGAGAATGTCCTATGGTCTGATGAAACCAAACTGGAACTGTTTGGTAGAAACACAACTTGTCGTGTTTGGAGGAAAAAGAATACTGAGTTGCATCCATCAAACACCATACCTACTGTAAAGCATGGTGATGGAGACATCATGCTTTGGGGCTGTTTCTCTGCAAATGGGCCAGGACGACTGATCCGGGTACATGAAAGAATGAATGGGGCCATGTATTGTGAGATTTTGAGTGCAAACCTCCTTCCATCAGCAAGGGCATTGAAGATGAAATGTGGCTGGGTCTTTCAACATGACAATGATCCAAAGCACACCGCCAGGGCAACGAAGGAGTGGCTTCGTAAGAAGCATTTCAAGGTCCTGGAGTGGCCTAGCCAGTCTCCAGATCTCAACCCTATAGAAAACCTTTGGAGGGAGTTGAAAGTCTGTGTTGCCAAGCGAAAAGCCAAAAACATCACTGCTCTAGAGGAGATCTGCATGGAGGAATGGGCCAACATACCAACAACAGTGTGTGGCAACCTTGTGAAGACTTACAGAAAACGTTTGACCTCTGTCATTGCCAACAAAGGATATATTACAAACTATTGAGATGAAATTTTGTTTCTGACCAAATACTTATTTTCCACCATAATATGCAAATATAATGTTAAAAAAACAGACAATGTGATTTTCTGGATTTTTTTTTCTCAGTTTGTCTCCCATAGTTGAGGTCTACCTATGATGTAAATTACAGACGCCTCTCATCTTTTTAAGTGGTGGAACTTGCACTATTGCTGACTAACTAAATACTTTTGTGCCCCACTGTATATGCATTCTTTGTGGGGCGTATAGAATTTTCTAATGTGGATGTGTTCATATTTGTTCTATACATATCCAGATATGGGTGGGCTATGTTAATGGCAGAATATATGCTGAGGCAATTTTCGCATTCTCTATATAGATGGAATATTCTTTTGCTTCAGCATATAGGCGGGCGGCACGGTGGCTTAGTGGTTAGCACTGCAGCCTTGCAGCGCTGGAGTCCTGGGTTCGAATCCCACCAAGGACAACATCTGCAAAGAGTTTGTATGTTCTCTCCGTGTTTGCATGGGTTTCCTCCGGGCACTCCGGTTTCCTCCCACATTCCAAAGACATACTGATAGGGAATTTAGATTGTGAGCCCCATCGGGGACAGTAATGATAATGTGTGCAAAAATGTAAAGCGCTGCGGAATATGTTAGCGCTATATAAAAATAAAGATTATTATTATAGGCGCATTATCATTCGGCTGTAGCCTTTAATAGTATGCTGGTGTAGGGCTATATAATACCAATTGGTATATATGATTGCCCCATACTTTAATGCCTGTATATTTGAACATATTCAGCTGTCTGAATAGTGCTGCTTACCCATTTGGTATCACCCGCGCCTGCTGGGCACCATTAATATGTCTGCTTGCCGTACTTCTGTTATGGTCTTCACTTTGATGGCCACGCGATATGATCTGCGCATGTCTGATACCACAAAAAATGGCCGCACAGTGATATCTAGTTATGGCCTTTGGTAAAATGGCCGAGCGGGACTATATGCGCATGCGCAGGCATGTGACCGCGCTATACCCCCGGAACCTCTTCCTTGGTCTTGTGTATCACGGTGTCGCTGTCCCTGGAGCACATGGGGCCCGTGTGCTTTCTGGTGTGAGGTGACCAGGTGAACAGAGTACAGATGATGAAGACATTCCTGAGGGTGCTATTGGTCAGCTTGTTAACTTTTGCCCCACCAATTTGCGCTCCCTTGATTGTATATATACTGAACCCAGTACTACACCGGCATGCCCCTTGAGAAAGGCATCAGCCGAAACGCGCGTCGGGGTGGACAGGGGAGACGTGCCTGTTCGCACAAGTAATATTCTTGCACTGACCGGTATGTATACTCTGAGTGGGCTTCTTTCTGCTGTTAAATTATAAACTTTAGTACTTTTTACATGCAGCCATATTCTATTAGTCCTACATCATTATTGGATTCTTTGTACGGTCAGTGTGTGGACTTGCATACACTATAGGCACCTACCCCCTGCCCTTTTCAGGTGCATGCTATGGGTAGCACGGGGATTGTTTCCTCCTGTTATGTTTTTATCTGTTGCTATTATCAATAAAGATTTTTTGTACATTTGTATATATTTGGACTCTTGACTGTTTTTCTCTGGTTTGGTTTGGTACTGCTCATGTGCGCTCCCATCTTGTTTTTTCTTGCATGCCAACCAGCAGAGGGACTGAGCAGCATGTGCTCAGTGTCTCCCTGTGAACTCCTATTACCTGTCTGACGGCATCGCAAGTGTGAGGAAGTTCTCATGCTCATGGTGCCATCAGAAAGGCCCTGGGAGTTCACAGCCAATTAGCTCACTTCACCTATCTACCAACGGCGCTCATATTAAGTACATATATACAGCTCTGGCAAAAATTAAGAGACCACTGCAAAATGATCAGTTTGTCTGATTTTTCTCTCTATAGGTATATTTTTGAGTAAAATGTAAATTGTTCTTTTATTCTATAAACTTCTGACAACATGTCTCCAAATTTCCAAGCAATAAATTTTGCATTTTTTTCTGAAAAGGAGAAATGGTTAAAATAAAAAAACAGTGCTTTCAGACCTCAAATAATGCAAAGAAAACAACTTCATAATCATTTAGAAACAACAATACTAATGTTTTAACTCAGGAAGAGTTCACAGATCAATATTTTGTGGAATTACCATGATTTTTAATCAAAGCTTTCATGCGTCTTGGCATGCTTTCCATCTGTCTTTCACACTGCTTCTGCCGCAAAAATTTAAGCATTTCTTCTTTGTTTGATGGCTTGTGACTATCCATCATCCTCTTGATTACATTCCAGAGGTTTTCAATGGGGTTCATGTCTGGAGATTGGGCTGCCCATGACAGGGTTTTGATGTGGTGGTCTCTCAATTTTTGTCAGAGCTGTATATACATATAAAGTGAAGTGAGAGAGTCATTAATAACTTAAAAGTGATATACAGTATGAGTGAATATAGTATTCAGACATAATACAAAGTATAAGGGGGGAATATGATAGCACATAAGTTATATCTAAGATATCATAAGATATCTAAGTTGAGTGAAGAGTGCTGACATAGGGAGGAAGTAATGGATAATACATAAAAACATACAGAAAACCCAATATGTAAATTAATGAACAGGGACCAGAAGATAGACACTCATGTGCTACAGCAAACCACAGAACACTTCTACAACAACTCTACTCCAATCACTTAGCTTTAGCACACAGCACAGGAAGACAAATCTTTCACTGACATGAACAAGAAGGTCTGATACCTAACCCATCTCTTCAATCTATCACTAATTTCTGGTACCTTCCCCTCTGCTTTCAAACATGCCACAATCACACCTATCAAGCCATCCCTTGACCTGAGCGCTATGTCCAGCTATTTCCCCATATCTCTGCTTCCTTTTGCTTCCAAACTCCTTGAGTAGCACGTCCATGCTGAACTTTCCTCTCACTCTGCATCTAACTCGCCCTTCAACAACCTAAAATCTGGCTTCTGTCCCCACCATTCTACTGAGACTGCTCTGACCAAACTTAGTAAGGACTTACTTACAGCCAAAACCAACAGACAATTCTTTATACTTCTCCTTCTTGACCTGTCCTCTGCCTTTGACACAGTTGACCGCTGCCTCCTACTACAGATCCTCTCTTTCCTTCATGTCAAAGACCTTGCCCTATCCTGGATCTCCGCATATCTTACTAACCACACATTCAGCATTTCCTACTCCCACACTACCTCCTCATCTCACCCTCTCTCTGTTGGTGTCCCTCAAGGCTCTGCCCTAGGACCCCTTGTCTTCTCAATCTAAACCCTTGGCCTGGGACAACTTGTAAAGTCCTATGGCTTCCAGTATCATCTATATGCTGATGACACTCAGATCTACGTCTCTGGCCAGATGTCACCTCTCTGCTGTCCAGAATCCAAGATGTCTATCAGCCATATCCTCCTTCTTCTCCTGCTCCCTCAAGCTCAATGTGGACAAATCTGAACTAAATATCTTTCCTTAAGCTCACATATCTTCCCTACCTGATCTATCTATCACAATAAATGACATCACCGGAAATCCACTGCCTTGGAGTAACCCTTGATTTTTACCTGTCCTTCAAACCAAACATCCAAGCTCTCGCCACCTCATGTCGCCTCCAGCTCAAAAATATTTCCAGAATCTGTCCTTTCCTCAACCCTCACTCTACCAAAATGCTTGTGCATGCCCTCATCATCTCCCGCCTTGACTACTGCAACATCCTCCTTTGTGGCCTACCTTCTAACACTCTTGTACCTCTCCAGTCTGTCCTTAACTCTGCTGCCCGACTAATTAATCTCTCTCCTCACTACACTCCTGCTTCCCCTGTTTGCAAATGCCTTCACTGGCTCCCAATTTCCCAGCGTATCCAGTTTAAAATACTAACACTGATCTACAAAGCCATCCATAACCTTTCTCCTCCATATATTTCTGAACTAATCTCCCAATATTTTCCCTCATTTAATCTCCGGTTCTCCCAAGACCTCCTTCTCTCCTCCACACTTATTCGTTCCTCACCCAATCACCCAACACATCTGATTATTCACCACATTCGGATCTTTCAGACTGAACCTGAAAACCCATCTCTTCAAAAGAGCCTACAACCTGTAATGACCAGGCTGCTACCTCAACACGATCGGAGCTGCTGCAACCCCCAAACTTCCCCATAATCCTCTAGAACAGGGGTGCACAATTATTTTTTCAAAGGGGCCACATAAGAAACTGGGGCTGATGTGGAGAGCCGAACCAACTGGCTGATCATAATTCTCCTTAAGGCTATGTTCACATTCAGCGTTTTTGCTGCATTTTGCTTCAGTAGCCAAAACCTGCTCTCTTGGCAGTAAAACTACTGTGTTCAAAACGCCCGTTTTGCTGCATTTTACTTGGTGTGGATTACACGTGTGCTTTGTCGTCATAATTTGTTTAATAAAGTTGGTTTTATTTCCCAAAAATGCTTAAAAAGCTGCAAAACAGTTAATACGTATCTTGCAGCATTTTTGTAACTTTCTATGGGCGAAACAGTGAAAAACGCTGTAAGAACTGACATGTTGCAGACTAAAAAAATGAGGCCGCTCTCAAATTCAGTCAGGAAAAAAAATAAGCGTGTGCATGAGATTTCTAAAAACCTCGTAGCTTTGGTACGTACTGTAAAATGCAGCATTTAATTTGCATTGAAAAATCCCACTGCATCTGAACACAGCTCAACACTGATTTTATAAGTTTGTAATAAGCAGTAAGTTATATTTTTTTAATCTGCTGCTAAGACCCATAGTAACATATATTAACTGTTAATTAAAGGGGTTTTCCAATTTCAGAAAAACCTTCTCATTAGCTTCAGTTATAAAAAAAAAGTTTTTTTCCTCCCCCTCCCGGGACCAGCATTGAGTTTCCGCCACAGTTCCTGGTGCCTGTTATTGTCTGAAGTGCTCACGTCACGTCTGCAGTGCTGTAGCCAGTCGGTGAGCTCAATGGCTATGGGTGACTCATGGCGTTAACCCACATGAATCTGCTGAGCTCAGGTATTGGATCCAGTAGTGTCGACATGACGTCAGTTGTGCAGACAATAACCGGCATCGGAATCAGCGGCTGAACCTGGGAAGGGCAAGTAAGAGCTCATTCAGACAGACTTTTTTTTATCATGTATCATAATAATAATAATCTTTATCTTTATATAGCGCTACCATATTCCGCAGCGCTTTACAGTTTTTGTACACATAGAACAGTCCTTGTTTCATCAGTAGTGTTGAGCATTCCGATACCGCAAGTATCGGGTATCGGCCGATATTTGCGGTATCGGAATTCCGATACCGAATTCCGATACTTCCCGCGTATCGGATACCGGAATCGGAAGTTCCCAGAATTCAAACTGGACGCAGCAGCCAATGAGGAATGATTGGAAGTGTGGGCACATCCTGTTTAGCATGGTGGGCATGTAAGTACTGGCAAGGCTTGGATTGGCTGCTGAAATGATGTCACTCTGCACTATAAAAAACGCTGCCGCCATTTTGCGCTCACTCTGCTGTGATTTCAGTTAGGGACAGGACGCTGTGTTCTAACTGAGGGCCAGTCGAGCTAGCTAATTGCTTTATTTTCCTTTCCAAAGGCTAATTTAGCAAAACGCTGTGTGTTCTTCACTGTTCACCTTGCTCTTGCCTTGCAGCGCTGTTTTAACAGCGTTCTGCAAGGTCTCTGTGTGTGTGTGTGTGTGCAGCTCACTCTGTAGTCTGTGTGCAGCCATATACCCGGTTGTATTCAGCTCAGGGGGGGTTCACACTGCCTCACACAGTTGTCCTTTTTTGCTCTTAGTGCAGCCTGCTGCACATTTTTTCTCAAATTTCCTATTAGTGTTTTTCCACCAGTCTCCAGCTCTATTGTGGAAAAACACTACATAGGATAACCTAGAGGGGGGTTTTTGGGCCTTGCAGCGCCGTTTACGGCTGTCTGCACGGTCTCCGTGTGAGCCCAGCTCGCCCTGTAGTCTGTGTGCAGCCATAGCCGGTTGGATTCAGCTCAGGGTTCGTTACTGGCTCATACCTTGAGAAAAATTTTACTTTTTTTCAAATAGTGCAGCCTGTTTAAAATTTGAAAAAAAAAAATTCCTATTAGTGTCTTTCCACTCGTATCCAGCTAAATAGTGGAAAAACACTATATAGGATAACCTAGAGGAGGGTTTTTTGGCCTTGCAGCGCCGTTTACGGCTGTCTGCACGGTCTCCGTGTGAGCCCAGCTCGCCCTGTAGTCTGTGTGCAGCCATAGCCGGTTGGATTCAGCTCAGGGTTCGTTACTGGCTCATACCTAGAGAAAAATTTTACTTTTTTCAAATAGTGCAGCCTGTTTAAAATTTGAAAAACAAAAATTCCTATTAGTGTCTTTCCACTCGTATCCAGCTAAATAGTGGAAAAACACTATATAGGATAACCTAGAGGAGGGTTTTTTGGCCTTGCAGCGCCCTTTACGGCTGTCTGCACGGTCTCTGTGTGAGCGCAGCTCGCCCTGTAGTCTGTGTGCAGCCATAGCCGGTTGGATTCAGCTCAGGGTGCGTTACTGCCTCATACCTTGAAAAACAATTTCCTTTTTTTCAAATAGTGCAGCCAGTTTAAAATTTGAAAAAAAAAATTCCTATTAGTGTCTTTCCACTCGTATCCAGCTAAATAGTGGAAAAACACTATATAGGATAACCTAGAGGAGGTTTTTTTGGCCTTGCAGCGCCGTTTACGGCTGTCTGCACGGTCTCCGTGTGAGCCCAGCTCGCCCTGTAGTCTGTGTGCAGCCATAGCCGGTTGGATTCAGCTCAGGGTTCGTTACTGCCTCATACCTTGAGAAAAATTTTACTTTTTTTCAAATAGTGCAGCCTGTTTAAAATTTGAAAAAAAAAATCCTATTAGTGTCTTTCCACTCGTATCCAGCTAAATAGTGGAAAAACACTATATAGGATAACCGAGAGGAGGGTTTTTTGGCCTTGCAGCGCCGTTTATGGCTGTCTACACGGTCTCCGTGTGATTTAAACTAGCTCTGTAGCCCGATCTGCACCAAAAAAAAAGTTAAGTTCACCAAACACAACTTAACACTTGTGTAGGCCACATTTGAAAAATAATAAAGTTTAGTCCACAATTTACAACATTAGTGTTTCTTACACCTGTTAGGAGGAGCATTTCAGGAATAAGCACACTAAGGCCTTAGTACTTTTCTGCTTATCTTTATCTGTCAACCAAGATGAAGAGGGCAGGGAGTAAGGCACGTGGGCGTGGGCGCGGAGCAGGGAGAGGAGCAGGGAGATGACGTGGTGATTCTGTGCCTGCTGCGGGCGCCGGTGACTCATCGTCACTCAGTTTCAGCAGGGAACAGTCCTTCATGCGCAGCTTTGTCGGAGAGCGCCGTGCACCGCTGCTACGTGAAGACCAAATTGAAGCCGTTGTCGGGTGGATGGCAGCTAACGCCTCGGCATCGACTTCAGTTAGTGCCACATCCTCTCAGGCACAGAGCACTGGAGAGCAGCCATCTGTCTCTTCACCACCTGCCAAATTGGCCAGGCAGTCAGAGAGCCCAGGACAGGAGCCGTCTCTACTTCTGTTCTCTGAATCTCTTGGCTTGGAAACAGGGGGCCAGCCAAGCAGCATTGGAGAAATGGAAGAAGAGGCAGTGTGCAGTGATGCCCAAAAGCTTTATCTCTCTGACTCTGAAGAGGCAGGTGGGCCAGTGCCTCCGGTGACCACAGCGCAGTACGCATCTGATGATGAAACTCAGGTGCCGCTTTCTGATGCGTACTGTGCTGCCGAGACTACCCAGGAGGAGCAGTTAGTGGCAGAGGGTAGTGGAGATGATGAGGTCCTTGACCCATCGTGGCGTGAGGAACAGGAAGGTGGTGGGAGCAGCTCTGAGGAAGAGCTTCCCCTTACGGGCCAAAGAGGGAGAGGGAGGGGGAAGACTGCGGAGCCTGTAGCCTCCACTTTGGCACCCGTTAGGAGCCTGTCTCTTTCCAAAGCCAAAAAGGGCGCTCCCAAGACTTGCAGTGCCTGGTCCTTTTTTGACACAGTTGCAGATGACATTTGTTTTGTCAAATGCAAGCTGTGTCATCAGAAAGTAAAAAGAGGTAAAAGTGTCAGCAACCTCAATACCACAAATATGTGGAAACATGTGCGGAACAGGCACGCGGTGGAGTTACAGAAACACAGTGAAGACGTAGGCCAACCAACAGCGGCAGCTACCACCTCTTCATCTCGTGTTGCCTCTTCCTCCACTGTTGTCCAGAGACCTAGTGTAATTCCACCCACAGCACCACCTTCCCAGTCATCCTCACACTCCCAGTCTACTCTACAGCCATCGGTAGTCCAGGCATGGGAGAAAAGGCGGGCATTCTCGGCCAACCACCCCCGAGCACAGGCTCTGAATGCAGGCATTGCCAAACTGTTGTCCCTGGAAATGCTCTCGTTCAGGCTGGTGGAGACTGACAGCTTCCGTGACTTGATGGCATTGGCAGTCCCACAGTACAAGGTGCCCAGCCGCTTTTACTTCAGCAGGCAGGCTGTCCCTGCCCTGCACAGGCATGTTGAGGCAAACATAAAACATGCGCTACTGAACGCCGTCAGTAGCAAGGTCCACCTCACCACCGATGCGTGGACCAGTCAGCATGGACAGGGACGATATGTTTCCCTCACTGCCCATTGGGTTAATGTTGTTGAGCCAGGTACAGATCGTGCGAGTGGCGCAGGACGTGTCCTGCCCACTCCAAGGATTGCAGGAATCCAGTCTGTACGCATTGACTCCTCCTCTTACACCAGTTCCTCTGATTCCTCTCTGCAGGATCCGTCACAGTCCACCTCCACATGGACCCGTGAACGTTTACCTATGACCGACATGAGCACAGCCGTGGCCAAACGTCAGCAGGCCGTCTTGAAACTAGTTTCATTGGGGCATCGAAGCCACACAGCGCAGGAGCTCTGGAATGCCATCAAGCAGGAGAGCGATGTGTGGTTACTGCCAGCGAATCTCCAGCCAGGCATGGTAGTGTGTGACAATGGCCGAAATCTGGTGGCAGCTTTGGCCCTTGGCAACCTCACTCACATCCCATGTCTGGCACATGTGCTCAATTTGGTTGTGCAGAGTTTTCTGAGGGACTATCCGGATCTTGATGCCCTGCTGCACAAGGTCCACCTAGAGTGTGCTCACTTGCGGCGTTCCAGCTTGGCCAGATCCCGCATTGCTGCTCTGCAGCGCCGATTCCGCCTTCCGGAACACCGCATCATATGTGACCTACCTACCCGGTGGAATTCCACGTTACATATGTTGGAGCGGTTGTGTGAGCAGCAGCAAGCAGTTATGGAGTACCAGCTGCATCAGGCGCAAAGAAGTCGCAGTCAGCGCCGATCAGACTTCACAACCACAGAGTGGGCCACTATGAAGGACGTCTGCCAGGTTTTGCGTCCTTTTGATTATTCCACGCGGATGGCAAGTGCAGATGATGCACTAGTCAGCATGACTGTCCCCCTTATCTGCCTGCTTCAGCAAACTTTGCAAGGGTTAAGGGATGATGTGGTGGAAGAGGTGGAGGATGAGGAGTCACCTTTACCATCAGCTTCTGGAGAGTCAGCGCCACGTGGTTCCTCACAAAGGGGTACGCAGGGGCCAATTTGTGAGGAGGATGAGGAGGAGTCAATGGAGGAGGAAGAGCTCCGTCCAGAGGAGGGAGCGACACAATTGTCCAGTGGTCAGTGTGTACAGCGAGGGTGGGGTGATGACGAGCGGGCAGAGATCATGTCTCAAGCAGGGGACAGCGTTTCTGGGCCAGTTGGCACTCTGCAGCACATGGTGGATTTCATGCTGCAGTGCCTGAGAAACGACCGCCGCATCGACCACATTCTCAACATGCCTGATTATTGGGTGTTCACCCTCCTCGATCCTCGCTACCGGGACAACGTCCAAAACCTCATCCCTGCGTTGACCCGGGAGCGTAAATTGCGGGAGTACCACGACACACTGGTGAATTCCATCATCTTCTCCTGTCCAACTGAGAGGAGTGCTGCTAGTGCTTTACAAAGCAGCTCAGTGTGTCGAGGCAGTGGGGGAGGCTCTGCCCAAAGAGGGAGCAGAAGCAGTGCCTCTGCCCAAGGCAAGCCCAGTATGGCACAACTCTGGCACACTTTTGTGTGCCCGCCCCAAATGTCTACACCATCACCGGCGGCTCCAGTCAGCAGGAGGCAACAGTTCCGTCAGATGGTGACAGACTACATGGCTTGCCCTCTTACTGTACTCCCAGACGGCTCTTCCCCGTTCAAGTTTTGTGTCTCTAAGCTGGATACATGGCCAGAGCTAAGCCAGTATGCATTGGAGGTGCTGGCTTGCCCTGCGGCTAGTGTCTTATCGGAACGTGTCTTTAGTGCCGCAGGTGGTGTACTAACAGACCGTCGCATGCGACTATCCTCCGATAACGTTGACCGGCTTACTTTCCTGAAAATGAACCAGGCCTGGATCTCGCAGGAATTTGCCACTCCTCTGCCTGATTAAGTAATTGGGTGTCATCCAGGTCTCCTGCTGTGTTCATCTTTCTACCACCTGAACTGCTATTCCTGGGCTCCAACACCGCCAGTTGCGGCTCAGAAGTGCAGGCTGCACAGTAAAAACATACGACCCACTGTTATTGGGTTTCAGTAACGTCAGCTGATCCCCAGCTGTGTAGCCGGCAATGTGTCCTGCGACCGCCACGCTGGCACAACAACCTAAATGTAAGGGAACCTGTCCCCCCCCCCCCGTCGTTTGTTACTGAAAAGGTAGCTCTTTTTTTTTAGCTCTTTGCACACGCAGAACTTAACACTTATAAAATGTGTTCACTGATATCGTTATACCGTCCCGGAGCTGGGACTTTCCTTTGTAATGTGACGCAGCACAGCCGTCATTCCTACCCCCTTGGTGCCATGCGCTGCCTCCTCAGCGTTGTTTTAAGCTGTCACGGAGCCTGCACTGTTCTGTTATCCCTTGGGCATGCCCTATTTGCGCTGCCTGTCTTCTGACATAATTTGGTGTCAGGCTGGCTGCGCCTGTGCGGCCGCGCTGCCCGAGATCCCGCCTCGCAGTGTCTTCTGATTGGGTCACACTGCGGGCCTGGGATCCATGGGCATGCGCAGTGCATATCTTCCCCTCGGGCTCTTGCTCATTTCCCTCCGCCTTCTTTAGACTGTGCGCCGTCAGCTGATCCCTAGCATGCCACGGCCGTGACACCGCACAATCTGAAGAAGAGGGAAGGAGGGGAGTGAGAGTCGAGGTTATGCACTGTGCATGCCCATGGTTCCCAGGCCCGCAGTGGGATTACGTTAGACGAGACTGCGAGGTGGGATCTGGAGCAGCGTGGACGCACAGGCACTGACAGCCTGACACCAAATTATGTCAGAAGACAGGCAGCGCTAATTGGGCATGGCCAAGGGCTAACAGAACAGCGCAGGCTCCGTGACAGCTTAAAACAACGCTGAGGAGGCAGCGCACGGCATCAAGGGGATAGGAATGACAGCTGTGCTGTGTCCCATTACGAAGGAAATTCGCACCTCCGGAACGGTTTAACGGTATAAAGGGACACATTTTTAGTGTTTACTTCGGTGTTTGCAAGGAGCATAATTAAAAGAGCAACCTTTTCCTTTTGCATCCTTAGTGCTGCACAAGATGGCTCTTTCAGCTACAAACGTCTTGGGGGGGGGTTAAAGGTTTCCTTTCAACTTGCTCCAATCAGGCTTCGGCCTACACTCTGTTCCTCTGCTCCTCCTGCTGTCCCTGGGCTCTAACACCGCCAGTTGGTGCCTGGAAGTGCTGTGTGCACAGTCAACAGTCGCTCCTCTGTTATTGGGGTTCAGTAACGTCAGCTGATCCCCAGCTGTGTGTGCGGCAATACCTCCAATCTGCTCCTCCTGCTGTCCCTGGGCTCTAACACCGCCAGTTGGTGCCTGGAAGTGCTGTGTGCACAGTCAACAGCCGCTCCTCTGTTATTGGGGTTCAGTAACGTCAGCTGATCCCCAGCTGTGTATCCGGCAACGTGTCATGCGACCGCCACGCTGGCACAACTAAAATGTAAGGGGACCTGTCCCCCCCCCCTAGGCGTTTGTTACTGAAAGAGCCACCATGTGCAGCACTAATACTGCACAAGGGAAAGGTCGCTCTTGAAATTATGCTCCTTGCAAACGCTGAACTACACACTCATGTAATGTGTCCCCTCACACCGTCCAACCGTCCCGGAGGTGGGACTTTCCTTTGTAGTGTGACGCAGCACAGCCATCATTGCTACCCCCTTGGCACCGTGCGCTGCCTCCTTAGCGTTGTTTGATTCCGTCATGGACCCTGCGCTGTTATGTTATCCCTTGGCCATGCACAGTTTGCACTGCCCGTCCTCTGACATCATTTGTTGTCGTCCTGGCTGCGCCTGTGCGTCCACGCTGCCCGAAATCACACCTCGCAGTGTCGTCTAATGTGATCCCACAGTGGGCCTGGTATCCATGGCCATGTGCAGTGCATATACTAGCCTCTCACTCCCCTTCTTCACGCTTCTTCAGACTAGGCGGCGTCAGCTGATCCCTAATAGCATGCCACGGCCGTGACGCCGCACAGTCTGAAGAAGCAGGAAGGAGGTGAGTGAGAGGCGATGATATGCACTGCGCATGCCCATGGATCCCTGGCCCGCAGTGGGACTACATTAGATGACACTGCAAGGTTGGATCTCGGGCAGCTTGGACGCACAGGCACTGCCAGCCTGACACCTACATGATGTCAGAAGACGGGCACCGCTAACTGTGCATGGCCAAGGGATAACATTACAGCGCGGGCTCCGTGACAGAACCAAACAACGTTGAGGAGGTGGCGCCCGGCACCAAGGGGGTTGGAATGACGGCTGTGCTGTGTCACATTACAAAGGAAAGTCCCACTTCCGGGATGGTTTGACGGTGTGAGGGGACACATTATATGAGTGTGTACTTCAGCGTTTGCAAGGAGCATAATTTTCGGAGCCACCATTTTCCATGAGCAGTATTACTGCTGTACAAGATGGCTCTTTCAGCAACAAATGCCTGGGGGGGGGGTTAAAGGTTCCCTTTCAACTTGCTCCACTGCAGGCTTCGGCCTACACTCTGCTCCTCTTTGATTCCCTGGGTTTCAACACTGTCAGTTGCCACCTGGAAGTGTTGTCTACACAGAAAAAACACTAGGTGATGTGTCAGTGGGGTTCAGCACCGCCAGCTGTTCCCCTGCTGTGTAGTCGGCAACGTGTCCAGCACAAGCCACGCTGGCACAACAGAACAAAAGCTGCCACCAGTGCAGGCTTCGGCCTACACTCTGCTCCTCTGCTCCTCCTGCTGACCCTGGGCTCAAACATCGCTAGTTTTTGCCCGGAAGTGCTAGCTGCACAGAGAAAAACACCAGCCAATGTGTTAGTGGGGTTCAGCAACGCCAGCTGTTCCCCTGCTGTGTAGCCGGCAACGTGACCTGCAAACGCCACGCAGGCACATGAACTGAAATTAAAGGGAACCTGGCCCCACCCCCCCAGGTGTTTCTATGTATAACAGCCACCTAGTACAGCAGTACTGCTGCATTTGTACAAGGTGGCTGACTTTTTCTCCTTGCACACGTGGAACTCAACAAGTACAAAATGTGTCTCATTACAGACCATTACAATGTCCCTGAGGTGTGACTTTCCGTTTTAATGACACGCAGCACCCCCATTGTTAGCGCTGCCCGTCTCCTGACATCATTGGTTGGCTGGCTGTGCCTGTGCGTCCCCCCTGAACGACACAACGCCCCCCGTTGTCTCATATATTTTGACTGCGAGGGTGTGATTGATGGGCACGAGCAGTGCATATGTTCCCCTGTCTTCACTCCCCTCCTTCCGCCTTCTTCTGACTGTGCGGCCTCATGGCCGCGGCATGCGATACGGTATCAGCTGAGGCCGCCCAGTCTGAAGCAGGTGTAAGGACATGTGTGAGCGGCGAACATATTTACTGAACAAGGCCACGAATCCCAGCCACGCAGTGTGATTTTTTGAAAACACACTGTGGGTCTGGGATTCATGTCCATCGCTAACCGTAACGGCCGACATTAAATGAGGTCAGAAGACAGGAAGCGCTCACAGCGCATGGCCAAGAGATCCCAATAGCGCAGACTCCTGTACAGCAAATAACAACGCTCAGGAATCTGCGCACAGCAGCTAGGTGTAAATTTTGACACCTGTGCTGCATCTCCTTAAAAAGACTAGTAGTCACGCCTCCACTACTGTTTGACAGTATAATGGGCTAAATAGTGTACGTGTTTTATTCAGCGTGTGCAAGGAGCAAAATTAAATAGAGCAACCTTTGACTTGTGCATCATTAATGCTGTTCAAGGTGTGGCTCTTGTACCTTGCAACACCTGAGGGGGGGGTTAAAGGTAACCTTTGAAATTGGTTCAACTAGGCTTCGGCCTACACTCTGCTCCTCTACTCCTCCTGCTGACCCTGGGCTCAAACAACACCAGTTTCTGCTAGCTGCACAGAGAAAAACACCAGCCAATGTGTTAGTGGGGTTCAGCAACGCCAGCTGTTCCCCTGCTGTGTAGTCGGCATCGTGTCCAGCACAAGCCACGCTGGCACAACTGACCAAAAGCTGCCACCAGTGCAGGCTTCGGCCTACACTTTGCTCCTCTCCTCCTCCTGCTGACCCTGGGCTCAAACAACGCCAGTTTCTGCCCGGACATGCTAGCTGCACAGAGAAAAACACCAGCCAATGTGTTAGTGGGGTTCAGCACCGCCAGCTGTTCCCCTGCTGTGTAGTCGGCATCGTGTCCAGCACAAGCCACGCTGGCACAACTGACCAAAAGCTGCCACCAGTGCAGGCTTCGGCCTACACTTTGCTCCTCTCCTCCTCCTGCTGACCCTGGGCTCAAACAACGCCAGTTTCTGCCCGGACATGCTAGCTGCACAGAGAAAAACACCAGCCAATGTGTTAGTGGGGTTCAGCACCGCCAGCTGTTCCCCTGCTGTGTAGTTGGCAACGTGTCCTGCAAACGCCACGCAGGCACATGAACTGAAATTGAAGGGAGCCTGCCCCCCACCCCCAGGTGTTTCTATGTATAACAGCCACCTTGTACAGCAGTACTGCTGCATTTGTACAAGGTGGCTGACTTTTTGTCCTTGCCCACGTGGAACTCAAAACGTACAAAATGTGTCTCATTGAGACCATTCCACTGTCCCTGAGGTGTGACTTTCCTTTCTAATGATATGCAGCACCCCCCTTGGTAGCGCTTCCCGTCTTCTGACATCATTGGTTGGCTTGTTGCGCCTGTGCGTCCGCCCTGCCTGAAACAATGCTCCTCTTTGTCTTATTTTGACTGCGAGGGTGTGATTGATGGGCACGAGCAGTGCATATCTTCACCTGTCTTAACTCATCTCCTTCCGCCTTCTTCAGACTGTGCAGCCTCATGGCCGCGGCATGCGAGAAGGGATCAGCAGAGGCCGCCCAGTCTGAAGCAGGTGTAAGGACGTGTGTGAGCGGCCAAAATATTTACTGCTCAAGGCCACGAATCCCAGCACCGCAGTGTGACTTTATGAAAAGGCACTGTGGGTCTGGGATTTATGGCCATCGTTAACCGCACCGGCCAACATGAAATGAGGTCATAAGACGGGCAGCTCTAACAGGGCATTGCCAAGGGATAACACAAGAGCGCAGACTCCTGTACAGCAAATAACAACGCTCAGGAAGCTGCGCCAAGCACCAAGGCGTTATTTGGGACACCTGTGCTGCGTCTCCTTAAAAAGCCAAGTCACGCATCCACTACAGTTTGACTGTAGAATGGGCTAAATTGTGTACGTCTTTCATTCAGCGTGTGCAAGTAGACAAATTAATAGAGCAACCTTTCACTTGTGCAGCATTAATACTGCACAAGGTGTGTCTCTTGTACTTTGTAACACCTGAGGGGGGGTTAAAGGTTTCCTTTGAAATTGGTTCAAATAGGCTTCGGCCTACACTCTGCTCCTCTACTCCTCCTCCTGCTTCAACACGGGCTCTAACATCGCTAGTTTTTGACCGCAAGTGCTAGCTGCACAGAGAAAAACACACGCCATTGTGTTAGTGGGGTTCAGCAACGCCAGCTGTTCCCCCACTGTGTAGCCGGCAAAGTGTCCTGCAAACGCAACGCAGACACAAAGCTGCCTCCAGTGCAGGCTTCGGCCTACACTCTGCTCCCCCTGCTTACCCTTAGCTCCAACACCGCTAGTTGGGGCTCTAGGAAGACAATCTTTAATAGGCAACGCATCTGGGTTCCAGCACCGCCAGCTGGTTCTCGGCAGTGTTCTTGTCACAGGTACTCCCTCGTGCCAAGCCTGGTTTCAGCACCGTCAGCTGTTTCCGGGTTGTGTCAAGCTCACTGATACGCCTATGCTTGCCCCGTCGTGGTGCGGTCGGGTTAGCCAACTCCAGGGTGCCTCCAATTTAGGAGCTTCCTATGTGGGCTGCGTGAACTGGTAGTCAAGGCTGGTTCTGTAGTGCCAGTAGGCCCAGCTCCCCCTGTAGGACTGTTGGGGTTCGGTAACTGCGGCTGCCTCGTGGCCTAGCTGTTCTCTCCTCTCCTGTGGGCCTTGTGGTCCACCACCTGGTTCCAGCACCGTCAGCTGGTTCCAGGCCGAGCCTTTGGCTTAGGTGCCTCCTCCTGGGTATCCGAGTTCCGCCAACGTCAGGCGGTCCTTGGTAGTGCTTTTAAGCGCGGGCACCTACAGCTTAGTAACCGGGTTCCAGCACCGCCAGCTGGTCCTCGGTCGTGCCATTGGCTCTTGCACACTGGGGCAACGCATCTGGGTTCCAGCACCGCCAGCTGGTTCTCGGCAGTGTTCTTGTCACAGGTACTCCCTCGTGCCAAGCCTGGTTTCAGCACCGTCAGCTGTTTCCGGGTTGTGTCAAGCTCACTGAGACGCCTATGCTTGCCCCGTCGTGGTGCGGTCGGGTTAGCCAACTCCAGGGTGCCTCCAGTTTAGGAGCTTCCTATGTGGGCTGCGTGAACTGGTAGTCAAGGCTGGTTCTGTAGTGCCAGTAGGCCCAGCTCCCCCTGTCGGACTGTTGGGGTTCGGTAACTGCGGCTGCCTCGCGGCCTAGCTGTTCTCTCCTCTCCTGTGGGCCTTGGGATCCACCACCTGGTTCCAGCACCGTCAGCTGGTTCCGGGCCGAGCCTTTGGCTTAGGTGTCTCCTCCTGGGTATCCGAGTTCCGCCAACGTCAGGCGGTCCTTGGTAGTGCTTTTAAGCGCTGGCACCTACAGCTTAGTAACCGGGTTCCAGCACCGCCAGCTGGTCCTCGGTCGTGCCATTGGCTCTTGCACACTGGGGCAACGCATCTGGGTTCCAGCACCGCCAGCTGGTTCTCGGCAGTGTTCTTGACACAGGTACTCCCTCGTGCCAAGCCTGGTTTCAGCACCGCCAGCTGTTTCCGGGTTGTGTCAAGCTCACTGAGACGCCTATGCTTGCCCCGTCGTGGTGCGGTCGGGTTAGCCAACTCCAGGGTGCCTCCAGTTTAGGAGCTTCCTATGTGGGCTGCGTGAACTGGTAGTCAAGGCTGGTTCTGTAGTGCCAGTAGGCCCAGCTCCCCCTGTAGGACTGTTGGGGTTCGGTAACTGCGGCTGCCTCGCGGCCTAGCTGTTCTCTCCTCTCCTGTGGACCTTCAGGTCCACCACCTGGTTCCAGCACCGTCAGCTGGTTCTCGGCAGTGTCTTTTGCTCTTGTACCTTCTGCTCCCCATCCTGGTTCCAGTACCGTCAGCTGGTTCCGGGCAGAGCCTTTGGCTTAGGTGCCTCCTTCTGGGTATCCAAGTTCCACCAACGTCAGGTGGTCCTTGGTAGTGCTTTCGGGCACGGGTACCTCCTGCTTAGTAACCGGGTTCCAGTAACGTCAGCTGGTCCTCGGTAGTTCCATTGGCTCTTGGACCTTCGGCTACCCATCCGGGTTCCAGTACCGTCAGCTGGTTCTCGGCAGTGTCTTTTGCTCTTGTACCTTCTGCTCCCCATCCTGGTTCCAGTACCGTCAGCTGGTTCCGGGCAGAGCCTTTGGCTTAGGTGCCTCCTTCTGGGTATCCGAGTTCCGCCAACGTCAGGCGGTCCTTGGTAGTGCTTTTTAGCACGGGTACCTCCTGCTTAGTAACCGGGTTCCAGTAACGTCAGCTGGTCCTCGGTAGTTCCATAGGCTCTTGAACCTTCGGGTAGCCATCCGAGTTCCAGTTCCATCAGCTGGTTCTTGGCATTTTCTCAGCCTTCTTGTACCTTCTGCTACATTTCCAAGTTGAAGACCCTAAAGTCGACGACCCGGAAAACCACCCCGATGACGACGACGACGACCCAGAAGACCACCCCGATGACGACGACGACGACGGCGGAGACGACGACGGCTGAGACGACGACGGCGGAGATGACGACACTGGAGACGACGACCCTGGAGACGACGACATGGAAGACCGAGAAGCAGAAGAACAAGAGGCTGCAGAACAAAGAGTAGAAGAACATTAAGCATAAGACTTAATATCAGAGCAAAAGATATTATCTAAATTATATGCAGAAGAAGACTAAGCAGTGTATGGGGGTGAGTCCGTTCCTCCTCGTGGTGCCCCTGGATAAAGCCTGATGCTGCAGGCCAAACTGAACGCGGACAAATGTAACTTTTGTGACTGGCAGAACGGAAGGTGTAATCTTCCAACTTTTATAGATAACAACTACGGGAATGCCTGTCACAAATGAGAATATGATGAAGAAGTAGAATAGGAAGAATAATAACAGTGGAATAAAAAAAATATGTAGAATAGGAAGAATAATAATAGTTGAATAAAATGAATATGAAGAATGTAATAAAAAAAAAAAATAGGTGGAAGATGAAGAAGAAGATGAATAAGGTGAAGAAGAAGTTGATGTCAAAGATGCTGATGATGATGAAGATGAAAGTGTGGGAAAAGTAAAAAAAAAAAAGAAAAAAAAAGAAGGGGAAGGGCGTGGAATAGTGAAACATCAATATCTGACAAAATAAAAAAAAATTTACATACTCAATATCTTTTTCACTCCGAACGTCTTAAAAAAAAACAAAAACATGCTATTCTATTTGATTGGGCTAAACCTCATTGCCTTTGATGTCTCCGCCACCTCCCACAATACATCCTACATTATTCTTAGTTGTTTTCCTTCATGTAGAATGAACCTACAAGGCAAGAAAGGGTTTATTTTAATTCCGATATTTTGGTCCCATTGACTTGCATTGGGATCGGGTATCGGTATCGGCGATATCCGATATTTTTTGAATATCGGCCGATCCTATCCGATACCGATACTTTCCGATATCGGAAGGTATCGCTCAACACTATTCATCAGTGATTTCAGCATTTCATCAGATCTTCCATAGTGTTAACATTTCATCTGAGTTTCATCTGCTTT
The DNA here is from genome assembly GCF_032444005.1 of Ranitomeya imitator. Classification (NCBI taxonomy): domain Eukaryota; kingdom Metazoa; phylum Chordata; class Amphibia; order Anura; family Dendrobatidae; genus Ranitomeya; species Ranitomeya imitator. The sequence goes on from NC_091282.1 coordinate 1,112,275,061, forward strand.
TCTCTGATGAAAAGAAAATAAGTTCTCTACATTTTACTATCTGAGTGCTGTGTGCTCGATGACATATGAGTGCTGTGCAATTTTTTTTTCTCACTGACTTGCATTGCTGATTTTGATAAGACACTCAGATCAATACCAGACCATGTGTCTGTGATTTTGGAAAGACCATTCAGTCTGCAAAAATAAAAATAAAAATTGGACATGTGAACAGCCTGCCACAGATGATACTAAGTATGATGCTGTCTGTGAAAAACAAGGATAGAACTCATACTTGAAAAACTGTAGTGAAGCCGTTATTTTTTTTTAAAAAATTACATTCAGAGAACAGTGGGATTTCTGAATCTGGAATACCCCTTTAACCCCTTCATGACCCAGCCTATTTTGACCTTAAAGACCTTGCCGTTTTTTGCAATTCTGACCAGTGTCCCTTTATGAGGTAATAACTCAGGAACGCTTCAACGGATCCTAGCGGTTCTGAGATTGTTTTTTCGTGACATATTGGGCTTCATGTTAGTGTTAAATTTAGGTCAATAAATTCTGCGTTTATTTGTGATAAAAACGGAAATTTGGCGAAAATTTTGAAAATTTCGCAATTTTCACATTTTTAATTTTTATTCTGTTAAACCAGAGAGATATGTGACACAAAATAGTTAATAAATAACATTTCCCACATGTTTACTTTACATCAGCACAATTTTGCAAACAAAATTTTTTTTTGTTAGGAAGTTATAAGGGTTAAAATTTGACCAGCGATTTGTCATTTTTACAACGAAATTTACAAAACCATTTTTTTTAGGGACCACCTCACATTTGAAGTCAGTTTGAGGGGTCTATATGGCTGAAAATACCCAAAAGTGACACCATTCTAAAAACTGCACCCCTCAAGGTACTCAAAACCACATTCAAGAAGTTTATTAACCCTTCAGGTGCTTCACAGCAGCAGAAGCAACAAGGAAGGAAAAAATGAACATTTAACTTTTTAGTCACAAAAATTATCTTTTAGCAACAATTTTTTTATTTTCCCAATGGTAAAAGGAGAAACTGAACCACGAAAGTTGTTGTCCAATTTGTCCTGAGTACGCTGATACCTCATATGTGGGGGTAAACCACTGTTTGGGCGCACGGCAGGGCTTGGAAGGGAAGGCGCGCCATTTGACTTTTTGAATCAAAAATTGGCTCCACTCTTTAGCGGACACCATGTCACGTTTGGAGAGCACCCGTGTGCCTAAAAATTGGAGCTCCCCCACAAGTGACCCCATTTTGGAAACTAAACGCCCCAAGGAACTTATCTAGATGCATAGTGAGCACTTTGAACCCCCAGGTTCTTCACAAATTGATCCGTAAAAATGAAAAAGTACTTTTTTTTCACAAAAAAATTCTTTTAGCCTCAATTTTTTCATTTTCACATGGGCAACAGGATAAAATGGATCCTAAAATGTGTTGGGCAATTTCTCCTGAGTACACCAATACCTCACATGTGGGGGTAAACCACTGTTTGGGCACATGGTAAGGCTCGGAAGGGAAGGAGCGCCATTTGACTTTTTGAATGAAAAATTATTTCCATCGTTAGCGGACACCATGTCGCGTTTGGATAGCTCCTGTGTGCCTAAACATTGGCGCTCCCCCACAAGTGACCCCATTTTGGAAACTAGACCCCCCAAGGAACTTATTTAGATGCCTAGTGAGCACTTTAAACCCTCAGGTGCTTCACAAATTGATCTGTAAAAATGAAAAAGTACTTTTTTTTCACAAAAAAATTCTTTTCGCCTCAATTTTTTCATTTTCACATGGGCAGTAGGATAAAATGGATCATAAAATTTGTTGGGCAATTTCTCCCGAGTACGCCGATACCTCATATGTGGGGGTAAACCACTGTTTGGGCACTCGGCAGGGCTCGGAAGGGAAGGAGCGCCATTTGACTTTTTGAATGGAAAATTAGCTCCAATTGTTAGCGGACACCATGTCGCGTTTGGAGAGCCCCTGTGTGCCTAAACATTGGAGCTCCCCCACAAGTGACCCCATTTTGGAAACTAGACCCCCCAAGGAACTTATCTAGATGCACATTGAGCACTTTAAACCCCCAGGTGCTTCACAGAAGTTTATAACGCAGAGCCATGAAAATAAAAAATAATTTTCTTTCTTCAAAAATAATTTTTTAGCCTGGAATTTCCTATTTTGCCAAGGATAATAGGAGAAATTGGACCCCAAATATTGTTGTCCAGTTTGTCCTGAGTACGCTGATACCCCATATGTGGGGGTAAACCACTGTTTGGGCGCACGGCAGGGCTCGGAAGGGATGGCATGCCATTTGGCTTTTTAAATGGAAAATTAGCTCCAATCATTAGCGGACACCATGTCACGTTTGGAGAGCCCCTGTGTGCCTAAACATTGGTGATCCCCCAGAAATGACCCAATTTTGGAAACTAGACCCCCAAAGGAACTAATCTAGATGTGTGGTGAGGACTTTGAACCCCCAAGTGCTTCACAGAAGTTTATAACGCAGAGCCATGAAAATAAAAAAAAAAATTATTTTCTCAAAAATGATCTTTTAGCCTGCAATTTTTTATTTTCCCAAGGGTAACAGGAGAAATTTCACCCCAAAAGTTGTTTTCCAGTTTCTCCTGAGTACGCTGATACCCCATATGTGGGGGTAAATCACTGTTTGGGCACATGCCGGGGCTCGGAAGTAAAGTAGTGACGTTTTGAAATGCAGACTTTGATGGAATGCTCTGTGGGCGTCACGTTGCGTTTGCAGAGCCCCTGATGTGGCTTAACAGTAGAAACCCCCCACAAGTGACCCCATTTTGGAAACTAGACCCCCAAAGGAACTTATCTAGATGTGTGGTGAGCACTTTGAACCCCCAAGTGCTTCATAGAAGTTTATAATGCAGAGCCGTGAAAATAATAAATACGTTTTCTTTCCTCAAAAATAATTATTTAGCCCAGAATTTTTTAATTTTCCCAAGGGTAACAGGAGAGATTTGACCCCAATATTTGTTGTCCAGTTTCTCCGGAGTACGGTGATACCCCATATGTGGGGGTAAACCACTGTTTGGGCACACGTTGGGGCTCGGAAGTGAAGTAGTGACGTTTTGAAATGCAGACTTTGATGGAATGCTCTGCGGGCGTCACGTTGCGTTTGCAGAGCCCCTGATGTGCCTAAACAGTAGAAACCCCCCACAAGTGACCCCATTTTGGAAACTAGACCCCGAAAGGAACTTATCTAGATGTGTGGTGAGCACTTTGAACCCCCAAGTGCTTCATAGAAGTTTATAATGCAGAGCCGTGAAAATAATAAATCCGTTTTCTTTCCTCAAAAATAATTATTTAGCCCAGAATTTTTTATTTTCCCAAGGGTAACAGGAGAAATTGGACCCCAATAGTTGTTGTCGAGTTTCTCCTGAGTACGCTGATACCCCATATGTGGGGGTAAACCACTGTTTGGGCACACGTCGGGGCTCAGAAGGCAAGTAGTGACTTTTGAAATGCAGACTTTGATGGAATGGTGTGCGGGCGTCACATTGCGTTTGCAGAGCCCCTGGTGTGCCTAAACAGTAGAAACCCCCCACAAGTGACCACATTTTAGAAACTAGACCCCCCAAGGAACTTATCTAGATATGTGGTGAGCACTTTGAACCCCCAAGTGCTTCACAGACGTTTACAACGCAGAGCCGTGAAAATAAAAAATCATTTTTCTTTCCTCAAAAATGATGTTTTAGCAAACATTTTTTTAGATTCACAAGGGTAACAGGAGAAATTGGACCCCAGTAATTGTTGCGCAGTTTATCCTGAGTACACTGATACCCCATATGTGGGGGTAAACCACTGTTTGGGCACACGTCAGGGCTCGGAAGTGAGGGAGCACCATTTGACTTTTTGAATACGAGATTGGCTGGAATCAATGGTGGCGCCATGTTGCGTTTGGAGACCCCCTGATGTGCCTAAACAGTGGTAACCCCTCAATTCTACCTCCAACACTAACCCCCCCACACCCCTAACCCTAATCCCAACTGTAGCCATAACCCTAATCACAACCCTAACCACAACCCTAATTCCAACCCTAACCCTAAGGCTATGTGCCCACGTTGCGGATTCGTGTGAGATATTTCCGCTCCATTTTTGAAAAATCCGCGGGTAAAAGGCACTGCGTTTTACCTGCGGATTTTCCGCGGATTTCCAGTGTTTTTTGTGCGGATTTCACCTGCGGATTCCTATTGAGGAACAGGTGTAAAATGCCGCGGAATCCGCACAAAGAATTGACATGCTGTGGAAAATACAGCGCAGCGTTTCCGCGCGGTATTTTCTGCACCATGGGCACAGCGGATTTGGTTTTTCATATGTTTACATGGTACTGTAAACCTGATGGAATACTGCTGCGAATCCGCAGCGGCCAATCCGCAGCCAAATCCGCATCGTGTGCACATAGTCTAATTCTAAAGGTATGTGCACACGCTGCGGAAAACGCTGCGGATCCGCAGCAGTTTCCCATGAGTTTACAGTTCAATGTAGACCTATGGGAAACAAAAATCGCTGCACACATGCTGCGGAAAAACTGCACGGAAACGCAGCGGTTTACATTCTGCAGCATGTCACTTCTTTGTGCGGATTCCGCAGCGGTTTTACAACTGTTCAAATAGAAAATCGCAATTGTAAAACCGCAGTGAAATGCGCAGAAAAAAACGCGGTAAATCCGCCATAAATCCGCAGCGGTTTAGCACTGCGGATTTATCAAATCCGCAGCGGAAAAATCCGCAGAGGACCAGAATACGTGTGCACATACCGAAACCCTAACCCTAGCCCTAACCCTACCCCTAACCCTAGCCCTAACCCTACCCCTAACCCTAGCCCTACCCCTAACCCTACCCCTAACCCTACCCCTAACCCTAACCCTAACCCTAGCCCTAAACCTAGCCCTACCCCTAACCCTACCCCTAGCCCTAACCCTAACCCTACCCCTAACCCTAACCCTACCCCTAACCCTAACCCTATTCTAACATTAGTGGGAAAAAAAAATTTCTTTATTTTTTTATTGTCCCTACCTATGGGGGTGACAAAGGGGGGGGGGTCATGTATTATTTTTTTTATTTTGATCACTGAGATATAATCTATCTCAGTGATCAAAATGCACTTTGGAATGAATCTGCCGGCCGGCAGATTCGGCGGGCGCACTGCGCATGCGCCCGCCATTTTGGAAGATGGCGGCGCCCAGGGAGAAGACGGACGGGACCCCGGCTGGATCGGTAAGTATGATGGGGTGGGGGGAGACCACGGGGGGGGGATCGGAGCACGGGGGGGGGAATCGGAGCGCGGCAGGCGTGGAACGGAGCACGGGGGGGCTGGAACGGAGCACGGGGGGGTGGAACGGAGCACGGGGGGGGTGGATCTGAATGCAGGGGGGGTGATTGGAGCACGGGGGGGTGATTGGAGCACGGGGGGGTGATTGGAGCACGGGGGGAGCGGACAAGAGCACGGGGGGGAGCGGAGCACAGGACGGAGGGGAGCCGGAGCAGTGTACCGGACAGATCGGAGGGCTGGGGGGGGCGATCGGTGGAGTGGGGTGGGGGCACACTAGTATTTCCAGCCATGGCCGATGATATTGCAGCATCGGCCATGGCTGGATTGTAATATTTCACCCGTTATAATAGGTGAAATATTACAAATCGCTCTGATTGGCAGTTTCACATTCAACAGCCAATCAGAGCGATCGTAGCCACGAGGGGGTGAAGCCACCCCCCCTGGGCTAAACTACCACTCCCCCTGTCCCTGCAGATCGGGTGAAATGGGAGTTAACCCTTTCACCCGATCTGCAGGGACGCGATCTTTCTGTGACACAGCATATGCGTCACAGGTCGGATTGGCACCGACTTTCATGACGCATACGCTGTGTCACAGGTCGGGAAGGGGTTAAGAAAAAAGAAATTGAGGGCATTAGAAAAATTAGTTGCTCACCACTGTTCCATATGTGGGAAGGAGGTGACAGACAAGCGGTAAAAAGTATTCCTTTCAGCGCATGGAGTGGAGAAGAGGCAAACACACACAGACAGAACTACGCACAGACAAGCATGCACGCAGGTGCACGCACACACTCACAGACGCACGCGCACAGACACACGCACTCCACAGATACACGCACAAACATGCACGGACGTGTTCACACAGACCAGCCACCAGAGGACATGTTACATACACGCACACACACAGACCAGCCACCAAAGTATTTGGGTTACAAATGGGCATGCACACACACACAGACATGCACACATAGACCAGCCAACAGAGTACATGGGACACACATGCGCATGCACACAGACCAGCCACCAAGTACATGGGACACACATGCGCGGACACACACCTGCGTACATGGGGCACAAAAGAACACACATACTCATACAGAATGCTGTAGATAAGACCCTAATGGCGATGTTCACAGCTTATAGGCCAAAAATGGGGTGACAGATTCCCTTTAAGTGGACAATACCAATAAGTGCGTTGGTAAAGGCATGGATGATTTTCCTGTACACATGCTAGTCCAATTCCGGGATACTATATCAGGACAAATAGTGGCGGCTGGAGACCAAGTACCGAGGGTTGACTGCCTACAAGCCTAAACATTTCCATGGCAAGTAGTTTGGAAATGTACACGTTTAGCAATTGAGCCTGTGGGGGGGTGGCTGCTAAATTTGTTTTTTGCTCCAAAGCTTGTGGTAGGGACAGCCGACTGTTCTGCAGGGATAAAAATTTGGAAGTGCTTGATAATGCTGCTTTGGAATGTGCAAGGACAGGAGCAGGGCAGTAGGCATCAGCACAAGTGTTTTGGACAGGGGATTAGCAAACACCTAGATGGGAAGCGGCAGTGGTATGCAGGGGACCATTTTTTTTCTCAGACCATTTTTTGTCTCAGAACCTTTGTTTATCTATTTGATGGAGAAATTCATGAGTGTCGGTGCTCTGCAGAACATTTTCCCACCTTCCCCCTCTGGTCACCATACTGCTTCTTCCCCCCTGTTTTGGTGCTTCCAATCCCTCCCCCTCAGCACTGATGACCTCGCTCTGCATATCAACATTCCTGGGTGGGTAAGTGACTTTGTCATCCACTACCTTGTCTTCGATAGCAGCACCCAGGTTCTCCTGACTTGGTGACTTAACAACAACCTGATTTATCGTAAACTGTGTCTCATCATCATCTACTTCCTTAAACAAAATTTGCTTTTCCCCACTGTCATCTTCCTCTGACCGTGGCTACTCTAAGTTCTGTGCATCACTAAACATCACTAAACAGCATGTCCACCTGTCCCTCTTGGGACATGCCAGGTGAGAGGCCACAATCAAGAAATGAAGATGTAAAGAGCTCCTTGGAATATCCTAGTGTTGTATCACTCTCCTGGGACTCAACATGGTGAGAGGAAGGAGATTCAGGGTGAAAATGAAGTAATCCAGACACTTGGGTGGTGAGACTGGATCATGTGGAAAACTGAGTGGTGCTGACAAGCATTCTGGAATCCAATCGACCGCCTGTTTGCACTGATGTAGCTTCAGAATTGGAGTCCTGTGCCTCCATGCAAAGTGGGACAGGAAGATATGTGTTGTGGATGAATGTGTTGCTTGTGCTACAGCAACGGGTGCAGTTGCACCTGCCCCATGTCCTTGGCATCTGCTGGCACCATCATCAGCACTTCCCCATCCCTTACCACATGCCTAATACATTTTCTCAATGATAAATCTCTGGAAACCAAGTTTCCTTGATTAATCGATTTAAAAAAATGTGGTCACCTGTGACAGGCCAAGCAGTTTTTAAAAATTTCAAATCACCGTAGTTTCACACAAAGGAGGTTAAATTGTATGAATGACAAGAGTAAACTTTTTTAACAAAAATGTTGCCACCTGCAGAAGGCCAAGAGATTTAAAAAAATGTCATACTATATCGATGACAATAGTCACATTTTGCAACAAAAAAATTTGTGAACTGTAGCAGGCAAAGCATTTTTAAAAATTTTTAAACAAGCATAATTTTAGACAAAGCATGTGTTAGGAGTCGAGTTTCCTCTGCTGCACAGGGGGAATCTCAATCCGTGTCTGCTGCGGTCTCCCATTCGGTATCGGCCGCAGTGGGCTCTGCTCAGCGGAGACGTCGCTCCCAGCGTCTCGCTGGGGCTGATTCGGTGCATAGGGTCACTACTGCCTTTTCTGGCTTTCCTATGGTACCCTGCACTGATCTGCGGCGAGCGAGCCTCTCTGGGACTAAGTCCTTGTTTTCCCACGCTGAGCATGCCCAGGGCAGGGTCTCCCATTGGAGGTCGAGGGCCACATGTTCGGTCACATGCTCAGGTGCTGCAGTACATTCCATTGGTCCTTCTGGAAGGTCCTGAAAGGGCAAAACATGCTCAGGTACTGCAGCACTTTCCATTGGTCCTTCTGGAAGGTCCTGAAAGGGCAAAAACTTCAGTAGCAGCTTCCTGTGCTGCAACTATATAAACTGCGCATGACCGCACGGCCATGCGCTAGTATCGTCTTATGCTATATGCTTTGCGCCAATGTGGTCATGTGTTTGAATGTGTTCAGGGACCCGGCTGAAATAAGCCCCTAGAATGCTGGCACCTCCGGCGAGGAGATTGTGTTTAAGTGTGTTCAGGGACACGGCCGAAATAAGCCCCTAGAATGTTGGCATCTCCGGCGAGGAGTTTTGTATGCATGCATGACCACTCACTGCTCACATCTGGGTAGTTGGCCTGTGCCTCTGTGAAAGTCTAACAGGGCACAGAGCTTTCCTCTCGCGGTTACTCTGTGAAGCTAACAGAGTTGGTATATACCGCCATATAGAGCCGCCATTATTTAGCAGCAGGTGTTTTCCTGCACGGTGGATCCCGGGTTGCGAACGCACCAATTCCATTTAATAAATTATATATTTGGTGCGTTCCGCCAACCCTAACAGTATACTAGCGCCAGGATCTGGCTAAGTAATGGCGGATGAACAGCGATTGCAGGGGTACATCCAGCTGCTGGAGGGCCGGTTGGCGTCTCTTGAGCGTGCAACCTCGGCGGTGGATGTTACCGCAATAGCTGTCCAGGCTGCTAGCGTGGCTGCAGCAGCTTTACCCACTGCCACCTCTGTTCCGACCCTATCTCACCTTCCTTTGCCTGAGAGATACTCTGGGGACAGTAAGTCCTGTAGAGGTTTCGTGAGCCAATGTGGTATACACCTCGAGCTTCTGGCTGCACGTTTCCCTACTGAGCGGGCAAAGGTGGGATTCATAATCTCTCTCCTGTCGGACAGAGCGTTGGAGTGGGCTACGCCGCTGTGGGAGCGCAACGATCATGTGGTGCGGAGTGTTCCTAGGTTTCTGGACACTCTGAAACAGGTCTTTTTAGGACCTCAAGTCACCCATGATACAGCGCTCCAACTGCTGGCTTTGACTCAGGGTTCAACCATGGTCAGCCATTTTGCTGTTCACTTCCGGACATTAGCGTCTGAGTTGGAATGGCCAGATAAAACCCTCATTCCCGTATTTTGGAGGGGGCTGGCTGACCATGTGAAGGACGCTTTGGCCACTAGGGAGATTCCCGCCACACTGGAGGAGCTCATAGCCGTATCTACTCGTGTTGACCTCCGTTTTAACGAGCGGAGGTTGGAGCGAGCCCAGTGTAGGCAGAGGTTTCGGCTGGCTCCCACCTTCGCCAAACCTTTGGAATCTCCAGTCCAGGCATCCGAGTCACATGAGGCCTTAGAGGTGACACGAGCGGGATCCAAGTCTCAGTCTGCCCGTGCACATAAGTTCCGTCATGTTTGCCAGCAGTCAGGACACCTTGCCTCCAAGGGTCCTCAGCGGTCGGGGAAACGTCAGCGTCTAGTGGCAGTTGGAGGAGGTACACTAGACACGGCGACGTTTGCCTCAAAGTTGTCCTTCAAGGGGATAATTACCATAGGCCCATCCACTCTTATGGTCGAGCTATGCGTGGATTCTGGGGCAGAGGGTAACTTTATGTCTTCCGCTTTTGCTCAGCGTCACGCAATACCCTTGGTGATGCTCGCCAAGCCGGTAACCGTTCGAGTGGTAAATGGGTCAACACTACCTTCACAGATTACCCACCAAACCATTCCTTTCACGCTATCTGTGTCTCCATCACATCAGGAGATAATCTCCCTATTAGTCATTCCTGAGGGAATTGATGAGGTCCTGTTGGGGATACCATGGCTTCGCTACCATTCTCCTCATATCGAGTGGTCCTCTGGGAGAATTTTGGGTTGGAGTAAATCTTGCGAGGGTAGATGTCTGAGGGAGTGCGTTCAGGTTGCTACTACACAGGTACCCGCAGATCTTTCCTCTCTCCCCAAGCACTATTGGCCCTATGCAGACGTGTTCTCCAAAAGAGCTGCGGAGACCCTTCCGCCTCACCGCCCCTATGACTGTCCTATTGACCACTTGCCTGGTGCTGAGCCTCCCCGGGGTCGAGTCTATCCGTTATCTCTCCTGGAGACGGAGGCAATGTCCCAGTACATCCAGGAGAATCTGGCAAGAGGATTCATTAGGAAGTCAGTGTCACCGGCAGGGGCAGGGTTCTTCTTCGTACAGAAGAAGACTTGAGACTTACGTCCATGCATAGACTACAGGGGTCTTAACGCCATCACAGTTAAGAACAAGTACCCACTACCCCTGATATCTGAGCTGTTTGATAGGCTACGGGGAGCGAGGGTATTTACTAAGTTAGATCTGCGGGGTGCTTACAACCTGATTCGCATCCGTGAGGGGGATGAATGGAAGACGGCTTTTAACACCAGGGATGGGCACTATGAATATCTGGTGATGCCCTTCGGGCTCTGTAATGCCCCAGCCGTTTTCCAAGACTTTGTGAACGACATCTTCTGGGATATGCTCACCACCTCGGTCGTAGTCTATCTGGATGATATTCTCATCTTCTCTCCAGATATTGACTCCCATCGGAGAGATGTTCGCAAAGTCTTCGACCTCTTACGGGCAAACTCCCTCTACGCCACGTTGGAGAAATGTGTGTTTGAGCAGGAGTCCTTGCCTTTCCTTGGTTATATCATCTCTGCCCAGGGTTTGGCTATGGATCCTGCAAAGCTACAGGCTGTAATGGACTGGCAGGAATCCCATTCTCTTAAAGCGGTGCAGCGCTTTATGGGGTTCATTAATTACTATCGCCAGTTCATTCCACACTTCTCAACTTTGGTAGCTCCCTTGGTTGCCCTCACCAAGAAGGGAGCAAATCCCAAGTTGTGGTCAGAGGAGGTCTCCAAAGCCTTTCTCTCGATCAAGTCACACTTCGCTAGCGCTCCCATCCTACATTGCCCCGATGTTGATAAGCCATTTATCTTGGAGGTGGATGCCTCATCCGTTGGTGCTGGAGCAGTCCTTTTCCAAAAGGATGCACAAGGTCGGAAGCATCCTTGCTTCTTCTTCTCCAAGGCCTTCACACCAGCGGAGAGGAATTATTCCATCGGGGACAGGGAGTTGCTGGCCATGAAGTTGGCTTTTTCGGAGTGGAGACATCTCTTGGAGGGAGCTCGCTTTCCCTTCCAAGTCTTCACTGACCACAAGAACTTGGTGTATCTGCAAACGGCCCAGCGGCTGAATTCTCGCCAGGCTAGATGGTCCCTGTTCTTCTCCCGGTTCCATTTTACTCTCCATTTCCTCTCCGGGGAGAAGAACGTTCGTGCTGACTCTCTCTCCCGCTCCGTGGTGTCATCGGAGGAGGAGGAGCCTCGGCTTATTGTCCCTTCTGAGAGCCTGAGAACTGTAGCTCCGGTTTCGCTAGAGTCTGTGCCCCCAGGCAAGACTTTCGTACCAGCTAACTTGCGACCGGAGGTTCTCTCTTGGGCTCACTCCTCCAGAGTGGGTGGGCATTTCGGGACCAAGAGGACATCTGAGCTTCTGGCGAGAACATACTGGTGGCCGCATATGGCCCGAGATGTCAAGGACTATATTCAGGCGTGCGTTTCTTGCGCCCAGAATCGGTATCCTCGGCAACGGCCTGCTGGGTTGCTTTACCCTCTACCGGTGGCAGACAGGCCCTGGGAGATGGTCGGGATGGACTTTGTGGTGGGTCTACCCAAGTCGCGTGGCTGCTCCATTATTTAGGTTGTCACCGACCATTTCTCCAAGATGGTGCATTTGGTGCCGCTTCCTTGGTTACCCTCAGCACGGGCCTTGGCGGTGTTGTTCATTAAACACGTTTTCCGTTTGCATGGTATGCCTGATAAGATTGTCAGCGATCGGGGTCCCCAGTTCGCATCTCGGTTTTGGAGAGAGCTCTGCCGTTTACTCAGCATAGAGTTAAACCTCTCCTCTGCATACCATCCCGAGACGAATGGGTTGGTGGAGAGAACCAACCAGACTCTGGTGACATATTTGCGACATTTCGTCTCTGCTAGGCAGGATGACTGGGCATCTTTGCTACCTTGGGCGGAATTTGCCCTGAACAACGCCGTAGCTGATTCCACTGGTCAAACTCCTTTTCTCCTTAATTACGACCAGCATCCGCGTGTCCCTATGCCCATGCCCGTGTCATCCACCGATTCTAGGGTGGCAGACTGGGCAGTGGAGGCACATGACATCTGGGACCGCACACAGGATGCAATCCGGGCCTCGAAGGAGAGAATGAGGGTTTCAGCTGATACACACCGGCGCCCCTCTCCGGTCTTTGTTCCTGGCGACTTAGTGTGGCTCTCCGCCCGTAACATCAGGCTGCGAGTTGAGTCCACTAAGTTTGCTCCTCGCTACATTGGCCCGTTTAAGGTTCTCGAACAGGTCAACCCTGTGGTCTACCGTTTGGCTATTCCTCCACGCCTTGGTATCACCGATACTTTCCACGTTTCCCTCTTAAATCCCGTTCATTTGTCCCGGTTTTCCGAGTCATCTGCTGGGACATCGGGTTCATCCACGGATGAGTTTGAGGTGAATGCTATTGTGGGGTGCAAGGTGGTACGTGGCAAGAAATTTTATCTGGTGGACTGGAAGGGTCACGGCCCAGAGGATAGAACCTGGGAGCCTGTGGAGCACATTCGGGCTCCGCTGCTTATCGCAGCTTTTGAGCGTAGTGAGGCTCAAGGAGGGGGGGGCCCTAGGAGGGGGGGGTAATGTTAGGAGTCGAGTTTCCTCTGCTGCACAGGGGGAATCTCGATCCGTGTCTGCTGCGGTCTCCCATTCGGTATCGGCCGCAGTGGGCTCTGCTCAGCGGAGACGTCGCTCCCAGCGTCTCGCTGGGGCTGATTCGGTGCATAGGGTCACTACTGCCTTTTCTGGCTTTCCTATGGTACCCTGCACTGATCTGCGGCGAGCGAGCCTCTGTGGGACTAAGTCCTTGTTTTCTCACACTGAGCATGCGCAGGGCAGGGTCTCCCATTGGAGGTCGAGGGCCACATGTTCGGTCACATGCTCAGGTGCTGCAGTACATTCCATTGGTCCTTCTGGAAGGTCCTGAAAGGGTAAAACATGCTCAGGTACTGCAGCACTTTCCATTGGTCCTTCTGGAAGGTCCTGAAAGGGCAAAAACTTCAGTAGCAGCTTCCTGTGCTGCAACTATATAAACTGCGCATGACCGCACGGCCATGCGCTAGTATCGTCTTATGCTATATGCTTTGCGCCAATGTGGTCATGTGTTTGAATGTGTTCAGGGACCCGGCTGAAATAAGCCCCTAGAATGCTGGCACCTCCGGCGAGGAGATTGTGTTTAAGTGTGTTCAGGGACACGGCCGAAATAAGCCCCTAGAATGCTGGCATCTCCGGCGAGGAGTTTTGTATGCATGCATGACCACTCACTGCTCACATCTGGGTAGTTGGCCTGTGCCTCTGTGAAAGTCTAACAGGGCACAGAGCTTTCCTCTCGCGGTTACTCTGTGAAGCTAACAGAGTTGGTATATACCGCCATATAGAGCCGCCATTATTTAGCAGCAGGTGTTTTCCTGCATGGTGGATCCCGGGTTGCGAACGCACCAATTCCATTTAATAAATTATATATTTGGTGCGTTCTGCCAACCCTAACAGCATGTTAAACTGTATGGATGATAACGGTCAGTTTTGGGAATACAATGCTTTGTGAACTGTAGCAGGCCAAGTGGGTTTTAAAATTTTAAACAAGTTTAATTTTAGACAAAGTACATTAAACTATATGGATGACAGGAGTCAAATTTTGGAACAAAAACGTTTTGAACGGTAGCAGGCTGAACTTTTTAAACCATTTTTAAACTAGAGTAATTTTACACAAAGCATGTTAAGCTATATGGATGACTATAGTACATTTTTGTAACAAAAAATGTTGTGAACTGTAAGAGGCAAAGCAGTTTGTAAAAATGTTAAACCACTGAAATTTTACCCAAAGCACCTTAAAGGGAACCTGTCACCCCGAAAAAAAATTGTGATCAGGTGCAGCAGCTATATATTTAGCAACAGACTACAATGCCCTAAGCCCTGCTTTTAGAGGCTGTATTCAGCCACTCTCTTTGCTCCAGCAGTTGACTCTAGGCTAAATGCATAACGTGTCAGACAGAAACAGAAAAAGAACAAGATTAGCCCTTAGAAGAACTTTTAGTATGATGGTTCAGCATCAGCACCAGTAACAACACTAGAGATCTCTGATTAACGATACTGTGAACACACAGGCCTAGATAACTACTCTCTCCCTTCAATCACAACTGTCCCTGAGCTATGCAATGACATCAGTGTGTCAAACGTGGTGACACCAGTCCTTTTATAACCTCTGATGAGGTAATGTGGCCAGCCAATCACAGTAATGACACGGTCAAGATGGCTACGGCATTACAGTGACTGGCAGGCAATCTCCACATGTTTCTTGGCTCTGTAGTAGGCATCAAACATGCAGGGCAGGGATTCCAGCATTCAATCCGAGCACCAGTCAATGCTCAGAGAGTACTGAGCATATCCAAGCACCAATATACAGAAGTGGTCTTTGAGTATCACCGAGCACATTCGCTCATCACTAAAAAACACCAGCAAGGCTGGTTTTACATTTTTTTAATCAAATGCAAAATAGTGCTCCGTCCCTCCCAAGTCCCTCTGTATGACTAAGTAGTACTGTACAGCCAAATATGGGGTATTGCCACATTCAGTAGAAATTGTGGGACAAATTGTGGTGCCATTTTTACCCACATATTGTAAAATCTGGGACTAAAACAAAATTTTGGTGGTAAAAATGCAGTCATTTTTTCTTCACTGCCCAATGGTATAAAATTCTGTGACACACCACAACTGCATTGACAGTCTGCTCTTCTGACTGCACAGTGACGAGATGTGCTGGAGTACAGTAGACAGATAGTCATTAATTGACAGCTTCAGATCTCATATCTGACATTCAGTGAGTGCTCTTCTCTAAAATTGAAATTCAATTAAACTTTTTTGGCAGCACCACACTTGCCAAAGCAAGTGAAGTGTTACCAACTCTGCTGTACTGCCCCTCCCCCCACACAAACTATTGGAGATGAGAGCTGAAAGCTGTCAGTTAATCCCACTCAGGTGTGCTGTGCTCAGGCAAATGTAATTACTCTGTAGTGATGAGAGCAAACTGTGTCATAATGTCTCACACACAGCTCGTTCTTTTTCCCCCTGTACGTGGATGCCTGCTTATAATCGATAGAGCTGGCAACACTATGAGATGGAAGCTTCTAGAAGTGTTTTTAATGAGACTGCCAGAGGTGAGAGCTGAAAGCTGTCTGTTAATTACACTCAGCTCTGCTGTGCTCCAGCACACTGCAGTGAGGAGAGCAGACTGCTTATGATGATTGATCAGTATCAGTATGAGGACTTATTTAAACGGATTAAATTCCAAATACTTTGATTTCTAATATCTCTGCAGCAGAGATGTGAAATAGAAAAATAAATGTTTTATTCTGCTTTGCAACCATTCTTACATCATGCATCTAGTTCAAAATGATACATTTGTTGAAAGGTCCTCTTTCAGGCCCAAATTTACTTTGTCACTAAGGTTTAATATTTTCCATTTCATTTTTTCTTGGAAAAGTGTCAGTGAATAATGTCAGGTGAGATGTATAATTGTTCGTTGTTAAGGACTGTATTCTCTTTTTTTTACAATATTGCACCATACAGCCCACAATGCTATGTATTGCAAACTATTATATCAGTGGATTATACACATACAGTATACATTCAGCTTTTAATAAATGATCCTGATTGTACCTGAAACGCTTTAGAAAGAATGTAGCCTGGCCTGTAGGGCACTCAGTTATCCTGCTGAAAGATTTATAAGACAATACAGAAAAGTGTGAATTTCCTAATGATAATCATTTTCTCTTCCTCTCAATAAAGTTAACTGCTTGAACACACAATATCCTAATACACATTTTCTTAATATAGTATGTTAATATAAAAAAGAATTATATAATGTTGTGTTAAGAGGAAAATTAATCATTTTATTCTTCCATTCTATCCACAGACAACTTCTATGGGTATGTTCCCACGGTCTGTAAACGCTGCGGGTTGGACACTGCGTACATCCGCAGTGTCCAACCCTGTTATGAACAGGTAATTCAGAACCACAATGGACCTTGAAGTTCAGAGCACACAAGGTGACCTGACATTTACCAAAAACATAGGACGAGCTCTGAGACGTGGAAACTCTGCTGACCGCAATCCCTAATCCTATCACACCACACTAGAGGTAGCCGTGGATTGCGCCTAACGCTCCCTATGCAACTCGGCACAGCCTGAGAAACTAACTAGCCCTGAAGATAGAAAAATAAGCCTACCTTGCCTCAGAGAAATTCCCCAAAGGAAAAGGCAGCCCCCCACATATAATGACTGTGAGTAAAGATGAAATACAAACACAGAGATGAAATAGATTTAGCAAAGTGAGGCCCGACTTACTGAATAGACTGAGGATAGGAAAGATAGCTTTGCGGTCAACACAAAAACCTACAAACAACCACGCAGAGGGGCAAAAAGACCCTCCGCACCGACTAACGGTACGGAGGTGCTCCCTCTGCGTCTCAGAGCTTCCAGCAAGCAAGAAAAACCAATATAGCAAGCTGGACAGAAAATATAGCAAACAAAAATAACACAAGCAGAACTTAGCTTATGCAGGATAGAGAGGCCACAGGAACGATCCAGGAGGAAGCAAGACCAATACTAGAACATTGACTGGAGGCCAGGATCAAAGCACCAGGTGGAGTTAAATAGAGCAGCACCTAACGACTTAACCTCATCACCTGAGGAAGGAAACTCAGAAGCCGCAGTACCACTCTCATCCACCAAAGGAAGCTTATAGACAGAACCAGCCGCAGTACCACTCACGACCACAGGAGGGAGCTTGGCCACAGAATTCACAACACTACCCGCAGCGGCCAGATGTTACAGCATAGTGGATGGGATTCCAAGAAATCCCATCTCCACTATGCGTGCACGGACGCCTCCGGCTTCCCTACGGAGATGGACATGTGGTGCGTGTTTCTAGACATCAGCATGTCAATATATCTTGCGGAAATGCTCAGCTTCCACAAGATAAATATCACCAGTCCAATGTGTAAGAAGCGGTGATTCCACACGGTTCAATGAACACATGCAAAGTCACCTGCGTTCAAAAGCCGGCAGTGCTTTGGATGGAGCGGACCTGTGCTGCGACCAAAGCGCTGCTGATTACTGACTGTGGGGACGTAGCCTAAATCCTTTAAGTCAGTTAAAATGATTGAAATAAAAAGTATTAAAATAATAAGAATAATATTACTGCTTTAGATGTAGCACTTTTTATGTACAATGAAGACAGCTGTTTCGTTGTGATAAAATTGAAATATCATTTGCTATTGCAATGCAAAATCATTTAGAACAGATTGATCTTAAAACATGTGGATTGTCCATGTTTTTCTAGTATCATCCTCACATGCTACACAATCAACCCTTCATTTTTAAAGATGCTTTGAAATCAATTCTTCATAATAGAATTCCAGAGTCTGAATTGAAAGTTCAAGGATCTTGTGTCCAGCATTCTCTATGGCTGAAGGAAATATCAATACACATATTTAAATTGGTGGATTAAAATTCTGTTGAGGCAGAATATTATTTCAATTAATTTGGCTTTGACTCTAAGTGCCCTTCATTCTCACCCAATAAATGAGAGCTACATAAGGGATAAAGAAAATAAATAAGATCCAGGTAGTCGACAATTTCTTTTTTCATTAGTGTCAAACAAAGCACTTATAAGATGTGCGCCAGCAAAAATTGACAAAATAATGTGTGAGACTGATTTAACACATAAATTTATAAGAACTAGGCATTGCAATCAGAAAAATAAGCAAACTTTTTTCTCTTTCATTAATATGTTTTTTCACTGAGCATACTTTTCCAAAAACAATCATTCAGTCATGAAAGTAAGAGGTATATAAAAATATACCAAGTTAAGACAATTACCCAGTAAAAAGAAATAAAATCCAACATACGGTAATCTACAAATGAATATTTCTTTAGAAATTTGTTTTTGAATAAAACCATTAAAATCAGATAAAGGTGGTGACACATGAGCGACACAGATTCGTAATATTCTGTGTACAAAGATACAATATACATATATAATGTTGCAGTTACAGGCTTCAACAGGAGTGTTTAATTCACACTGCAATAGGTGAAAATGAATATAAAAATATATTGGGGAAAAGCTTATACTCAAAATCAAAAACAGACCAGGAATGCCTAACAATTCATTTGCATCATTCCACTAATACAAAGTCTGGCAAAAAATATGAAGAAATGCACCTCAAAAGATGGAAATATTTTCTCATGTTGGCTACATACTATCTATGACCACAGCATAAATAACGCTCATTAGGAGCAAAAAGTGGAAAAATAATTTTATTTTTTTTGTAGCAAATATCCTGTGTGATTTTTCAGATCCATGTTCTGGGGTATGTTTTACTGTTGTGTAACACTCAAAAAACTTGTTAAAAATGTATCCGTGTTTTATTGCTCATCCATACAGTACTAGAAGTTCTTGGGTAAATTTTGTTGTTACAAAACTATCAAAAAATTGGTTAAAAAATATATCGGTACTATATTTCTCATCCATAGAGTATTATGTGCTCTTGGATATATTTTGGTGGTATATAGCCATCAAGATACTACTTCAAAAACGTATCACATTGCTCATCTATTGAGTATTATGTGTTCTTGGGTATATTTTACTAGTCTATAACCCTCAAAAAAAACTTGTTAAAAAATGTATCAGTATTATGTTGCTCATCCATACAAAATAAAATGTTGTTAGTTACATATCGTTAGTGTATAACCCTCAAAAAACTTGTTCAAAAATGTATTTTCATTTTATTGCCCATCCATACAGTATAAGGTGTTCTTGGGTACATTTAGTTGGTGTTAGGGATGAGAGAGCACTAAAATGCTCAAGTGCTCATGTTATGGAAATTTAGTTTGGATAAATCTTAGTATTTTGAGCACTCAAGAATGACACTGTGCACCACTGTGACAATAACATTCCACCAATACCAATGATTTATTGTACATACATAGATTTATAATTGCATATAGAAAGGAGGTGGTTAGATGTGGTTAGTTAACTACCATATTGTCTAGCTCCTCTGTTATTGGTTATCTAAATATATATGGAATATTGTGATTAATGCACATATGAATGCTGATTAAGCAACTAAAATGTAGTTGTCTGCATCGTTCTGCAACTAGGACAAAGTTGAGACATCTGATCACCATTTAGTACATCTGGTGCTGTTCCGCCTTATGGCTGGAAATTCCCAAACAGTCTGTGGAGCGCTGTTGTGAATTCTGTTGTTGAGCTCCCTCCTGTGGTCAGGAATGGTACTTTGGCTGGTTCTGTTCATGGACTTTCTCTGGTGGCTGTGGGTGTTTCTGAGTTTCCTTCCACAGGTGACGAGCTTAATTCGTTAGCTGGCTACTCTATTTAACTCCACTTGGATCATTGCTAGATGCCAGCTGTCAATGTTGTACTATGGCTCTAGTTTGCTCCTGGATCGTACTGGTTACCTGTTACTCCAGCAGAAGCTAAGTTCCTCTTTGCTATTTTGCTTGTTTGCTGTTTTTTCTGTCCAGCTTGCTATTGTTAAATATTACCTTGCTTGCTGGAAGCTCTGGAACGCAGAGGGGCACCCCCCGCACCGTGAGTCGGTGCGGAAGGGTTTTTTTTTCCCTGCACTCTCTGCGTGGCTTTTGTAGGTTTTTGTGCTGACCGCAAAGTGACCTTTCCTATCCTCTGTCTGTTCAGTAAGTCGGGCCTCTCTTTGCTAAATCTATTTCATCTCTGTGTTTGTGATTTCATCTTGCTCACAGTCAATATATGTGGGGGCTGCCTGTTCCTTTGGGGAATTTCTCTGAGGCAAGGTAGGCTTTATTTTTCTATCTTCAGGGCTAGCTAGTTTCTTAGGCTGTGCCGAGTTGCATAGGGAGCGTTAGGCGCAATCCACAGCTATTTCTAGTGTGTTTGATAGGATTTGGGATTGCGGTCAGCAGAGTTCCTACGTCCCAGAGCTTGTCCTTATTATCAGAAACAATCAGGTCATTCCGTGTGCTCTTAACCACTAGGTCCATTGTTGTCCTGACCACTAGGTCATAACAGTACAGCTGGCCCAAAGTACTAATGCATCTCAATAGAGGGATAAGAGAAGTTCTGAGGCCATTTTTTTTTCTTTGCAGTGTTTTTTGTCTGTCTTTTCCCCTTTACATCTGGGTGGTTCAGAACACAGGTGTAGACATGGACATTCAAGGTCTGTCCTCTTTGATGGATAATCTCACTATAAGTGTACAAAACATTCAAGATTTTGTGGTTCAGAATCCGATGTTAGAGCCTAGGATTCCAATTCCTGATTTGTTTTTTGGTGATAGATCTAAGTTCTTGAATTTCAAAAATAATTGTAAATTGTTTCTTGCCTTGAAACCTCGCTCCTCAGGTGACCCTGTTCAACAGGTAAAGATCATTATTTCTTTGTTACGTGGTGACCCTCAAGACTGGGCATTTTCCCTTGCGCCAGGAGATCCAGCATTGCGTGATATTGATGCGTTTTTCCTGGCGCTTGGATTGCTTTATGATGAACCTAATTCAGTGGATCAGGCAGAGAAAATCTTGCTGGCTCTGTGTCAGGGTCAGGATGAAGCTAAGATATATTGTCAGAAGTTTAGAAAGTGGTCTGTGCTCACTCAGTGGAATGAATGTGCCCTGGCAGCAATCTTCAGAAAGGGTCTCTCTGAAGCCCTTAAGGATGTCATGGTGGGGTTTCCCATGCCTGCTGGTCTGAATGAGTCTATGTCCTTGGCCATTCAGATCGATCGACGCTTGCGTGAGAGTAAAGCTGTGCACCATTTGGCGGTACTATCTGAGCATGGGCGTGAGCCTATGCAATGTGATAGGACTTTGACCAGAGCTGAACGGCAAGAACACAGACGTCGGAATGGGCTATGTTTTTACTGTGGTGATTCCACTCATGCTATCTCCGATTGTCCTAAGCGCACTAGGCGGTTCGCTAGGTCTGCCACCATTGGTACGGTACAGTCTAAATTTCTATTGTCTGTTACTCTGATTTGCTCTTTGTCATCCTATTCTATTATGGCATTTGTGGATTCAGGCGCTGCCCTGAATTTGATGGACTTGGAGTATGCTAGGCGCTGTGGGTTTTTTTTGGAGCCCTTGCAGTATCCTATTCCATTGAGAGGAATTGATGCTACGCCTTTGGCCAAGAATAAGCCTCAGTACTGGACCTAATTGACCATGTGCATGGCTCCTGCACATCAGGAGGATATCCGCTTTCTGGTGTTGCATAATCTGCATGATGTGGTCGTTTTGGGGTTGCCATGGCTACAGGTTCATAATCCAGTATTGGACTGGAAATCTATGTCTGTGTCCAGCTTGGGTTGCCAGGGGGTACATGGTGATGTTCCATTTTTGTCTATTTCGTCTTCCACTCCTTCTGAAGTTCCAGAGTTTTTGTCGGATTATCGGGATGTATTTGATGAGCCCAAAGCCAGTGCTCTACCTCCTCATAGGGATTGCGATTGTGCAAATAATTTGATTCCTGGTAGTAAGTTTCCTAAAGGCCGATTGTTCAATTTATCTGTGCCAGAACACGCCGCTATGCGGAGTTATATAAAGGAATCCTTGGAGAAAGGCCATATTCGCCCGTCGTCATCACCGTTAGGAGCAGGGGTTTTTTTTGTGGCCAAGAAGGATGGTTCTTTGAGACCTTGTATTGATTACCGCCTTCTTAATAAAATTACAGTCAAATTTCAGTATCCGTTGCTGTCTGATTTGTTTGCTCATATTAAAGGGGCTAGTTGGTTCACCAAGATAGATCTTCGAGGGGCGTATAATCTTGTGCGTATTAAACAAGGCGATGAATGGAAAACAGCATTTAATACGCCCGAGGGCCATTTTGAGTACCTGGTTATGCCATTTGGGCTTTCCAATGCTCCATCAGTATTTCAGTCCTTTATGCATGACATCTTCCGAGAGTACCTGGATAAATTCCTGATTGTGTATTTGGATGATATTTTGGTATTTTCGGATGATTGGGAGTCTCATGTGAAGCAGGTCAGAATGGTGTTCCAGGTCCTTCGTGCGAATTCCTTGTTTGTGAAGGGGTCAAAGTGTCTCTTTGGAGTTCAGAAGGTTTCATTTTTGGGGTTCATTTTTTCCCCTTCTACTATCGAGATGGACCCTGTTAAAGTCCAGGCCATTTACGATTGGACTCAGCCGACATCTGTGAAGAGCCTGCAAACGTTCATGGGCTTTGTTAATTTTTATCGGCGCTTCATCGCTAATTTTTCTACTGTTGCTAAACCGTTGACTGATTTAACCAAGAAGGGTGCTGATGTGGTCAATTGGTCTTCTGCAGCTGTGGAGGCTTTTCAGGAGTTGAAGCGTCGTTTTTCTTCTGCCCCTGTGTTGTGCCAGCCAGATGTTTCGCTTCCGTTTCAGGTTGAGGTTGATGCTTCTGAGATTGGAGCAGGGGCTGTTTTGTCGCAAAGAAGTTCTAATGTCTCGGTGATGAAGCCATGTGCTTTCTTTTCTAGAAAGTTTTCGCCTGCTGAGCGTAACTATGATGTTGGTAATCGTGAGTTGTTGGCCATGAAGTGGGCATTCGAGGAGTGGCGTCATTGGCTGGAAGGAGCCAAGCATCGCGTGGTGGTCTTGACAGATCACAAGAATTTGACTTATCTTGAGTCTGCCAAACGGTTGAATCCGAGACAGGCTCGATGGTCGTTATTTTTCTCCCGTTTTGATTTTGTGGTTTCGTACCTTCCGGGCTCTAAGAATGTGAAGGCTGATGCCCTGTCAAGGAGTTTTGTGCCTGACTCTCCGGGTGTTCCTGAGCCGGCAGGTATTCTCAAAGAGGGGGTAATTTTGTCTGCCATCTCACCTGATTTGCGGTGGGTGCTGCAAAAATTTCAGGCTGATAGACCTGACCGTTGCCCAGCGGAGAAACTGTTTGTCCCTGATAGATGGACTAGTAGAGTTATCTCTGAGATTCATTGTTCGGTGTTGGCTGGGCATCCTGGAATCTTTGGTACCAGAGATTTGGTGGCTAGATCCTTCTGGTGGCCGTCTTTGTCACGGGATGTGCGTTCTTTTGTGCAGTCCTGTGGGACTTGTGCTCGGGCTAAGCCCTGCTGTTCTCGTGCCAGTGGGTTGCTTTTGCCCTTGCCAGTCCCGAAGAGGCCCTGGACGCATATTTCTATGGATTTTATTTCGGATCTCCCCGTCTCTCAAAAGATGTCGGTCATTTGGGTGGTTTGTGATCGCTTTTCTAAGATGATCCATTTAGTACCTTTGTCTAAATTGCCTTCCTCCTCTGATTTGGTGCCATTGTTTTTCCAGCATGTGGTTCGTTTAAATGGTATCCCGGAGAACATCGTTTCTGACAGAGGTTCCCAGTTTGTTTCGAGGTTTTGGCGATCCTTTTGTGCTAGGATGGGCATTGATTTGTCTTTTTCCTCGGCTTTCCATCCTCAGACAAATGGCCAAACCGAACGTACTAATCAAACTTTGGAAACATATCTGAGATGCTTTGTTTCTGCTGATCAGGATGATTGGGTGTCCTTTTTGCCGTTGGCTGAGTTCGCCCTTAATAATCGGGCCAGCTCGGCTACTTTGGTTTCGCCGTTTTTCTGCAATTCTGGGTTCCATCCTCGTTTCTCTTCAGGGCAGGTTGAGTCTTCGGACTGTCCTGGTGTGGATACTGTGGTGGATAGGTTGCAGCAGATTTGGACTCATGTGGTGGACAATTTAACATTGTCCCAGGAGAAGGCTCAACGTTTCGCTAACCGCCGGCGCTGTGTGGGTCCCCGACTTCGTGTTGGGGATTTGGTTTGGTTGTCGTCTCGTTATGTTCCTATGAAGGTTTCCTCTCCTAAGTTTAAGTCTCGTTTCATTGGTCCGTATAAGATTTCTGAGGTTATCAATCCTGTGTCATTTCGTTTGGCCCTTCCTGCTTCTTTTGCCATCCATAATGTGTTCCATAGGTCGTTGTTGCGGAGATACGTGGCGCCTGTGGTTCCATCCGTTGATCCTCCTGCCCCGGTGTTGGTTGAGGGGGAGTTGGAGTATGTGGTGGAGAAGATTTTGGATTCTCGTATTTCAAGACGGAAACTTCAGTACCTGGTCAAGTGGAAGGGTTATGGTCAGGAAGATAATTCCTGGGTTTTTGCCTCTGATGTTCATGCTGCCGATCTCGTTCGTGCCTTTCATTTGGCTCATCCCGGTCGGCCTGGGGGCTCTGGTGAGGGTTCGGTGACCCCTCCTCAAGGGGGGGTACTGTTGTGAATTCTGTTGTTGAGCTCCCTCCTGTGGTCAGGAATGGTACTTCGGCTGGTTCTGTCCATGGACTTTCTCTGGAGGCTGTGGGTGTTTCTGAGTTTCCTTCCACAGGTGACGAGCTTAATTCGTTAGCTCTATTTAACTCCACTTGGATCATTGCTAGATGCCAGCTGTCAATGTTGTACTATGGCTCTAGTTTGCTCCTGGATCGTACTGGTTACCTGTTACTCCAGCAGAAGCTAAGTTCCTCTATGCTATTTTGCTTGTTTGCTGTTTTTTCTGTCCAGCTTGCTATTGTTAAATATTGCCTTGCTTGCTGGAAGCTCTGGAACGCAGAGGGGCGCCCCCGCACCGTGAGTCGGTGCGGAAGGGTTTTTTTTTCCCTGCACTCTCTGCGTGGCTTTTGTAGGTTTTGTGCTGACCGCCAAGTGACCTTTCCTATCCTCTGTCTGTTCAGTAAGTCGGGCCTCTCTTTGCTAAATCTATTTCATCTCTGTGTTTGTGATTTCATCTTGCTCACAGTCAATATATGTGGGGGTTGCCTGTTCCTTTGGGTAATTTCTCTGAGGCAAGGTAGGCTTTATTTTTCTATCTTCGGGGCTAGCTAGTTTCTTAGGCTGTGCCGAGTTGCATAGGGAGCGTTAGGCGCAATCCACGGCTATTTCTAGTGTGTTTGATAGGATTAGGGATTGCGGTCAGCAGAGTTCCCACGTCCCAGAGCTCGTCCTTATTATCAGAAACTATCAGGTCATTCCGTGTGCTCTTAACCACTAGGTCCATTGTTGTCCTGACCACTAGGTCATAACAGAGCGCCCCCAAACACAGGGCCACGCGTTTCGGTACCGGGCCTCTCTGGTTCGGTTCCGAGGCTGTCACGGTGGCTAGACCCGGTCCGCGACCCTGCTAAGGGGCGTCCAATGAAAGTAGTAAAGCAGTCTGACAGTGGTTCGTGACGCCACCTGTGGTGTTCGGTCAGGGTGACCACGCTGCTATGGGGTCCGCTGGGGTTGTGGAATGGAAGCTGGGTGGTATACCTTCCCACAGGTGAAGTATGTCCCCAGGGCTTCCCAGTAGGGTGGATGGTGATGGTGTGAGGTACAGTCAATAAAGAGGACACAAGGTTGCAGTCTCTTTACCTCTTTACTGAAGGCTTCAGGATCCTCAATCCAGAGTACGTTTAACAGGGCTCTCAGAGACCGGCCGGTCCGATGGGCACATCCAGAGTTTAATTCGCAAATGGAAATCGTTGCCTACCAATAGCGCCTGTGTGTTGTAGTTCTATCCTGCTGAGCATTCGGAATAGTCCTCACAACTGCTGTTCTCGTTCGTTCGTTCTCTACAGCTCTCTCTCTCGTTCTTTGGTTCCAGATGTTACTAGTTTCTAACGTCCCCCAGATATGTTATGGCTAGGATGCCACCCATATGACGGGAAGGCTTGGAGGTCTTCCGGGACCCTAGAGACGCCCCTCTCCCAATGTTGCCCCCTATGTCTTCGTAGGTGTAGTAAGGTAGACAGCCAACCTATGATTAACTGTCCAGCGGAGTTTGAAGTAAGGCCTGAAGTCAGTTACTCCTACGGTGTTCCGGCCACCGACTACGCGCCTCAGTAAGATTTTGACTCTCTCTCTCTCGGCACGACTCTTACTGGCTCTCCTTTGTGCTTGATCTTGTTTACACGGTTCCACAATATCCTTCCCTTCGTGTCTCTTTCTTAGGATACCGCCGCAGGGTGTGCAGGCGCGGTTCCGTTACGTTCTGTTCTGTTCGCTAGGCACCTGCCAGGTTCCCACCCCTGACAGGGGCCCCCCTGTGCCTTCTCCCTGCAACACCTCCTGCCACGGGATGTTGCCTGAATCCAACCCAGTCAGCTTCTGACTAGCTTCCTCCCCAGCCCCTAGTTTTACCAGTGTGAGGAGTGGCCCAATAAATAAAGCCTTTTTCTCCCCCTAGTGGCCGGAGTGTGAAGTGTAATGTGTTCTGGTGATACCTGGACAGGAGAACTCCTTAGTGCCATCAGACGTACCGCTACTCCCCTTAGCGGCAGAGTGCCATACTGCAACGACCAGGTCTCTGGTGCGCTGCACTCCCCCCCGGTTAAATCCAGTACTCTTGGACTGTGAAGAAGAACAACAATATAATACAGCAAAAGACATACAAATTTTTGGAATGCTTAGAACAAGTAAATAGAAAAGGTGCTTCCCTTTATGGGAGGTAAGGACACTTGAATGTTGCAAACAAAAACAAGATTAAATATTTTTAAATAACATTTTTGACTATAAATAACTCTCAGTACCCAGCCGGGTATTCTACTAAGTGCAAACTCTGAACAATAAGTTAACTTTTCCTTTAAGGGCATACACGCTGAACCCACTAAAGGCCTACCATAAAATGTTATATAAATAACTCAACTTTCTTTCCGTTCCAACTTCACCGATGCAGGACCGCCTAGCTCCTTGGCTGGGCCTACTGCCATTGTGCTGACCATCTTTCTACATCTCTCAGGAGGACTCTCTCTCTAACCCCTACCCAATCTTTATTAACATTATCAAACTTTTCTAAATTTTAACATTATTAACGTTCAGATTTTATTAGAGTCGTCATGTAATCATTCCCTTTAAGAGGGACCCAAGTCTCTAGTGCAGACTCTCTCTCTGTCTGCCAGTCCACCGAAAGCAAGACCTTCTGCGTCAAATCTGGAAGCATCATCTTCGCAAAGTCTTCTCTCGCTTATAAAAACCAGTAGGGAGCACCTTTAAGAAGGTGCAAACTATATACAAAAACAGTTTTGAATCATTCACCGTCCATGATCCGGCAGTCTTTAAAACAATGATGAACTTTGTGCAACAGTAGAAAAAGCAATAGAAAACATTAGGGATCCCGGGTAAACAAAGGGATCCCTAGGAGTTAACCCTGGACGGGTTTAGAGTAGCAGCAGGAAACAGTTAACTATACATAATTCGGGTCTTCGAGGTTTATTTCTTCTCTGGTGGCCTCTGCCAGAGCCTAACCGGGCAGGCAGACCTCGGGGGTCTGGGAAGCCTCAAATCACGGCCTATTTCTGGCAGTGCAGGAGTCCAGTGTGCGATCCGAGGAACAGCAGCAGCGGCTGCTGCTGCTTCAGCCAGTTCTTCCTACAAGGACTTGGCAGCAACCAGGACGGAGGTACAGCGCTGGATATCCCGAGCCCACCAACCGTGGCCCTTCTGGTATCTGCGGTAGCTTACCGCATCTCCCGGTAGCAGGACGGGACCCTTACTGTCGCCCCGCAGGCCAGCCTCCACCACCTCCCGGGTGAAATGAACCCTTGTGGTCGATCCGATTTCCTGGACAAAGCCTCTTCCTCCCTGGGGCTGGTAAACGATCACCACTCCCCATTTCGGCAACGACCCATCCAGCAGCTCACTGCGGGCCTCTCGTTCCACATCCCTGGCATGCTCGGCTATGAGGTGCTTCCAATAATCCCCCCAGGGGAAGGAGCCCATGTCCCACTCACGCGTGTCCGGGTTGAATGATGCGGATTCCGGAACTCCACCAACCGCGTCGGTAGTCGGGTCGTGCGTCGGCGGAACACCGATCCCTGTTCGGCCAGGGTACCAAGACCGCCCGCAGGTGGGGGCTCTGGCAGCTTCACGCCGTTCCTCAGGGGCAGTCACCAGGTCTGGTGCAGGCAGCGGGGGCTCCGCGGACAGCTCCCAGGACTCGATCTTCTCCAGCGGCGGCATGCTGGTATAATCCTCTGGTGATGGGGATCTAGACTGGGCCATCTTTCTCCGCAAACCTCCTCAGCTTTCCAGCTCCACTCCGTCTGAGTTGTAGTTTCGTTTCTTCGGTCGCCGCCCGCCATAGAAGATGAGAAGGCGGACCTCAGCCGCTGACGGACCCGCCCTCAGGATACAGCAATACTTAGACTGGGTGGCCATTATCTTTTGTGCTCTCCAGCTTACTCACGCCCACTTCCACGCCCTTCTTCTTCTCCTGCGCTCCTCGTGGCGCTGCAATGGCGGCGGTTTTGGCGGGAATCTTGCGGTAAATAGCAATACACAGTCCTTGCAACAAATCACAGTCCAACACGTTTCAATCACAGTTCCAAGGCACACATGACCCAATTCTTCAGGCTTAAGTACGATTCTGTTCGTGACGCCAAGTTGGAGCGCCCCCAGACACAGGGCCACGCGTTTCGGTACCAGGCCTCTCTGGTTTGGTTCTGAGGCTGTCACGGTGGCTAGACCCGGTCCGCAACCCCGCTAAGGGGCATCCAATGAACATAGTAAAGCAGTCTGACAGTGGTTCGTGACGCCACCTGTGGTGTTCGGTCAGGATGACCGACGCTGCTATGGGGTCCGTGTTATGACCTGGTGGTTAGGAGCACCAGGAATGACCTGATAGTTAAACCTCAAACAGGACAAGCTCTGGGATGTGGGAGCTCTGCTGACCACAATCCCTAATCCTATAACACACACTAGAAATAGCCGTGGAGCGCTCCTGACGCTCCCTAGGTGCCTCGTCACAGCCTAAGAACTAGCTAGCCCTAGAGATAGAAAATAAAGCCTACCTTGCCTCAGAGAAATTTCCCCAAAGGAAAAGGCAGCCCCCCACAAATATTAACTGTGAGTTAAGATGAAAGTCACAAACACAGAAATGAAACACAGGGAGGCCAGACTAACTAAATTGACAGAGGATAGGAAAAGTATCTTTGCGGTCAGCACAAAAACTACAAAAGACCACGCAGAGTGTGCAAAAAGACCCCCGCAGCGACTCATGGTGCGGAGGCGCCACCCTGCATCCCAGAGCTTCCAGCTAGCAAGATAAAATAATGAAAGCAAGCTGGACTAGAAAACCATGAACAGAAAATAACAAACGGGGACTTAGCTTCTTGCAGGAAGAGACAGGTCTCAGAAAGATCCAAGAGCGAACTGAAGCAATGCAGAAACATTGACAGCTGGCATGGAGTAACGATCTAAGTGGAGTTAAATAGAGCAGCAAACCAAAGGATAAACCCCGTCACCTGTGTAAGGAACCTCAGAAGCAGCAGCTCCACTCACAGCCACCAGAGGGAGCCCACGGACAGAACTCACCGAAGTACCATCCATGACCACAGGAGGGAGCCCGACAACAGAATTCACAACAGTACCCCCCCTTGAGGAGGGGTCACCGAACCCTCACCAGAGCCCCCAGGCCGATCAGGATGAGCCAAATGAAAGGCACAAACTAGATCGGCAGCATGAACATCATAGGCAAAAACCCAGGAATTATCCTCCTGACCATAACCCTTCCACTTGACCAGGTACTGGAGTTTCCGTCTTGAAACACGAGAATCCAAAATCTTCTCCACCACATACTCCAACTCCCCCTCGACCAACACCGGGGCAGGAGGATCAACGGAGGGAACCATAGGCGCCACGTATCTCCGCAACAACGACCTATGGAACACATTATTGATGGCAAAAGAAGCTGGAAGGTCCAAACGAAATGACACAGGATTAAGAATTTCAGAAATCTTATATGGCCCATTGAAACGAGGCTTAAACTTAGGAGAGGAAACCTTCATCGGAACATAACGAGATGACAACCAAACCAAATCCCCAACCCGAAGTCGGGGACCAACACAGCGCCGGTGGTTAGCGAAACGTTGAGCCTTCTCCTGGGACAATGTCAAATTGTCCACCACATGAGTCCAAATCTGCTGCAACCTGTCCACCACAGGATCCACACCAGTACAGTCCGAAGGCTCAACCTGCCCTGAAGAGAAACAAGGATGGAAACCAGAATTGCAGAAAAAAGGAGAAACCAAAGTAGCCGAGCTGGCCCGATTATTAAGGGCGAACTCAGCCAAAGGCAAGAAGGACACCCAATCATCCTGATCAGCAGAAACAAAGCATCTCAGATATGTTTCCAAAGTCTGATTAGTTCGTTCGGTTTGGCCATTAGTCTGAGGATGGAAAGCCGAAGAAAAAGACAAATCAATACCCATCTTAGCACAAAAGGACCGCCAAAACCTTGAAATAAACTGGGAACCTCTGTCCGAGACGATGTTCTCCGGAATGCCATGCAAATGAACCACATGCTGGAAAAACAATGGCACCAAATCAGAGGAGGAAGGTAATTTAGACAAGGGTACCAAATGGACCATCTTAGAGAAGCGATCACAAACCACCCAAATGACCGACATCCTTTGAAAAACAGGGAGATCAGAAATAAAATCCATGGAAATATGCGTCCAGGGCCTCTTCGGGACCGGCAAGGGCAAAAACAACCCACTGGCATGAGAACAGCAGGGCTTAGCCCGAGCACAAGTCCCACAGTACTGCACAAAAGAACGCACATCCCGTGACAAAGAAGGCCACCAAAAGGATCTAGCCACCAAATCTCTGGTACCAAAGATTCCAGGATGACCAGCCAACACCGAACAATGAACCTCAGAGATAACTCTACTAGTCCATCTATCAGGGACAAACAGTTTCTCCGTTGGACAACGGTCAGGTCTATCAGCCTGAAACTTCTGCAGCACGCGCCGCAAATCAGGGGAGATGGCAAACAAAATTACCCCCTCTTTAAGAATACCCGCCGGCTCCGGAACACCCGGAGAGTCAGGCACAAAACTCCTTTTCAGGGCATCAGCCTTCACATTCTTAGATCCGGAAGGTATGAAACCACAAAATCAAAACGGGAGAAAAAGAGCGACCATCGAGCCTGTCTAGGATTCAACCG
The DNA here is from genome assembly GCF_032444005.1 of Ranitomeya imitator. Taxonomy (NCBI): domain Eukaryota; kingdom Metazoa; phylum Chordata; class Amphibia; order Anura; family Dendrobatidae; genus Ranitomeya; species Ranitomeya imitator. The sequence continues at coordinate 1,112,306,537 of NC_091282.1, forward strand.
TTTGGCAGTCTCGAGATAAGTCAAATTCTTGTGATCCGTCAAGACCACCACGCGATGTTTAGCTCCTTCAAGCCAATGTCGCCACTCCTCGAATGCCCACTTCATGGCCAACAACTCTCGATTGCCAACATCATAATTGCGCTCAGCAGGCGAGAATTTTCTAGAAAAGAAGGCACAAGGTTTCATCACCGAGCCATCAGAACTTCTTTGCGACAAAACAGCCCCTGCTCCAATCTCAGAAGCATCAACCTCGACCTGAAACGGGAGCGAAACATCTGGCTGGCACAGCACAGGGGCAGAAGAAAAACGACGCTTCAACTCCTGAAAAGCCTCTACAGCCGCAGAGGACCAATTGACCACATCAGCACCTTTCTTGGTCAAATCAGTCAACGGTTTAGCAACACTAGACAAATTAGCGATGAAGCGATGGTAAAAATTAGCAAAGCCCAGGAACTTCTGTAGCTCTTCACCGATGTCGGCTGAGTCCAATCATAAATGGCCTGGACCTTTACAGGGTCCATCTTGATAGTAGAAGGGGAAAAAATGAAACCCAAAAACGAAACCTTCTGAACTCCAAAGAGACACTTAGACCCCTTCACAAACAAGGAATTCGCACGAAGGACCTGGAACACCATTCTGACCTGCTTCACATGAGACTCCCAATCATCCGAAAAGACCAAAATGTCATCCAAATATGCAATCATGAATCTATCCAGGTACTCTCGGAAGATGTCATGCATAAAGGACTGAAACACAGATGGAGCATTAGAAAGCCCGAATGGCATAACCAGGTACTCAAAATGGCCCTCGGGCATATTAAATGCTGTTTTCCATTCATCGTCCTGTTTAATTCGCACAAGATTATACGCCCCTCGAAGATCAATCTTGGTGAACCAACTAGCCCCCTTAATCCGAGCAAACAGATCAGACATCAGCGGCAAAGGATACTGACATTTGACTGTGATCTTATTAAGAAGGCGGTAATCAATACAAGGTCTTAAAGAGCCATCTTTCTTGGCCACAAAAAAGAACCCTGCTCCCAATGGTGACGACGACGGGCAAATATGACCCTTCTCCAAGGATTCCTTTATATAACTCCGCATAGCAGCGTGCTCTGGCACAGATAAATTAAACAGTCGGCCCTTAGGAAACTTACTACCGGGAATCAAATTAATAGCACAATCGCAATCCCTATGAGGAGGAAGGGCACCGGATTTGGGCTCCTCCAATACATCCCGGTAATCTGATAAAATCTCAGGGACTTCAGAAGGAGTGGAAGGCGAAATTGACAACAATGGAACATCACCATGTACCCCTTGACAACCCCAGCCGGACACAGACATAGATTTCCAATCCAATACTGGATTATGGACCTGTAGCCATGGCAACCCCAAAACGACCACATCATGCAGATTATGCAACACCAAAAAGCGAATATCCTCCTGATGTGCAGGAGCCATGCACATGGTCAATTGCATCCAATATTGAGGTTTATTCTTGGCCAAAGGTGTAGCATCAATTCCTCTCAATGGAATAGGATACTGCAAGGACTCCAAGGAAAAACCACAGCGCCTGGCAAACTCTAAGTCCATCAAATTCAGGGTAGCGCCTGAATCCACAAATGCCATAACAGAATAGGATGACAGAGAGCAAATCAGAGTAACGGACAAAAGAAATTTAGACTGTACTGTACCAATGGTGGCAGACCTAGCGAACCGCTTATTGCGCTTAGGACAATCGGAGATAGCATGAGTGGATTCACCACAGTAAAAACACAGTCCATTCCGATGCCTGTGTTCTTGCCGTTCAGCTCTGGTCAAAGTCCTATCACACTGCATAGGCTCAGGACTATTCTCAGAGAACACCGCCAAATGGTGCACAGCCTTGTGCTCACGCAAGCGCCGATCGATCTGAATGGCCAAGGACATAGACTCATTCAGACCAGCAGGCGTGGTAAATCCCACCATGACATCCTTAAGGGCTTCAGAAAGACGCTTTCTGAAAATTGCCGCCAGGGCACATTCATTCCACTGAGTAAGCACAGACCACTTTCTAAACTTCTGACAGTACACCTCCGCTTCATCCTGACCCTGACACAATGCCACCAAGATTTTCTCTGCCTGATCCACGGAATTTGGTTCATCATAAAGCAATCCAAGCGCCAGAAAAAACGCATCAACATCACGCAATGCAGGATCTCCTGGCGCAAGGGAAAATGCCCAGTCTTGAGGGTCACCACGCGACAAAGAAATAATGATTTTTACTTGTTGAGCGGGGTCACCAGAGGAGCGGGGTTTCAAAGCTAGAAACAGTTTACAATTATTTTTGAAATTCAGAAACTTAGATCTGTTCCCAGAAAATAAATCAGGAATAGGAATTCTAGGCTCTAACATCGGATTCTGAACCACAAAATCTTGAATGTTTTGTACCTTTGCAGTGAGATGATCCACACAAGAGGACAGACCTTGAATGTCCATGTCTACACCTGTGTCCTGAACCACCCAAAGGTTTAGGGGAAAAGAAAGACAAAACACAGTGCAAAGAAAAAAAAATGGTCTCAGAACTTCTCTTATCTTTCTATTGAGATGCATTAATACTTTGGGCCAGCTGTACTGTTATGACCTGGTGGTTAGGAGCACCAGGATTGACCTGATAGTTAAACCTCAAACAGGACAAGCTCTGGGATGTGGGAGCTCTGCTGACCGCAATCCCTAGTCCTATAACACACACTAGAAATAGCCGTGGAGCGCTCCTGACGCTCCCTAGGCGCCTCGTCACAGCCTAAGAACTAGCTAGCCCTAGAGATAGAAAATAAAGCCTACCTTGCCTCAGAGAAATTTCCCCAAAGGAAAAGGCAGCCCCCCACAAATATTAACTGTGAGTTAAGATGAAAGTCACAAACACAGAAATGAAACAGGTTTTAGCACAGGGAGGCCTGACTAACTAAATAGACAGAGGATAGGAAAGGTATATTTGCGGTCAGCACAAAAACTACAAAAGACCACGCAGAGTGTGCAAAAAGACCCCCGCAGCGACTCATGGTGCGGAGGCGCCACCCTGCATCCCAGAGCTTCCAGCTAGCAAGATAAAATAATGAAAGCAAGCTGGACTAGAAAACCATGAACAGAAAATAACAAACGGGGACTTAGCTTCTTGCAGGAAGAGACAGGTCTCAGAAAGATCCAAGAGCGAACTGAAGCAATGCAGAAACATTGACAGCTGGCATGGAGTAACGATCTAAGTGGAGTTAAATAGAGCAGCAAACCAAAGGATAAACCCCGTCACCTGTGTAAGGAACCTCAGAAGCAGCAGCTCCACTCACAGCCACCAGAGGGAGCCCACGGACAGAACTCACCGAACTACCATCCACGACCACAGGAGGGAGCCCGACAACAGAATTCACAACAGGTCCGCTGGGGTGATGGAATGGCAGCTGGGTGGTATACCTTCCCACACGTGAAGTATGTCCCCAGGGCTTCCCAGTAGGGTGGATGGTGATGGTGTGAGGTACAGTCAATAATGAGGACACATGGTTGCAGTCTCTTTACCTCTTTACTGAAGGCTTCAGGATCCTCAATCCAGAGTACGTTTAACAGGGCTCTCAGAGACCGGCCGGTCCGATGGGCACATCCAGAGTTTAATTCGCAAATGGAAATCGTTGCCTACCAATAGCGCCTGTGTGTTGTAGTCCTATCCTGCTGAGCATTCGGAATAGTCCTCACAACTGCTGTTCTCGTTCATTCGTTCTCTACAGCTCTCTCTCTTGTTCTTTGGTTCCAGATGTTACTAGTTTCTAACGTCCCCCAGATATGTTATGGCTAGGACGCCACCCGTATGACGGGAAGGCTTGGAGGTCTTCCGGGACCCTAGAGACGCCCCTCTCCCAATGTTGCCCCCTATGTCTTCGTAGGTGTTGTAAGGTAGACAGCCAACCTATGATTAACTGTCCAGCGGAGTTTGAAGTAAGGCCTGAAGTCAGTTACTCCTACGGTGTTCCGGCCACCGACTACGCGCCTCAGTAAGATGTTGCCTCTCTCTCTCTTGGCACGACTCTTACTGGCTCTCCTTTGTGCTTGATCTCGTTTACACGGTTCCACAATATCCTTCCCTTCGTGTCTCTTTCTTAGGATACTGCCGCAGGGTGTGCAAGTGCGGTTCCGTTACGTTCTGTTCTGTTCGCTAGGCACCTGCCAGGTTCCCACGCCTGACAGGGGCCCCCCTGTGCCTTCTCCCTGCAACACCCCCTGCCACGGGATGTTGCCTGAATCCAACCCAGTCAGCTTCTGACTAACTTCCTCCCCAGCCCCTAGTTTTACCAGTGTGAGGAGTGGCCCAATAAATAAAGCCTTTTTCTCCCCCTAGTGGCCGGAGTGTGAAGTGTAATGTGTTCTGGTGATATCTGGTCAGGAGAACTCCTTAGTGCCATCAGACGTACCGCTACTCCCCTTAGCAGCAGAGTGCCATACTGCAACGACCAGGTCTCTGGGGCGCTGCATCTGCCTAGCTTATATCAGTTTATGTCAGCCATTTTAAGCAATTGATTATAGTATATATATTAGCTGTGAATATATGAGTATACATGAGTATATATAATTATATAGGAGTATATACGCAAGTGAGATCTATATGATATATATTTCCATCACACTCATTGTTCGAACCTAGAAATTCCTAATACTCACATGCTTTTTTTTTCAAGTAACGAGTATAATGGCAGTCAATGGGAATGCAGAAATTTTCTCCGGCTGACCCTACAAAGCGGTCTGGGGGGCAGTAAAAATGTACAAATAGATGGGAAAGTGCTGAATGAAAGGAGAACAGCAGGGGAAGACCCCTGGAAACATTTTAGACTCCCAGATCTCTGCAGAGAACAATGTTGTTCCACTTTTACTCCACTTTAAGGAGTAACAATAAAATATTCCAAACCGACAATAAATTGCATTTTACAGGAAAAAAATGTAAAGAAATATTTTTACCTGTATAATGACCTGTATATAAGACAAAACATAAAAACGATAAAAGCAAATTAATTTAAGTAAATCAAAATTGATTTATTTGATTTTTTTAATAAACAATAGGAAATTTCAATTACATTTATAAAGGAAGCAAGAAATGCCAAAAATGTGATACTCAGAGGGACTCAGATACATCCTGTATTAGACATAAAGGAGGGCCTTATGCACATTATATTCAAATTGTAATGCATTGGTACTCCTATATTAAATAAGCCTATGCACTTTTGAGGGTTATAGAATAAGGAAATACACTCCAGACCATGGAGTATGGATGAGAAATATTTTACCAATAACTTTTTCAACAAGTTTTTGGAGAGTTACATACCGACAAAAATGTACTCCAGACAAAAGAATAGTCTATGGGTGAGCAATATAATACCAATAAGGGTATGTGCGCACGTTGAGTAAAATTTCTGCACCATTTCTGCATCTCGAAAAAATGTGACAAAAACACATCAAATCTCCAATGTGTTCACAGAGCTTAAAGTTTTGAACAAGTGTTTTGAAACTTATACACAGTGGGGTAAATAAGTATTTGATCCCTTGCCAATTTAGTAAGTTTGCCCACTGACATAGACATGAACAGTCTATAATTTTAAGGGTAGGTGAATTTTATCATTGAGAGATAGAATAGCAAAAATAAAATCCAGACAATCACATTGTATAAATTATATACATTTATTTGCATTTTGCAGTGAGAAATAAGTATTTGATCCCCCTACCAACCATTAAAAGTTCTGCCTCTTACAGTGCAGTTAGACGCTCCTAATCAACTCTTTACCTGCATTAAATACAGCTGCTTTACATAGTCACCTTTATAAAAGACTCCTGTCTACAGACTCTATTAATCAGTCAGACTCTAACCTTTCCAACATGAGCAAGACAAAAGAGCTTTATAAGGATGTCAGGGACAAGATCATAGACCTGCACAAGCTGCAATGGGCTACAAAACCATAAGTAAGACACTGGGTGAAAAGGAGACAATTGTTGGTGCAATAGTAGGAAAATGGAAGAAATCCAAAATGACATCGATCTGGGGCACCATGCAAAATCTCACCTCGTGGGGTATCCTTGATCATGAGGAAGGTGAGAGATCAGCCTAAAACTACACTGGGGCAACTTGTTAATGATCTCAAGGCAACTGGGACCCCAGTCACCAAGAAAACCATTGGTAACACATTACGTCATAAAGATTTAAAATTCTGAAGTGCCCGCATGGTCCCCCTGCTCAAGAAGGCAAATGTGCAAACCCGTCTGAAGTTTGCCAATGAACACCTGGATGATTCTGAAAGTGATTGGGAGAAGGTGCTATGGTCAGATGAGACAACAATTTGAGCTCTTTGGCATTAACTCAACTCGCCCTGTTTGGAGGAAGAGAAATGCTGCTTATGACCCAAAGAACACCATCCCCACTGTCAAGCATGGTGGTGGAATATTATGTTTTGGGGGTGTTTCACTGCTCAGGTCACAGGAATACTTTGCCGCATCAATGGGAGAATGGATGTAGCCATGTACAGTAAAATCCTAAGTGACAACCTCATTCCCTCCGCCAGGATATTAAAAATGGGTCGTGGCTGGGTCTTCCAGAAAGACAATGACTCAAGTAATATAGCAAAGTAAACAAAGGAGTAGATCAAAGAGAAGCACATTAAGATCATGGAGTGGCCAAGCCAATCTCCAGACCTTAATCCCATAGAAAACTTATGGAGGGAGTTGAAGCTCTGAATTGCTAAGCGACAGCTTCAAAATCTTAATGATTTAGAGATTATCAGCAAAGAGGAGTGGAACAAAATTCCTCCTGACTAGGGTTGAGCGAAATGGATGGGACCAATTCAAAATTCGCCGACTTTCGGCAAAGTCGGGATTCATGAAACTCGACCCAATCCTAGTGTGGGATCGGCCATGAGGTCGGTGATCTGCGCGCAAAAGTCGTGTTTTGTATGATGCTTTAAGCGCCATTTCTCAGCCAATGAAGGAGGACGCAGAGTGTGGGCAGAGTGATGACACAGGTCTCGGTCCCCACCATCTTAGAGAAGGGCATGACAGTGATTGGCTTGCTTTCTGCGATGTCACAGGGGCTATAAAGGGACGTGCATGCCGGCCGCCATCTTACTTCTGCTGATCTTAGCATAGGGAGAGGTCGCTGCAGTTTCATCAGAAGAAGGGATATAGTTAGGGAGGGGAGATTAACCCCCAAACTGCTTGTGCTGTAGCGATTTCCACTGTCCAACACCACCATTTTTTTGCAGGGACAGTGGAGGCTATATTTTTGTGCATCAGCTCTGTAGCTTATTAGGCTGCCTTGTAAGGCTCCCTGGTAGCTGCATTGCTGTTTGCACGCTGCTGTGCAAACCAACTGCTTTTTTAAAAGCAAAAATCCTGTTGCTCCTTTCTGCACAGTTATCTTGTTTATTTGTCCACACTTTTGTGTGCAGCAGTCCTTTTTATTGCTGCCATACCTTACTGAGATCATTGTAGGGAGATTGATATTGTACTACAGTCCTTGTATTTTTTCATATATCTTCCAGCCACTTTCTGCCACTTACATTGTGTTGTTTTATGCACTGTGCCTGAGTTTTGGTTCAGTCTCCCCCCAAAAAGTGAGATTCAAATTCTTACAAAATGGATATACTGCAGTCCTGTTAGTTTGTCGTATGTCAGCCAGCCACTTTCTGCCACTTAGATTGCAGTGTTATATACACTGGGCCTGATATTTGGTTCAGTCTCCCCCCAAAAAATGTGAGATTCAAATTCTCACAAAGTGGATATACTGCAGTCCTGTTAGTTTGCCGAATGTCAGCCAGCCACTTTCTGCCACTTAGATTGCGTTGTTATATACACTGGGCCTGAGTTTTGGTTCAGTCTCCCCCCAAAATAAGTGAGATTCAAATTCTCACAAAGTGGATATACTGCAGTCCTGTTAGTTTGTCGTGGGTCAGCCAGCCACTTTCTGCCACTTAGATTGCATTGTTATATACACTGTGTTAGGGTTGGCGGAACGCACCGAATATATTTATTAGGTAAGATTGGTGCGTTCGCCACCCGGGATCCACCGTGTAGGAAAGAACCTGCTGCTAAGTGAATGGCGTCACTATATAGCGGTACAATGAGATTTCACACACGGGTTAACTTCACCCTGTGTGAAGGAAGCGATCCCTGTTAAGTCACAGGGTCGCGGTACTGCACAGAGAGCGCAAGCAAGGAACCACAGAACTTTATCCCAGGACACAGGATTAGAGTTAGTGTAGACCTCTTGCGATCGACACCACAATTGGGGTATCAGAGGTAACTATTATGCACAGAAGTGCATGCTGTGCCACACTAGCGGACGCCACTAACCACCCAGACTTGGGAAAGGTAAGTGCTCTAATAGCGCACGGCACTGCACTGGCGGTCACAGCAGTAGACGCTGCTTCGTGTGTTAAAGCTGTGAGTTCAGCCGGGCGCTAACTTGCAGCCATACACCTTACGCGAACAGTCATACACAAGGGATGGGTTTTTTAAGGAACGACTTGCACTCATCAACACACACACGATAACAATTGTATGCTAGAGCATGGCCGTGCGGTCATGCGAAGCTTATATAGCTGCAGCACGTTCAGGACCCTTCAAAGAAGGACCAATGGATTTGCAGCAGTACCTGAGCATGTGACCTTGGATCTCCATTGAGAGATCTTGCCCTGGGCATGCCCAGTGTGAGCAAAGCAGGATTTAGTTCTAGCACCTTCAGGACCTTCCTGAGCATGTGACCCTAGATCTCCACTGAGAGATCTTGCCCTGGGCATGCTCAGTGTGTGCAAAGCAGAACTTAGACCCAGAAAAGCCTGCTCGCTGCAGATCAGTGCAGGGTACAATAGCTGAGCCTGGAGAGGCAGTAGTAACCCTTTGCACCGTACCAGTCTCAGAAAGACGCTGGCAGTGACGCCTTCGCTGAGCAGGCTCCACTGTGGCCGATGCAGAATGGGAGACCGCAGCAGACACGGATCGAGATTCCCCCTGTGCAGCAGAGGAAACTCGACTCCTAACTTTACCCCCCCTCTAGGGCCCCCCTCCTTGAGCCTTGCTACGCTCAAAAGCTGCAATGAGCAGCGGAGCCCGAATGTGCTCCACAGGCTCCCAGATTCTATCCTCTGAGCCGTGACCCTTCCAGTCCACCAGATAAAATTTCTTGCCACGTACCACCTTGCACCCCACGATAGCATTCACCTCAAACTCATCCGTGGATGAACCCGATGTCCCGGCAGATGACTCAGAGAACCGGGAAAAATGAACGGGCTTTAAGAGGGAAACGTGAAAAATATCGGTGATACCAAGGCGTGGAGGAATAGCCAAACGGTAGACCACAGGGTTGACCTGTTCCAGAACCTTGAATGGGCCAATGTAGCGAAGCGCAAACTTAGGGGACTCAACTCGCAGCCTGATGTTACGGGCGGAGAACCACACTAAGTCGCCAGGAGCAAAGGTCGGAGCGGGGCGCCGGTGTGTATGAGCCGTAACCCTCATGCTCTCCTTGGAGGCCCAGATGGCATCCTGAGTGCGGTACCAGATGTCACGTGCCTCCACCGCCCAGTCTGCCACCCTAGAATCGGTGGATGACACGGGCATGGGCACAGAGACACGCGGATACTGGCCGTAATTAAGGAGAAAAGGAGTCTGACCAGTGGAATCGGCTATGGCGTTGTTCAATGCAAATTCCGCCCAAGGTAGCAAAGATGCCCAGTCATCCTGCCTAGAAGAGACAAAATGTCGCAAGTATGTCACCAGAGTCTGGTTGGTTCTCTCTACCAACCCATTCGTCTCAGGATGATATGCAGAGGAAAGATTCAGCTCTATGCTGAGTAAACGGCAGAGCTCTCTCCAAAACCGAGATGCAAACTGGGGACCCTGGTCGCTGACAATTTTATCAGGCATTCCATGTAAGCGGAAAATATGCTTTATGAACAACACAGCTAAGGCCTGTGCAGAAGGTAACCGTGGAAGCTGCACCAAATGCACCATCTTAGAGAAATGGTCGGTGACTACCCAGATAATGGTGCAGCTACGAGACTTGGGTAAGCCCACCACGAAGTCCATCCCGACCATCTCCCAGGGCTTGTCTGCCACCGGCATGGGGTAAAGTAACCCAGCAGGCCGTTGCCTAGGAGACCGATTCTGGGCGCAAATTCGCTGGTACAAAAGTCCTGCACTGGGGCACGGAATCTAGCAAAACCGGAGCCACAGTTCTCAGGCTCTCTGAAGGGACAATAAGCCAAGGCTCCTCCTCCTCCTCCTGCTCAGATGACACTACGGAGCGGGAGAGAGCGTCGGCACGAATGTTCTTCTCCCCGGAGAGAAAATGGAGAGTAAAATGGAACTGGGAGAAGAACGGGGACCATCTAGCCTGGCGAGAATTAAGCCGCTGGGCCGTCTGTATGTATACCAAGTTCTTGTGGTCAGTGAACACTTGGAAGGGAAAGCGAACTCCCTCCAAGAGATGTCTCCACTCAGAAAAAGCCAACTTCATGGCTAGCAACTCCCTATCCCCGATGGAATAATTCCTCTCCGCTGGTGTGAAGGTCTTGGAGAAGAAGCAAGGATGCTTCCGACCTTGAGCATCCTTTTTGAAAAGGACTGCTCCAGCACCAATGGATGAGGCATCCACCTCCATGATACATTGTTTATCTACATCGGGGCGATGTAGGATGGGAGCGCTAGTGAAGTGTGACTTAATCGAGAGAAAGTCTTTGGAGACCTCCTCTGACCACAACTTGGGATTTGCTCCCTTCTTGGTGAGGGCAACCAAAGGAGCCACCAAAGTTGAGAAGTGTGGGATGAACTGGCGATAGTAATTAATGAACCCCATAAAGCGCTGCACCGCTTTAAGAGAATGGGTTCCTGCCAGTCCATCACATCCTGCAGCTTGGCAGGATCCATAGCCAAACCCTGGGCAGAGATGATATAACCAAGAAAAGGCAAGGACTCCTGCTCAAACACACACTTCTCCAACCTGGCGTAGAGGGAGTTTGCCCGTAAGAGGTCGAAGACTTTGCGAACATCTCTCCGATGGAAGTCAATATCTGGAGAGTAGATGAGAATATCATCCAGATAGACTACGACCGATGTGGTGGGCAAATCCCGGAAGATGTCATTCACAAAGTCTTGGAAAATGGCTGGGGCATTACAGAGCCCGAAGGGCATCACCAGATATTCATAGTTCCCATCCCTGGTGTTAAAAGCCGTCTTCCATTCATCCCCCTCACGGATACGAATGAGGTTGTAGGCACCCCGCAGATCTAATTTTGTAAATACCCTTGCTCCCCGTAGCCTATCAAAAAGCTCAGATATCAGGGGTAATGGGTACTTGTTCTTAATGGTGATGGCGTTAAGACCCCTGTAATCTATGCATGGACGTAAGTCTCCAGTCTTATTCTGTACGAAGAAGAACCCAGCCCCTGCAGGTGACACTGACTTCCTAATGAATCCTCTAGCCAGATTCTCTTGAATGTACTGAGACATTGCCTCCATCTCCGGGAGAGATAACGGATAGACTTGACCCCGGGGAGGCTCAGCACCAGGCAAGAGGTCAATAGGACAGTCATGAGGGCGGTGAGGCGGAAGAGTCTCCGCAGCCCTTTTGGAGAACACATCTGCATAGGGACAATAGTGCTTGGGGAGAAAGGAAAGATCTGCGGGTACCTGCGTTGTAGCAACCTGAACGCACTCCCTCTGACATCTACCCTCGCAGGATTTACTCCATCCCAAAATTCTCCTTGAGGACCACTCTATATGAGGAGAATGATAGCGTAGCCATGGTATCCCCAACAGGACCTCATCAATTCCCTCAGGAATGACTAATAGGAGATAATCTCCTGATGTGATGGAGACACAGAAAGCGTGATAGGAATGGTTTGGTGGGTAATCTGTGAGGGTAGTGTCGACCCATTTACCACTCGAACGGTTACTGGCTTGGTGAGCATCACCAGGGGTATTGCGTGACGCTGGGCGAATGCAGATGACATAAAATTACCCTCCGCCCCTGAATCCACGCAAAGCTCTACCATAAGAGTGGATTGGCCTATAGTAATTGTCCCCTTGAAGGACAACTTTGAGGCAAACGTTGCCATGTCTAGTGTACCTCCTCCTACTGCCACTAGACGCTGACGTTTCCCCGACCGCTGAGGACACTTGGAGGCAAGATGTCCTGACTGCCGGCAAACATGACAGACCTTATGTGACTCGGATGCCTGGACTGGGGATTCCAAAGGTTTGGCGAAGGTAGGAGCCAGCCGAAACCTCTGCCTAAACTGGGCTCGCTCCAGCCTTCGCTCGTGAAAACGAAGGTCTATGCGAGTTGATACAGCTATGAGCTCCTCCAGTGTGGCGGGAATCTCCCTAGTGGCCAAAGCGTCCTTCACATGGTCAGCCAGCCCCCTCCAAAATACGGGAATGAGGGTTTTATCTGGCCATTCCAACTCAGACGCTAATGTCCGGAAGTGAACAGAAAAATGGCTGACCATGGTTGAACCCTGAGTCAAAGCCAGCAGTTGGAGCGCTGTATCATGGGTGACTTGAGGTCCTACAAAGACCTGTTTCAGAGTGTCCAGAAACTGAGGAACACTCCGCACCACATGATTGTTGCGCTCACAGCGGCGGAGCCCACTCCAACGCCCTGTCCGACAAGAGAGATATTATGAATCCCACCTTTGCCCGCTCTGTGGGAAAACGTGCAGCCTGGAGCTCGAGATGTATACCACACTGGCTCATGAAACCCCTACAGGACTTACTGTCCCCAGAGTATTTCTCAGGCAAAGGGAGGTGAGATAGAGTCAGAACAGGGGTGGCAGTGGGTAAAGCTGCTGCAGCCACGCTAGCAGCCTGAACAGCAATTGCGGTAACATTCACCGCCGAGGTTGCACGCTCAAGAGACGCCAACTGGCCCTCCAGCAGCTGGATGTACCCCTGCTATCGCTGTTCATCTGCCATTACTTAGCCAGATCCTGGCGCTAGTATAATGTTAGGGTTGGCGGAACGCACCGAATATATTTATTAGGTAAGATTGGTGCGTTCGCCACCCGGGATCTACCGTGCAGTAAAGAACTTGCTGCTAAGTGAATGGCGGCACTATATGGTGGTACAATGACATTTCACACACGGGTTAACTTCACCCTGTGTGAAGGAAGCGATCCCTGTTAAGTCACAGGGTCGCGGTACTGCGCAGAGAGCGCAAGCAAGGAACCACAGAACTCTATCCCAGGACACAGGATTAGAGTTAGTGTAGACCTCTTGCGATCGACACCACAATTGGGGTATCAGCGGTAACTATTATGCACAGAAGTGCATGCTGTGCCACACTAGCGGACGCCACTAACCACCCAGACTTGGGAAAGGTAAGCGCTCTAATAGCGCACGGCGCTGCACTGGCGGTCACAACAGTAGACGCTGCTTCGTGTGTTAAAGCTGTGAGTTCAGCTGGGCGCTAGATTGCAGCCATACACCTTACGCGAACAGTCATACACAAGGGATGGGTTTTTTAAGGAACAACTTGAACTCATCAACACACACACGATAACAATTGTATACTAGCGCATGGCCGTGCGGTCATGCGAAGCTTATATAGCTGCAGCACGTTCAGGACCCTTCAAAGAAGGACCAATGGATTTGCAGCAGTACCTGAGCATGTGACCCTGGATCTCCATTGAGAGATCTTGCCCTGGGCATGCTCAGTGTAAGCAAAGCAGGATTTAGTTCTAGCACCTTCAGGACCTTCCTGAGTATGTGACCCTAGATCTCCACTGAGAGATCTTGCCCTGGGCATGCTCAGTGTGTGCAAAGCAGGACTTAGACCCAGAAAAGCCTGCTCGCTGCAGATCAGTGCAGGGTACAATAGCTGAGCCTGGAGAGGCTGTAGTAACCCTTTGCACCGTACCAGTCTCAGCGAGACGCTGGGAGCGACGTCTTCGCTGAGCAGGCTCCACTGCGGCCGATGCAGAATGGGAGACCGCAGCAGACACGGATCGAGATTCCCCCTGTGCAGCAGAGGAAACTTAACTCGTAACACACTGGACCTGAATTTTGGTTCAGTTTTCCCCAAAAAATGTGAGATTCAAATTCTCACAAAGTGGATATACTGCAGTCCTGACAGTTTGTCGTATGTCAGCCACCCACTTTCTGCCACTTAGAATGCATTGTTATATACACTGGGCCTGAGTTTTGGTTCAGTCTCCCCCCAAAAAAGTGAGATTTAAATTCTCACAAAGTGGATATACTGCAGTCCTTTTAGTTTGTCATATGTCAGCCAGCCACTTTCTGCCACTTAGATTGCGTTGTTATATACACTGAGCCTGAGTTTTGGTTCAGTCTCCCCCCAAAAAAGTGAGATTCAAATTCTTACAAAGTGGATATACTGCAGTCCTGTTAGTTTGTCGTATGTCAGCCAACCACTTTCTGCCACTTACATTGCGTTGTTATATACACTGGGCCTGAGTTTTGGTTCAGTCTCCCCAAAAAAAAGTGAGATTCAAATTCTCACAAAGTGGATATACTGCAGTCCTGTTCGTTTGTCGTATGTCAGCCAGCCAGCCACTTTCTGCCATTTAGTTTGCATTGTTATGTACACTGGGCCTGAGCTTTGGTTCAGTCTCCCCCCCGAAAAAAATGACATTCAAATTCTCACAAAGTGGATATACTGCAGTCCTGTTAGTTTGTCGTATGTCAGCCAGCCACTTTCTGCCACTTAGATTGTGTTGTTATATGCACTGGGCCTGAGTTTTGGTTCAATCTTACCCCCAAAAAGTGATATTTAAATTATCACAAAGTGGATATACTTCTGTCCTGTTATTTTGTCGTATATCAGCCAGCCACTTTCTGCCGGTTACATTGTGTTGTTTTATACACTGGGCCTGAATTTGGTTCAGTCTCCCCCCAAAAAAAGGGAGATTTAAATTCTCAACAAGTTTATATACACCTTCTACCTTGTTTTACAGTACCATATAACGGTTGTTATTTTGGTTAGATTTTCCAAAAAATGAAGAAGTCTGGTGGAAGAGCCCGTGGGCGGTGGTTGTCAGCTGGTACTGATGGTGGTGTTGGTGGTGCATCTGTTGGTAGTGGCAAAAGCACAATAGCACCTAAGGCTGGAGGTGTTGAGCCAGCGTCATCATCTGGCTACACAAGGCCTCGAAGGCTCCTTTAACTGGGAGTAGGAAAACAGCTTTTAAAGCCGGAGCAGCAGGAAAAAGTATTGGCTTTCCTTGCTTACTCAGCCTCTAGCTCTTTCACCTCCTCTTCAGAAAGTTCCAAATATAAAAGCAGCGAGTCGTCAGTGGATGCTCCTGGTCAGGAGCAAGACGTTTCCTTGTGTCCTTCACCCAAACCAAAAGTGAAGGATGCGTCAGGCGACACTACAGGCTTCTCCATGGAGCTCTTTACACATACTGTGCCTGGGTTAGAAAGGGAAATTGTTAACTGCCCATTACAAGATGAATCGGACATGGAGTGCACTGATGCACAGCCACAGCTAGATTATTATGCTGTTCCATTGACTCAGATCACTACATTGACCTCGCAGTGTACTGATCCAGAATCTGACCCTACGGAGACTATGGTGCCCCGTCCCGAACGCTATAGCACCTTACACGGTGACACAGAGGAAGGTGCACATGACATTGAAGAGGAGGTGACAGATGACCCAGTTGTTGACCAAGATTGGCAGCCATTGGGGGAAGAGGGTGCCGCTGCCAGTAGCTCTGAAGCAGAGGAGGATGATCTGCAGCAGCCATCTACATCGCAACAGCTGTCATCTGGCAGGCCCGTATCAGGCCAAAAACGTGTGTCAAAAACAAAAACAGTTTGAGGACAGCATGGCCATCCGATGAAAGTAGCACAGCATGCAAAGCCTGAAAAGGTATTCCATAGTAGGAAGAGTGCAGTGTGGCAATTTTTTAACCAAGATCCGAATGATCAGTCAAAAGTTATCTGTAAGAAATGCTCAAAGACATTTAGCATTCCTCCTCCTCCTCCTCCTCTTCCTCCAGAAGCGAAAGCTCATCCACAGAGTGCAGTCGCACAACCACTCCATCCGCAGCTGCCAGTGTTGCACACGAGGTGTCCCATTATCGAACAGCTAGTGGTAAGCGTCAGCAGGCTGTGTTACAAATGAAGTGTTTGGGTGACAGCAGACATACCTCGGAGGTACTAGCCGAATACTTGCTGCAACAAACTCAGTCATGGCTTGGCTTGGTACATCTTGAGGCAGGCAAGGTAGTCAGTGATAACGGAAGGAATTTTATGGCTGCCATAGCCCTTTCAGAACTTCAACACATACCTTGCCTGGCTCACACCTTGATCCTGGTGGTGCAGTGCTTCCTCAAAAATTATCCGGAGTTACCAGCCCTACTCCTGAAGGTGCGAAGACTTTGCTCGCACATCCGCCGGTCGCCCGTACACTCCAGCTGTATGCTGAACCATCAGCGATCGCTGAATTTTCCCCAGCATCGCCTAATAATCGACGTTGCAACAAGGTGGAACTCCACACTGCACATGGTTCAGAGGCTGTGCGAACAGAGGCATGCTGTAATTAATTTGTGGGAGGATACACATATGTGGGCAGGCACTTGGATGGCAGACATGGAGTTGTCTGGTGTGTAGTGGTCGAAGCTCCAAGACCTCTGTCAAGTCATTCAGTGTTTTGAGGAATGCACACGGCTGGTAAGTGCAGACGACGCCATTATAAGCATGAGCATCCCACTAATGCATCTGCTGATGCAAAGTTTGACGCACATTAAGGAGCTGGCGTCTGCAGCCGAGGAGGAGGGAAGCCTTGATGACAGTCAGCCATTGTCTGCTCAGGGAACTCTCCTGGACGAGGTGGCGGACGAAGAGGAGGAGGATGATGGGGATGAATATTTATGGGATAAGGATGCTTCTCAGGGGGCAATACAAACTGGTGGCATTGGAAGGTCAGGTACAGGGTTTTTCCAGGACACAAGTGATGTTGATTTGCAAGAAACTGCTCCTCAACCCAGCACAAGCAGTGAATTGACACCTGGAACATTGGCCCACATGGCTGAGTATGCCTTGCGTATCCTAAAAAGGGACCCCTGCATTATCAAAATGATGACCGATGACGATTACTGGTTGGCCTGTGTCACGATTCACACCGTGACCGTCACCCCCACGTCACAGATCGGGGTGACTTTAGGCCAACAGACGGGCTATCACATGTGCAGGGGGGCTTATCTTAGTTATCCCTTCACTCCACAATGTGATGAAAAAACACATACAAGGCTATTGACCTCTTAGTTTACAGCAGGGGCTTATTCTAGGTATCCCACTGCTCTTCAATGTAGGGATTTATGTATATCCCGCTTACAGTTCCACTTGAAACTTGCAGCTCTCTGGCACCCCCCTTACTCTCAGGTCAGATTAGGTACTGCACCTAGGGTAATTAGTCGCCAGAAAGGCTGGCTGCTATGTACTGGCTATTGGGCATGCTGCAGCAACGCGATGAACTACTCCCACTCAGGCAGGAACAATAATTATCAACGCCGCAGTCGCTACAACAACACCCAAAGGCCTGCACATGGTAAGCTGCCACCAGCTTCGATTAAACGGGTCCGAAGCTAACCCCAAAACAGTAGCGTCATTCCCTTCAGAAGACTTAGGGTACGTTTTAGAACACGAAGAACGAATCTAGTATTAAATATTATACTCCATCAAAGGTTTCAGGCAGTGTTTATAAAAAGTCATATAAAGATGTTACAATATGAGACAATTGAAATTATGTACAAGGTAATTATAAAAATAACAGGGGTTAAATGAGAAATAACACTTACATGTGTTCAGAGCATTGCAGGCAACCAGGCCAGGTCCATATGTCCCAATATCTTATCATATTAGAACAAAAACTCTCATGGATACTGGAAGCTTCTCTACCAGTTTCAGCTAGTACACTTTCCACTGCAGCTATGCCAGTCGTAAATACCTTTCTTCAATAAAACTCCCCCACATGCATTGACAAGACACGCTCTTGCCTGAGTGAAAGGGAAGGGGAGGTTTTAGCCCACAGCCTGGCTAACAAGAGAAACTAAACTTATATGATATTTCATACAATATCGTGACAGCCTGCCTCCTGGATCCACGATATAAAGGAAAATTACAAAATATCATGCCACATGAGAACCTTGAGCAAATATTGGCTACCAAGCAAGCAACTCTTGTAGATCATTTGGTTCAGGCATTCCCAGCACACAGCGGCGGTGATGGTTCTCACACGAGCCGTAGGGGGCAACATGGCAGAGATGTTAGAGGTGCACAAATCCAAAGTGGAGTTGGACAGAGGGGTTTTATGACCTTTTTGTGGAGTGATTTTGCAATGACCGCTGACACGACAGGTACTGCTGCATCAATTCAAAGTGACAGGAGACAGCATTTGTCCAGTATGGTTACGAACTATTTTTCCTCCCTTATCGATGTTCTCCCTCACAGGCCATTCCCCTTTGATTACTGGGCATCAAAAATAGACACCTGGCCTGAATTGGCAGAATATGCATTACAGGAGCTCGCTTGCTATGCTACTAGTGTGCTATCAGAAAGAGTCTTCAGTGCTGCTGGTTCAATAATGACCGAAAAAGGACACACCTGGCTACCCAGAATGTTGATGATCTAACCTTCATTAAAATGAACCAATCAAGGATTTCAAATTATTTTGCCCCACCTTCCTCTGCTGACACGTAGCTTGCCTGAAAAATGTCTTGCTTTTGGCCTCCTCTTACTGACTGACGGCCATTTTTATACCTCCATAAATGGGCTGACTCCCCCCACAGGGCTATGGTCACCACCTGGCACAAGCATCCATGCGAGTGCCATTTGCCTGGACAGGTGGGTGTGCCCACTCTTGGGCGACGGCACTGGCACAGGGTCCCTCATAGTACAATGAAGTGTCTCTGATGGTGGTGGTGCACAACACACCGTCGTAATATGAGGGGCCCTGTACCAGTACCGCCGCCCATGAGAGAGTGTTCCCCCCAGCTCAAACAGTGCTCTACCACTTACAATACTTACCTCTCCCTGCTCCACCACTGTGTAGTCTGTGCTGTTAAATCCTTCAATGGCACTGCCAATACAAATTTGTTGAAATGATAGATGATAGTTAAAATATACAGGGGCCCTGGCCTCCATTTAGACCAGTTTAAACTTTGCGCCTACTTCCACTGTCTGCTACTCACTAGAGGAGCCCACCCCTGTACCTCGCTATGCCACCTGTTTAGTCCTGTTACCAATTTTGAACTGCATTTAGCCTACTTTAGTATTTGGGCCTACTAACTGTGTCTGCCACTCATTACAGTTGTCCTCCACTGAACAAAGCAATGCCATCCATTTAGTCCTGTTACCAATTTTTAACTGCATTTAGCCTACTTTATCATTTGGGCCTACTAACTGTGTCTGCCACTCATTACAGTTGTCCTCCACTGAACAAAGCAATGCCACCTGTTTAGTCCTGTTACTAATTTTGAACTGCATTTAGCCTACTTTGTTATTTGGGCCTACTAACTGTGTCTGCCACTCATTACAGTTGTCCTCCACTGAACATAGTAATGCCGCCTGTTTAGTCCTGTTACCAATTTTGAACTGCATTTAGCCTACTTTATTATTTGGGCCTACTAACTGTGTCTGCCACTCATTACAGTTGTCCTCCACTGAACAAAGCAATGCCGCCCGTTTAGTCCTATTACCAATTTTGAACTGCATTTAGCCTACCTTATTATTTGGGCCTACTAACTGTGTCTGCCACTCATTACAGTTGTCCTCCACTGAACAAAGCAATGTCGCCTGTTTAGTCCTGTTACCAATTTTGAACTGCATTTAGCCTACTTTATTATTTGGGCCTATATCTATGTTTCCTCCTCATCCTGCCCATTGCCCAGCCACTGCTACATGAGTCTGCTGGTACATTGACCCAGACCACTACATTCCCCATACACTGCTGAAAGTCAGGTTCCCCTTCCTGGATACTACACCACCTTACACGTGGACAAAGAGGAAGGTGCAGATGACAGTGCAGGTTCTTTTATTAGGTGGGGGGCATACTTGTTGGTGACGTCACTGGCTACAGGGCCCCTCATAGTATGCAAAAGTGTCTCTGCCAGTTGGAGGCGCCACCCGCCGTCAAACACACCACTGTACTATGAGGGGCCCTGTGCCAATGTCAACGGGTGGGCCTCCCCGCTTGTTTAGGATCACAGCACTTGCAAAGTTGAAATACTTACCTCTCACTGCTCCACCGCCGTGACGTATTCCACGTTTCCTGGGCCCACAAAAATCTTGAGCCAGCCCAACCCCCTACAATTTTAGCCAAATGACCCCAGTTATCAATTCCTATCTATTATTATAAAGTAAGTTAAGATTGACAAGCTTAAGTAATAAGAATTGAAGTTTTTGGCATTAAAATGGCACTGTAGGTGTTTTCCTGTCCTCCACTCACTGCCGACTTTGATTCCCCATTGACTTGCATTGGGTTTCCTGATTCAGTCGGCCCCTGATTTTTCACAAGAATCGGCCGATTTCACCCGACCCGACTTTGACAAAGTCGGGTTTTGCAAAATCTGACTCGATTCGAAAAAAGTAAAGGTCGCTCAACTCTACTCTTTACATGTGCACAAAAAACATCAACTACAAAAATGTCTTCCCTTAAAATTATTGATTATTCACGTCTTTGTCAGTGGACAAACTTACAAAGTCAGCAAGGGATGAAATACTTATTTCCCCCACTATAGCAACAAAATCTACTCAAGAATATGTAAAAGTCTATGAGTGAACAATATGATACTGATAAATTTGAAATATGTTTTTTGAGGTTTATATACCAAAAAAATGAGCCCAAAAATATGTAATAAGTAATAACCTATCGGTGAGCAATATAACACAAAATGCATTTTGAATACGTTTTTGAGGGTTATATATCAACAAAATGTACCCAAGAAGATGTAATACCTTATGGGTGAGCAGTATAATACTAATAAAATTTTGAACAATTTTTTGATGCTTTTAAAGCAGCTAAATGTTTCCAAGAAGATGTAATACCCTATGGGCAAGCAATATAATAGCACAAAAAGAGGATTCAGAGATCCTCCAAAAATTCAGAAGAATAGCAAAAAAGGCAGATATGCTTGCCTGCCTAGGCTTCCAAACAAATACACTATCGGGTTGCAGTAGACCCATGTGGTTAAGATGGTGGCAACACAGGTGCAGAAATACCAATGAGGCAGCCACTCACAGCCTACCAAATTAATGGAGGGGGTGGCTGCTTGGCATATGACTGCACATAAGAAACTTGTATGTGGCGCTGTTCACACAATGGGAATGCACAGCATTCGGGTTAACAGCCTATTAGCGACGCCCGTCTATTAGCTCAGGCGGGCTGCCCAGCGCTATTAAGAGGCATCACATGTGGACACCAAAATTTACAAGACAGAATGGGCCCAACTGCACCCCAGAAAAAATGCAAAAAACACATACAAAAATATGTGAGGCATTCGTTTATATTTTGGCCAAAATAGGCAAGCTCGTAACCCACGTCACGAGTCCCCACGCTTAGCCGTGAAGTGGGTTACGAGCTTGCGTATTTTGGCCAAAATATAAACGAATACCTCACATTTTTTTGTATGTGTTTTTTGCATTTTTTCGGGGTGCAGTTGGGCCCATTCTGTCTTGTAAACTGTGGTGTCTGTTCACATGGGATGCATCTTAATAGCAATGTGCAGCCCGCCTGAGCTAATAAAAGGGCGTTACTAATAGGCTGTTAAGCTGGATGCTGTGCATGCCCATTGTGTGAACAGCGCCACATACAAGTCTCTTATGTGCAGTCATATGCCAAGCAGCCACACCTCCATTAAGTTGGTAGGCTGTCTCATCGGTATTTCTGCACCTGTATTGCCGCCATCTTAACCACATGGGTCCACTGTATCCTGATAGTGCATTTGTTTGGAGGCCTGACAGGTAAGCATCTCTGTCTTTTTTTGCTATTTTTTTAAGCAATATAATATCAATACATTTTGAACAATTTTTTTGAGGGTTATACACCAACTAAATGTAACCCTGACCATGGCATACCCTATGGGTGAGCAATATAATAACTTCAACATTTTGACCAATTTTTTTGAGGCTTATATAGCAAGGAAACGTACTCCAGACCATGAAATAGTCTATGGGTCAGGAATATAATAACGATAACATTTTGAACAGTTTTTAAGGGGTATATTGTTAGGGTTGGCGGAACGCACCAAATGAAATATAATAATAAGGTACGTTCGCAACCCGGGATCCACCGTGCAGAGATAGAACCTGCAGCTAGGTAATGGCAGACAGTAGATGGCGGTGGAGCACCTAATACACGTGGGTTAAACATCACCCGGTGTGAACAGCGGAAAACTCAACAGAGTCGCAGCGAACTGAATACTATAATGCTGTTCCCTGTTAGCTATCACAGTGAACAGCAGACTATGCGCGATTGAGGTCTCAGGACTCAGTCCCTAGGATATGGGGGTTAGAATCTGACAGGTCCCACTGTGCTCACAGCGCTGCACTGGCAATGCCACTACCTGGCACTGACTCTCACTCCAAACACCCTAGTACTCAGGCACAACCAGAGGGTAGGGAATCATTAGGAGCTTGCACCAGAGTCATTCACACATGCACACACAACACTTGTCAAGATCTATACTAGCTCACGGCTGTGCAGCTGTGAGATCCTTTTATAGATGCCAGTCTGCAAGGACCTTGCTAGTGGGCCAATCCAGACTCGCTTGAGGATCTGGGCATGTGACCTCCGACCACCAATGAGTGATCGTCTCACGGGCATGCTCAGAAGGATAAAAGGATAAAAGAAGATGTAAAACCCCCTGCGTGAGCAATATGATAACAATAAATTTGAAACGAGATTTTGGAGGCTTATATAGCAACTAAATGTACCCTGGAAGGTGTAATACCCTATGAATGAGCAATATAATACTGACACATTTTGGAACAAATTTATGGAGGCTTTAATAACAACAAAATGGACTCCAGAACACAGAATAGTCTGTGGGTGGGCAATAGGGCCAGACTGGGAAAAAAAAGCAGCCCTGTCACACAAACCTCACCAGCCCACATAGACTATATATACACAGGTGAGGAGGCCGACATTGGTGTATACACAAGTGAGGAGGCTGACACTGTGGTATATACAGGTGAGGAGGCTGACACTGGGGTATACACGGGCAAGGAGGCCAACACTGGGGAATACACAGGCGAGGAGGTCGACACTGGATTACACACAGGCAAGGAGGCCGATATTGGGGTAAACACAGGAGAGGAGGCCAACACTGGGGTATACACAGGAGAGGAGGCCGACATTGGGGTATACACAAGAGAGGAGGCTGACACTGGGGCATACACAGGAGAGGAGGCTGACACTGGGGCAGAAACTGGGGTATATATAGATCACATGAGGCAGACACTACTGTAGGGTATATACATCACATGAGGCAGACACTGGGGTATATACATCACTTGAGGCAGACAATGGGGTAAATGCATCACATGCGGCAGACACTGGGGTATATACATCACTGGGGCTGACATTGGGGTATATACATCACTGCGGCTGACACTAGGGTACATACATCACTGAGACTGACACTAGTGTACAGTTAGGGCCAGAAATATTTGGACAGTGACACAATTTTCGCGAGTTGGGCTCTGCATGCCACCACATTGGATTTGAAATGAAACCTCTACAACAGAATTCAAGTGCAGATTGTAACGTTTAATTTGAAGGGTTGAACAAAAATATCTGATAGAAAATGTAGGAATTGTACACATTTCTTTACAAACACTCCACATTTTAGGAGGTCAAAAGTAATTGGACAAATAAACATAACCCAAACAAAATATTTTTATTTTCAATATTTTGTTGCAAATCCTTTGGAGGCAATCACTGCCTTAAGTCTGGAACCCATGGACATCACCAAACGCTGGGTTTCCTCCTTCTTAATGCTTTGCCAGGCCTTTACAGCCGCAGCCTTCAGGTCTTGCTTGTTTGTGGGTCTTTCCGTCTTAAGTCTGGATTTGAGCAAGTGAAATGCATGCTCAATTGGGTTTAGATCTGGAGATTGACTTGGCCATTGCAGAATGTTCCACTTTTTGGCACTCGAACTCCTGGGTAGCTTTGGCTGTATGCTTGGGGTCATTGTCCATCTGTACTATGAAGCGCCGTCCAATCAACTTTGCAGCATTTGGCTGAATCTGGGCTGAAAGTATATCCTGGTACACTTCAGAATTCATCCGGCTACTCTTGTCTGCTCTTATGTCATCAATAAACACAAGTGACCCAGTGCCATTGAAAGCCATGCATGCCCATGCCATCACGTTGCCTCCACCATGTTTTACAGAGGATGTGGTGTGGCTTGGATCATGTGCCGTTCCCTTTCTTCTCCAAACTTTTTTCTTCCCATCATTCTGGTACAGGTTGATCTTTGTCTCATCTGTCCATAGAATACTTTTCCAGAACTGAGCTGGCTTCTTGAGGTGTTTTTCTGCAAATTTAACTCTGGCCTGTCTATTTTTGGTATTGATGAATGGTTTGCATCTAGATGTGAACCCTTTGTATTTACTGTCATGGAGTCTTCTCTTTACTGTTGACTTAGAGACAGATACACCTACTTCACTGAGAGTGTTCTGGACTTCAGTTGATGTTGTGAACGGGTTCTTCTTCACCAAATTAAGTATGCGGCGATCATCCACCACTGTTGTCATCCGTGGACGCCCAGGCCTTTTTGAGTTCCCAAGCTCACCAGTCAATTCCTTTTTTCTCAGAATGTACCCAACTGTTGATTTTGCTACTCCAAGCATGTCTGCTATCTCTCTGATGGATTTTTTCTTTTTTTTCAGCCTCAGGATATTCTGCTTCACCTCAATTGAGAGTTCCTTTGACCGCATGTCGTCTGCTCACAGCAACAGCTTCCAAATGCAAAACCACACACCTGGAATCCACCCCTGACCTTTTAACTACTTCATTGATTACAGGTTAACGAGGGAGATGCCTTCAGAGTTAATTGCAGCCCTTAGAGTCCATTGTCCAATTACTTTTGGTCCCTTGAAAAAGAGGACGCTATGCATTACAGAGCTATGATTCCTAAACCCTTTCTCCGATTTGGATGTGGAAACTATCATATTGCAGCTGGGAGTGTGCACTTTCAGCCCATATTATATATATAATTGTATTTCTGAACATGTTTTTGTAAACAGCTAAAATAACAAAACTTGTGTCACTGTCCAAATATTTCTGGCCCTAACTGTATATACTGTACTTCATTGAGGCTGACACTGGGGTATATGCATCACATGAGGCAGATACTGGGGTATATACATCACATGAGGAAGACATTGGGGTATACACATCACTGGGGCTGATATTGTGGTATCCATGAACTTTTCAACCTTTTCCCACATGCTTCAAGCATAAAGATACCAAAAGTAAATTTTTGGTGAAGAATCAACAACAAGTAAAACACAATTGTGAAGTTGAACGAAAATTATTGGTTATTTTAAATTTTTGTGGAAATTCAAAAACTGAAAAGTGGGGCGTGCAATATTATTCGGCCCCCTTACTTTCAGTAAAGCAAACTCACTCCAGAAGTTCATTGTGGATCTCTGAATGATCCAATGTTGTCCTAAACGCCTAATGATGATAAATATAATCCAGCTGTGTGTAATCAAGTCTCCGTATAAATGCACCTGCTCTGTGATAGTCTCAGGGTTCTGTTTAAAGCACAGAGGCCATCATGAAGACCAAGGAACACAACAGGTAAGTCCTTGATACTGTTATGGAGAAGTTGAAAGCCGGATTTGGATACAAAATGATTTCCAAAACTTTAAACATCCCAAGGAGCACTGTGCAAGCGATCATATTGAAATGGAAGGAGTATCATACCACTGCAAATCTACCAAGACCAAGCTGTCCCTCTAAACGTTCTTCTCAAACAAGGAGAAGACTGATCAGAGATGCAGCCAAGAGGCCCATGATCACTCTGGATGAACTGCAGAGATTTACAGCCTAGGTGGGTCAGTCTGTCCATAGGACAACAATCAGTCGTACACTGCACAAATCTGGCCTTTATGGAAGAGCGGCATAAAGAAAGCCATTTCTCAAAGATATCCATGAAAAGTGCAGTTTAAAGTTTGCAACAAGCCACCTGGGAGACACACCAAACATGTGGAAGAAGGTGCTTTGGTCAGATGAAACCAAAATCGAACTTTTTGGCAACAATGCCAAACGATATGTTTGGCGTAAAGGCAACACAGCTCATCACCCTGAACACACTATCCCCACTGTCAAACATGGTGGTGGCAGCATCATGGTTTGGGCCTGCTTTTCTTCGGCAGGGACAGGGAAGATGGTTAAAATTGATGGGAAGATGGATGAAGCCAAATACAGGACCATTCTTGAAGAAAACCTGTTGGAGTCTGCAAAAGACCTGAGACTGGGATGGAGATTTGTCTTCCAACAAGACAATGATCCCAAACATAAAGCAAAATCTACAATGGAATGGTTCCCAAATAAAGGTATCCATTGACTTTGCCACACACTTTAAAAATAAGATCGACCAAACAAGGCAAGTCTTCATTGTTCAACCACCACAAACCCTTTGTATACCAGACCAATGCCCAAACCCCATAACCTCCCTATCCAACATCACTGAAGGGGGGCTTAACTGTCTCCTCCCCAAATCGCACCTCACCACCTTTGCGCTCGACCCCACCTCTTCAACCTATCTCTAACTTCTGGCACCTTCCCTTGTGCTTTCAAACATGCCACAATCACGCCTATCCTTAAAAAGCCAATTCTCGAACCAACTGCTATAGCCAGCTATCACCCAATATCGCTGCTCCCCTTCGCTTCCAAACTCCTGGAGCAACATGTCCATGCTGAACTTGCCTCTCGCCTCTCATCTAACTTGCTCTTTGACAATCTACAATCTGGTTTCCACCCCATCACTCAGCCCTGGCCAAAATTACTAGCGACCTACTTACAGCCAAAGCTAACAGACAATACTCTGTACTCCTCCTTCTAGACCTGTCCTCTGCTTTCGACACAGTTGACCTCGTACTACAGATCCTCTCCTCCTTTGGCATCAAAAACTTTGCCCTAACCTGGATCTCCTCATACCTTTCCAAACGCACATTCAGCATCTCCCATACTACCTCCTCATCCCACCCTATCTCTGTTGGAGTCCCCCAAGGTTCTGTTCTACGACCCCTACTCTTCTCAATATATACACTTGGCCTGGGACAACTGATAAAGTCCCATGGATTCCAGTACCACCTTTATGCTGATGACACTCAGATCTACCTTTTCTGGCCCAGACGTCAACTCTCTGCTGTACAGAATCCCGGAGTGTATTCCATATCCTCCTTCTTCTCCTCTGGCTTCCTCAAATTCAATGTGGACATATCTGAACTCATCATTTTTCCTCCATCTCATCTTCCTTACCTGACCAATCTATCACAATTAGTGTTGAGCATTCCGATACCGCAAGTATCGGGTATCGGCCGATATTTGCGGTATCGGAATTCCGATACCAAATTCCGATACTTCCCGCGTATCGGATACCGGAATCGGAAGTTCCCAGAATTCAAACAGAACGCAGCAGCCAATGAGGAATGATTGGAAGTGTGGGCACATCCTGTTTAGCATGGTGGGCATGTAAGTACTGGCAAGGCTGTGATTGGCTGCTGAAATGATGTCACTCTGCACTATAAAAAACGCTGCCGCCATTTTGCGCTCACTCTGCTGTGATTTCAGTTAGGGACAGGACGCTGTGTTCTAACTGAGGGCCAGTTGAGCTAGCTAATTGCTTTATTTTCCTTTCCAAAGGCTAATTTAGCAAAACGCTGTGTGTTGTTCACTGTTCACCTTGCTCTTGCTTTGCAGCGCTGTTTTAACAGCGTTCTGCAAGGTCTCTGTGTGTGTGTGTGTGTGTGCAGCTCACTCTGTAGTCTGTGTGCAGCCATATACCCGGTTGTATTCAGCTCAGGGGGGTTCACACTGCCTCACACAGTTGTCCTTTTTTGCTCATAGTGCAGCCTGCTGCACATTTTTTCTCAAATTTCCTATTAGTGTTTTTCCACCCGTCTCCAGCTAAATTGTGGAAAAACACTACATAGGATAACCTAGAGGGGGGTTTTTGGGCCTTGCAGCGCCGTTTACGGCTGTCTGCACGGTCTCCGTGTGAGCCCAGCTCGCCCTGTAGTCTGTGTGCAGCCATAGCCGGTTGGATTCAGCTCAGGGTTCGTTACTGGCTCATACCTTGAGAAAAATTTTCCTTTCTTTCAAATAGTGCAGCCTGTTTAAAAATTTTTAAAAAAATTCCCTATTAGTGTTTTTCCACTCGTCTCCAGCTAAATTGTGGAAAAACACTACATAGGATAACCTAGAGGGGGGTTTCTGGGCCTTGCAGCGCCGTTTACGGCTGTCTGCACGGTCTCCGTGTGAGCCCAGCTCGCCTTGTAGTCTGTGTGCAGCCATAGCCGTTTGGATTCAGCTCAGGATTCGTTACTGGTTCATACCTTGAGAAAAATTTTCCTTTTTTTCAAATAGTGCAGCCTGTTTAAAAATTTTAAAAAAAATTCCCTATTAGTGTTTTTCCACCCGTCTCCAGATAAATAGTGGAAAAACACTACATAGGATAACCTAGAGGGGGTTTATTGGGCCTTGCAGCGCCGTTTACGGCTGTCTGCACGGTCTCTGTGTGAGCGCAGCTCGCCCTGTAGTCTGTGTGCAGCTATAGCCGGTTGGATTCAGCTCAGGGTGCGTTACTGCCTCATACCTTGAAAAACAATTTCCTTTTTTTCAAATAGTGCAACCTGTTTAAAATTTAAAAAAAAAAATTCCTATTAGTGTCTTTCCACCCGTCTCCAGCTAAATAGTGGAAAAACACTACATAGGATAACCTAGAGGAGGGTTTTTTGGCCTTGCAGCGCCGTTTACGGCTGTCTGCACGGTCTCTGTGTGAGCGCAGCTCGCCCTGTAGTCTGTGTGCAGCCATAGCTGGTTGGATTCAGCTCAGGGTGCGTTACTGCCTCATACCTTGAAAAACAATTTCCTTTTTTTCAAATAGTGCAGCCTGTTTAAAATTTAAAAAAAAAAATTCCTATTAGTGTCTTTCCACCCGTCTCCAGCTAAATAGTGGAAAAACACTACATAGGATAACCTAGAGGAGGGTTTTTTGGCCTTGCAGCGCCGTTTACGGCTGTCTGCACGGTCTCCGTGTGAGCCCAGCTCGCCCTGTAGTCTGTGTGCAGCCATAGCCGGTTGGATTCAGCTCAGGGTTCGTTACTGGCTCATACCTTGAGAAAAATTTTCCTTTCTTTCAAATAGTGCAGCCTGTTTAAAAATTTAAAAAAAAATTCCCTATTAGTGTTTTTCCACTCGTCTCCAGCTAAATTGTGGAAAAACACTACATAGGATAACCTAGAGGGGGGTTTTTGGGCCTTGCAGCGCCGTTTACGGCTGTCTGCACGGTCTCCGTGTGAGCCCAGCTCGCCCTGTAGTCTGTGTGCAGCCATAGCCGTTTGGATTCAGCTCAGGGTTCGTTACTGGCTCATACCTTGAGAAAAATTTTCCTTTTTTTCAAATAGTGCAGCCTGTTTAAAAATTTTAAAAAAAATTCCCTATTAGTGTTTTTCCACCCGTCTCCAGCTAAATAGTGGAAAAACACTACATAGGATAACCTAGAGGGGGTTTATCGGGCCTTGCAGCGCCGTTTACGGCTGTCTGCACGGTCTCTGTGTGAGCGCAGCTCGCCCTGTAGTCTGTGTGCAGCTATAGCCGGTTGGATTCAGCTCAGGGTGCATTACTGCCTCATACCTTGAAAAACAATTTCCTTTTTTTCAAATAGTGCAGCCTGTTTAAAATTTTTTAAAAAAAATTCCTATTAGTGTCTTTCCACCCGTCTCCAGCTAAATAGTGGAAAAACACTACATAGGATAACCTAGAGGAGGGTTTTTTGGCCTTGCAGCGCCGTTTACGGCTGTCTGCACGGTCTCTGTGTGAGCGCAGCTCGCCCTGTAGTCTGTGTGCAGCCATAGCTGGTTGGATTCAGCTCAGGGTGCGTTACTGCCTCATACCTTGAAAAACAATTTCCTTTTTTTCAAATAGTGCAGCCTGTTTAAAATTTTAAAAAAAAAATTCCTATTAGTGTCTTTCCACCCGTCTCCAGCTAAATAGTGGAAAAACACTACATAGGATAACCTAGAGGAGGGTTTTTTGGCCTTGCAGCGCCGTTTACGGCTGTCTGCACGGTCTCCGTGTGATTTAAACTAGCTCTGTAGCCCGATCTGCACAAAAAAAAAAGTAAAGTTCACCAAACACAACTTAACACTTGTGTAGGCCACATTTGAAAAATAATAAAGTTTAGTCCACACTTTACAACATTAGTGTTTCTTACACCTGTTAGAAGGAGCATTTCAGGAATAAGCACGCTAAGGCCTTAGTACTTTTCTGCTTATCTTTATCTGTCAACCAAGATGAAGAGGGCAGGGAGTAAGGCACGTGGGCGTGGGCGCGGAGCAGGGAGAGGAGCAGGGAGAGGACGTGGTGATTCTGTGCCTGCTGCGGGCGCCGGTGACTCGTCGTCACTCAGTTTCAGCAGGGAACATTCCTTCATGCGCAGCTTTGTCGGAGAGCGCCGTGCACCGCTGCTGCGTGAAGACCAAATTGAAGCCGTTGTCGGGTGGATGGCAGCTAACGCCTCGGCATCGACTTCAGTTAGTGCCACATCCTCTCAGGCACAGAGCACTGGAGAGCAGCCATCTGTCTCTTCACCACCTGCCAAATTGGCCAGGCAGTCAGAGAGCCCAGGACAGGAGCCGTCTCTACTTCTGTTCTCTGAATCTCTTGGCTTGGAAACAGGGGGCCAGCCAAGCAGCATTGGAGAAATGGAAGAAGAGGCAGTGTGCAGTGATGCCCAACAGCTTTTTCTCTCTGACTCTGAAGAGGCAGGTGGGCCAGTGCCTCCGGTGACCACAGCGCAGTACGCATCTGATGATGAAACTCAGGTGCCGCTTTCTGATGCGTACTGTGCTGCCGAGACTACCCAGGAGGAGCAGTTGGTGGCAGAGGGTAGTGGAGATGATGAGGTCCTTGACCCATCGTGGCGTGAGGAACAGGAAGGTGGTGGGAGCAGCTCTGAGGAAGAGCTTCCCCTTACGGGCCAAAGAGGGAGAGGGAGGGGGAAGACTGCGGAGCCTGTAGCCTCCACTTTGGCACCCGTTAGGAGCCTGTCTCTTTCCAAAGCCAAAAAGGGCGCTCCCAAGACTTGCAGTGCCTGGTCCTTTTTTGACACAGTTGCAGATGACATTTGTTTTGTCAAATGCAAGCTGTGTCATCAGAAAGTAAAAAGAGGTAAAAGTGTCAGCAACCTCAATACCACAAATATGTGGAAACATGTGCGGACCAGGCACGCGGTGGAGTTACAGAAACACAGTGAAGACGTAGGCCAACCAAAAGCGGCAGCTACCACCTCTTCATCTCGTGTTGCCTCTTCCTCCACTGTTGTCCAGAGACCTAGTGTAATTCCACCCACAGCACCACCTTCCCAGTCATCCTCACACTCCCAGTCTACTCTACAGCCATCGGAAGTACAGGCAT
The DNA here is from genome assembly GCF_032444005.1 of Ranitomeya imitator. NCBI lineage: Eukaryota > Metazoa > Chordata > Amphibia > Anura > Dendrobatidae > Ranitomeya > Ranitomeya imitator. Next base: position 1,112,338,217 of record NC_091282.1, read on the forward strand.
GGGAGAAAAGGCGGGCATTCTCGGCCAACCACCCCCGAGCACAGGCTCTGAATGCAGGCATTGCCAAACTGTTGTCCCTGGAAATGCTCTCGTTCAGGCTGGTGGAGACTGACAGCTTCCGTGACTTGATGGCATTGGCAGTCCCACAGTACAAGGTGCCCAGCCGCTTTTACTTCAGCAGGCAGGCTGTCCCTGCCCTGCACAGGCATGTTGAGGCAAACATAAAACATGCGCTACTGAACGCCGTCAGTAGCAAGGTCCACCTCACCACCGATGCGTGGACCAGTCAGCATGGACAGGGGCGATATGTTTCCCTCACTGCCCATTGGGTTAATGTTGTTGAGCCAGGTACAGATCGTGCGAGTGGCGCAGGACGTGTCCTGCCCACTCCAAGGATTGCAGGAATCCAGTCTGTACGCATCGACTCCTCCTCTTACACCAGTTCCTCAGATTCCTCTCTGCAGGATCCGTCACAGTCCACCTCCACATGGACCCGTGAACGTTTACCTATGACTAGTGTTGAGCATTCCGATACCGCAAGTATCGGGTATCGGCCGATACTTGAGGTATCGGAATTCCGATACCGAGATCCGATACTTTTGTGATATCGGGTATCGGTATCGGATCAATAGGGATGTGTAAAATAAAGAATTAAAATAAAAAATATTGATATGCTCACCTCTCCGGCGGCCCCTGGACATCATGCTGCTAACCGGGAGGCTTCTTTGTTTAAAATGCGCGCCTTTAGGACCTGGGAATGACGTCCCGGGTTCTGATTGGTCGCGTGCCGCCCATGTGACCGGCACGCGACCAATCAGAAGCCGCGACGTCATTCTCATTCACAAAAACTCCTAATTCTAGGAATTGAGGACCTGCGAATGACGTCACGGCTTCTGATTGGTCGCGTGCCGGTCACATGGGCGGCACGCGACCAATCAGAACCCGGGACGTCATTCCCAGGTCCTAAAGGCGCGCATTTTAAACAAAGAAGCCTCCCGGTTAGCAGCATGATGTCCAGGGGCCGCCGGAGAGGTGAGCATATCAATATTTTTTATTTTAATTCTTTATTTTACACATCCCTATGGATCCCAGGGCCTGAAGGAGAGTTTCCTCTCCTTCAGACCCTGGGAACCATGAGAATACCTTCCGATACTTGATGTCCCATTGACTTGTATTGGTATCGGATATCGGTATCGGCGATATCCGATATTTTTCGGGTATCGGCCGATACTATCCGATACCGATACTTTCAAGTATCGGACGGTATCGCTCAACACTACCTATGACCGACATGAGCACAGCCGTGGCCAAACGTCAGCAGGCAGTCTTGAAACTAGTTTCATTGGGGCATCGAAGCCACACAGCGCAGGAGCTCTGGAATGCCATCAAGCAGGAGAGCGATGTGTGGTTACTGCCAGCGAATCTCCAGCCAGGCATGGTAGTGTGTGACAATGGCCGAAATCTGGTGGCAGCTTTGGCCCTTGGCAACCTCACTCACATCCCATGTCTGGCACATGTGCTCAATTTGGTTGTGCAGAGTTTTCTGAGGGACTATCCGGATCTTGATGCCCTGCTGCACAAGGTCCGCCTAGAGTGTGCTCACTTGCGGCGTTCCAGCTTGGCCAGATCCCGCATTGCTGCTCTGCAGCGCCGATTCCGCCTTCCGGAACACCGCATCATATGTGACCTACCTACCCGGTGGAATTCCACGTTACATATGTTGGAGCGGTTGTGTGAGCAGCAGCAAGCAGTTATGGAGTACCAGCTGCATCAGGCGCAAAGAAGTCGCAGTCAGCGCCGATCAGACTTCACAACCACAGAGTGGGCCACTATGAAGGACGTCTGCCAGGTTTTGCGTCCTTTTGATTATTCCACGCGGATGGCAAGTGGAGATGATGCACTAGTCAGCATGACTGTCCCCCTTATCTGCCTGCTTCAGCAAACTTTGCAAGGGTTAAGGGATGATGTTGTGGAAGAGGTGGAGGATGAGGAGTCACCTTTTCCATCAGCTTCTGGAGAGTCAGCGCCACGTGGTTCCTCACAAAGGGGTGCGCAGGGGCCAATTTGTGAGGAGGATGAGGAGGAGTCAATGGAGGAGGAAGAGCTCCGTCCAGAGGAGGGAGCGACACAATTGTCCAGTGGTCAGTGTGTACAGCGAGGGTGGGGTGATGACGAGCGGGCAGAGATCATGTCTCAAGCAGGGGACAGCGTTTCTGGGCCAGTTGGCACTCTGCAGCACATGGTGGATTTCATGCTGCAGTGCCTGAGAAACGACCGCCGCATCGACCACATTCTCAACATGCCTGATTATTGGGTGTTCACCCTCCTCGATCCTCGCTACCGGGACAACGTCCAAAACCTCATCCCTGCGTTGACCCGGGAGCGTAAATTGCGGGAGTACCACGACACACTGGTGAATTCCATCATCTTCTCCTGTCCAACTGAGAGGAGTGCTGCTAGTGCTTTACAAAGCAGCTCAGTGCGTCGAGGCAGTGGGGGAGGCTCTGCCCAAAGAGGGAGCAGAAGCAGTGCCTCTGCCCAAGGCAAGCCCAGTATGGCACAACTCTGGCACACTTTTGTGTGCCCGCCCCAAATGTCTACACCATCACCGGCGGCTCCAGTCAGCAGGAGGCAACGGTTCCGTCAGATGGTGACAGACTACATGGCTTGCCCTCTTACTGTACTCCCAGACGGCTCTTCCCCGTTCAAGTTTTGGGTCTCTAAGCTGGATACATGGCCAGAGCTAAGCCAGTATGCATTGGAGGTGTTGGCTTGCCCTGCGGCTAGTGTCTTATCGGAATGTGTCTTTAGTGCCGCAGGTGGTGTACTAACAGACCGTCGCATGCGACTATCCTCCGATAACGTTGACCGGCTTACTTTCCTGAAAATGAACCAGGCCTGGATCTCGCAGGAATTTGCCACTCCTCTGCCTGATTAAGTAATTGGGTGTCATCCAGGTCTCCTGCTGTGTTCATCTTTCTACCACCTGAACTGCTATTCCTGGGCTCCAACACCGCCAGTTGCGGCTCAGAAGTGCAGGCTGCACAATAAAAACATACGACCCAGTGTTATTGGGTTTCAGTAACGTCAGCTGATCCCCAGCTGTGTAGCCGGCAATGTGTCCTGCGACCGCCACGCTGGCACAACAACCTAAATGTAAGGGAACCTGTCCCCCCCCCCGTCGTTTGTTACTGAAAGAGCCATCTTGTGCAGCAGTAATGCTGCACAAGGAAAAGGTAGCTCTTTTTTTTTAGCTCCTTGCACACGCAGAACTTAACACTTATAAAATGTGTTCACTGATACCGTTATACTGTCCCGGAGCTGGGACTTTCCTTCGCAATGTGACGCAGCACAGCCGTCATTCCTACCCCCTTGGTGCCATGTGCTGCCTCCTCAGCGTTGTTTTAAGCTGTCACGGAGCCTGCGCTGTTCTGTTATCCCTTGGGCATGTCCTATTTGCGCTGCCTGTCTTCTGACATAATTTGGTGTCAGGCTGGCTGCGCCTGTGCGGCCGCGCTGCCCGAGATCCCGCCTCGCTGTGTCTTCTGATTGAGTCACACCTGGGATCCATGGCCATGCGCAGTGCATATCTTCCCCTCGGGCTCTCGCTCATTTCCCTCCGCCTTCTTTAGACTGTGCGCCGTCAGCTGATCCCTAATAGCATGCAACGGCCATGACACCGCACAGTCTGAAGAAGAGGGAAGGAGGGGAGTGAGAGTCGAGGATATGCACTGTGCATGTCCATGGTTCCAAGGCCCGCAGTGGGATTACGTTGGACGAGACTGCGAGGTGGGATCTGGAGCAGCGTGAACGCACAAGCAGTAACAGCCTGACACCAAATTATGTCAGAAGACAGGCAGCGCTAATTGGGCATGGCCAAGGGCTAACAGAACAGCGCAGGCTCCGTGACAGCTTAAAACAACGCTGAGGAGGCAGCGCACGGCACCAAGGGGATAGGAATGTCAGCTGTGCTGTGTCCCATTACGAAGAAAATTCGCACCTCCGGGACGGTTTAACGGTATAAGGGGACACATTTTTAGTGTTTACTTCGGTGTTTGCAAGGAGCATAATTAAAAGAACCACCTTTTCCTTTTGCATCGTTAGTGCTGCACAAGATGGCTCTTTCAGCTCCAAACGTCTTGGGGGGGGTTAAAGGTTCCCTTTCAACTTGCTCCAATCAGGCTTCGGCCTACACTCTGTTCCTCTGCTCCTCCTGCTGTCCCTGGGCTCTAACACCGCCAGTTGGTGCCTGGAAGTGCTGTGTGCACAGTCAACAGTCGCTCCTCTGTTATTGGGGTTCAGTAACGTCAGCTGATCCCCAGCTGTGTGTGCGGCAATACCTCCAATCTGCTCCTCCTGCTGTCCCTGGGCTCTAACACCGCCAGTTGGTGCCTGGAAGTGCTGTGTGCACAGTCAACAGTCGCTCCTCTGTTATTGGGGTTCAGTAACGTCAGCTGATCCCCAGCTGTGTGTGCGGCAATACCTCCAATCTGCTCCTCCTGCTGTCCCTGGGCTCTAACACCGCCAGTTGGTGCCTGGAAGTGCTGTGTGCACAGTCAACAGTCGCTCCTCTGTTATTGGGGTTCAGTAACGTCAGCTGATCCCCAGCTGTGTGTGCGGCAATACCTCCAATCTACTCCTCCTGCTGTCCCTGGGCTCTAACACCGCCAGTTGGTGACTGGAAGTGCTGTGTGCACAGTCAACAGTCGCTCCTCTGTTATTGGGGTTCAGTAACGTCAGCTGATCCCCAGCTGTGTATCCGGCAACGTGTCATGCGACCGCCACGCTGGCACAACTAAAATGTAAGGGGACCTGTCCCCCCCCCCCCTCGGCGTTTGTTACTGAAAGAGCCACCATGTGCAGCACTAATACTGCACAAGGGAGAGGTCGCTCTTGAAATTATGCTCCTTGTAAACGCTGAACTACACACTCATGTAATGTGTCCCCTCACACCGTCCAACCGTCCCGGAGGTGGGACTTTCCTTTGTAATGTGACGCAGCACAGCCGTCATTGCTACCCCCTTGGCACCGTGCGCTGCCTCCTTAGCGTTGTTTGATTCCGTCATGGACCCTGCGCTGTTATGTTATCCCTTGGCCATGCACAGTTTGCGCTGCCCGTCCTCTGACATCATTTGTTGTCGTCCTGGCTGCGCCTGTGCGTCCACGCTACCCGAAATCACACCTCGCAGTGTCGTCTAATGTGATCCCACAGTGGGCCTGGTATCCATGGCCATGCGCAGTGCATATACTAGCCTCTCACTCCCCTTCTTCACGCTTCTTCAGACTAGGCGGCGTCAGCTGATCCCTAATAGCATGCCACGGCTGTGACGCCGCACAGTCTGAAGAAGCAGGAAGGAGGTGAGTGAGAGGCGATGATATGCACTGCGCATGCCCATGGATCCCTGGCCCGCAGTGGGACTACATTAGATGACACTGCAAGGTTGGATCTAGGGCAGCTTGGACGCACAGGCACTGCCAGCCTGACACCTACATGATGTCAGAAGACGGGCACCGCTAACTGTGCATGGCCAAGGGATAACATTACAGCGCGGGCTCCGTGACAGAACCAAACAACGTTGAGGAGGTGGCGCCCGGCACCAAGGGGGTTGGAATGACGGCTGTGCTGTGTCACATTACAAAGGAAAGTCCCACTTCCGGGATTGTTTGACGGTGTGAGGGGACACATTATATGAGTGTGTACTTCAGCGTTTGCAAGGAGCATAATTTTCGGAGCCACCATTTTCCATGTGCAGTATTACTGCTGTACAAGATGGCTCTTTCAGCAACAAATGCCTGGGGGGGGGGGTAAAGGTTCCCTTTCAACTTGCTCCACTGCAGGCTTCGGCCTACACTCTGCTCCTCTTTGATTCCCTGGGTTTCAACACTGTCAGTTGCCACCTGGAAGTGTTGTCTACACAGAAAAAACACTAGGTGATGTGTCAGTGGGGTTCAGCACCGCCAGCTGCGAGACCATTCCACTGTCCCTGAGGTGTGACTTTCCTTTCTAATGATACACAGCACCCCCCTTGGTAGCGTTTCCCGTCTTTTGTTATCATGGTTAGCTGGCTGCGCCTGTGCATCCGCCCTGCTAGAAACAACGCCCCTCGTTGTCATATTTATTTTGTCAGCGAGGGTGTGGTTTATGGGCACGAGCAGTGCATATCTTCGCCTGTCTTAACTCATCTCCTTCCGCCTTCTTCAGACTGTGCGGCCTCCTGGCCGTGGTAGGCGATAAGGGATCAGCTGAGGCCGCCCAGTCTGAAGCAGGTGTAAGGACATGTGTGAGCGGCAAACCTATTTACTGCACAAGGCCACGAGACCCAGCCACGCAGTGTGATTTTTTGAAAACACATTGTGGGTCTGGGATTCATGTCCATCGCTAACCGCAACGGCCGACATGAAATGAGGTCAGAAGACAGGAAGCGCTCACAGCGCATGGCCAAGGGATCACAATAGCGCAGACTCCTGTACAGCAAATAACAACGCTCAGGAATCTGCGCCCAGTACCTAGGTGCAAATTTTGACACCTGTGCTGCGTCTCCTTAAAAAGACAAGTCACGCCTCCACAACTGTTTGACAGTATAATGGGCTAAATAGTGTACGTGTTTTATTCAGCGTGTGCAAGGAGCAAACTAAATAGAGCAACCTTTTACTTGTGCAGCATTAATGCTGCACAAGGTGTGGCTCTTGTACCTTTCAACACCTGAGGGGGGGTTAAAGGTAACGTTTGAAATTGGTTCAACTAGGCTTCGGCCTACACTCTGCTCCTCTCCTCCTCCTGCTGACCCTGGGCTCTAACACCGCCAGTTTTTGCCCGGACATGCGATCTGCACAGAGAAAAACACCAGTCAATGTGTCAGTGGGGTTCAGCAACGCCAGCTGTTCCCCTGCTGTGTAGCTTACATCGTGTCCAGCACAAGCCACGCTTGCACAACCGACCAAAAGCTGCCAACAGTGCAGGCTTCGGCCTACACATTGCTCCTCTCCTCCTCCTGCTGACCCTGGGCTCTAACACCGCCAGTTTTTGCCCGGACATGCGAGCTGCACAGAGAAAAACACCAGTCAATGTGTCAGTGGGGTTCAGCAACGCCAGCTGTTCCCCTGCTGTGTAGCTTGCATCGTGTCCAGCACAAGCCACGCTGGCACAACCGACCAAAAGCTGCCACCAGTGCAGGCTTCGGCCTACACATTGCTCCTCTCCTCCTCCTGCTGACCATGGGCTCTAACACCGCCAGTTTTTGCCCGGACATGCGAGCTGCACAGAGAAAAACACCAATGTGTCAGTGGGGTTCAGCAACGCCAGCTGTTCCCCTGCTGTGTAGCTTGCAACGTGACCTGCAAACGCCACGCAGGCACATGAACTGAAATTGAAGGGAGCCTGCCCCCCACCCCCAGGTGTTTCTATGTATAACAGCCACCTTGTACAGCAGTACTGCTGCATTTGTACAAGGTGGCTGACTTTTTCTCCTTGCCCACGTGGAACTCAACACATACAAAATGTGTCTCATTGAGACCATTCCACTGTCCCTGAGGTGTGACTTTCCTTTAAAATGATACGCAGCACCACCCTTGTTAGCGCTGCCCGTCTTTTGACATCATTGGTTAGCTGGCTGCGCCTGTGCGTCTGCCCTGCTCGAAACAACGCCCCTCGGTGTCTTTTTTTTTTTGGACAGCGAGGGTGTGATTGATGGGCATGTGCAGTGCATATGTTTGCCTGTGTTCACTCATCTCCTTCCGCCTTCTTCAGACTGGGTGTCCTCATGGCCGCGGCAGGCGATAAGGGATCAGATGAGGTCGCCCAGTCTGAAGCTGGTGTAAGGACATGTGTGAGTGTCAAACATATTTACTGCACAAGGCCACGAATCCAAGCCACGCAGTGTGATTTTTTGAAAACACACTGTGGGTCTGGGATTCATGTCCATCGCTAACCGCAACGGCCGACATGAAATGAGGTCAGAAGACAGGAAGCGCTCACAGCGCATGACCAAGGGATCACAATAGCGCAGACTCCTGTACAGCAAATAACAACGCTCAGGAATCTGCGCCCAGCAGCTAGGTGTAAATTTTGACACCTGTGCTGCATCTCCTTAAAAAGACAAGTCACACCTCCACTACTGTTTGACAGTATAGTGGGCTAAATAGTGTACGTGTTTTATTCAGCGTGTGCAAGGAGCAAATTAAATAGAGCAACCTTTTACTTGTGCAGCATTAATGCTGCACAAGGTGTGGCTCTTGTACCTTGCAACACCTGAAGGGGGGTTAAAGGTAACCTTTGAAATTGGTTCAACTAGGCTTCGGCCTACACTCTGCTCCTCTCCTGCTGACCCTGGGCTCAAACACCGCTAGTTTTTGCCCGGAACTGCTAGCTGCACAGAGAAAAACACCAGCCAATGTGTTAGTGGGGTTCAGCACCGCCAGCTGTTCCCCTGCTGTGTAGCCGACATCGTGTCCAGCACAAGCCACGCTGGCACAACCGACCAAAAGCTGCCACCAGTGCAGGCTTCGGCCTACACTCTGCTCCTCTCCTCCTCCTGCTGACCCTGGGCTCAAACACCGCCAGTTTCTGCCCGGACATGCTAGCTGCACAGAGAAAAACACCCACCATTGTGTCAGTGGGGTTCAGCACCGCCAGCTGTTCCCCCGCTGTGTAGCCGGCATTGTGTCCAGCACAAGCCACGCTGGCACAACAGACCAAAAGCTGCCACCAGTGCAGGCTTCGGCCTACACTCTGCTCCTCTCCTCCTCCTGCTGACCCTGGGCTCAAACACCTCCAGTTTCTGCCCGGAAGTGCTAGCTGCACAGAGAAAAACACCAGCCAATGTGTCAGTGGGGTTCAGCACCGCCAGCTGTTCCCCTGCTGTGTAGCCGACATCGTGTCCAGCACAAGCCACGCTGGCACAACCGACCAAAAGCTGCCACCAGTGCAGGCTTCGGCCTACACTCTGCTCCTCTCCTCCTCCTGCTGACCCTGGGCTCAAACACCTCCAGTTTCTGCCCGGAAGTGCTAGCTGCACAGAGAAAAACACCAGCCAATGTGTCAGTGGGGTTCAGCACCGCCAGCTGTTCCCCTGCTGTGTAGCCGGCAACGTGACCTGCAAACGCCACGCAGGCACATGACCTGAAATTATAGGGAACCTGGCCCCACCACAGGTGTTTCTATGTATAACAGCCACCTTGTACAGCAGTACTGCTGCATTTGTACAAGGTGGCTGACTTTTTCTCCTTGCCCACGTGGAACTCAACACGTATAAAATGTGTCTCATTAGAGACCATTCCACTGTCCCTGAGGTGTGACTTTCCTTTCTAATGATACGCAGCACCCCCCTTGGTAGCGCTGCCCGTCTTCTGACATCATTGGTTGGCTGCCTGTGCCTGTGCGTCCACCCTGCCTGAAACAATGCTCCTCGTTGTCTTACTTATTTTGACTGCGAGGGTGTGATTGATGGGCACGAGCAGTGCATATCTTCGCCTGTCTTAACTCATCTCCTTCCGCCATCTTCAGACTGTGCAGCCTCATGGCCGCGGCATGCGAGAAGGGATCAGCAGAGGCCGCCCAGTCTGAAGCAGGTGTAAGGACGTGTGTGAGCGGCCAAAATATTTACTGCTCAAGGCCACGAATCCCAGCACCGCAGTGTGACTTTATGAAAAGGCACTGTGGGTCTGGGATTTATGGCCATCGTTAACCGCACCAGCCAACATGAAATGAGGTCATAAGACGGGCAGCTCTAACAGGGCATTGCCAAGGGATAACACAAGAGCGCAGACTCCTGTACAGCAAATAACAACGCTCAGGAAGCTGCGCCAAGCACCAAGGCGTTATTTGGGACACCTGTGCTGCGTCTCCTTAAAAAGCCAAGTCACGCATCCACTACAGTTTGACTGTAGAATGGGCTAAATTGTGTACGTCTTTCATTCAGCGTGTGCAAGTAGACAAATTAATAGAGCAACCTTTCACTTGTGCAGCATTAATACTGCACAAGGTGTGTCTCTTGTAGTTTGTAACACCTGAGGGGGGGTTAAAGGTTTCCTTTGAAATTGGTTCAACTAGGCTTCGGCCTACACTCTGCTCCTCTCCTCCTTCTCCTGCTTCACCTCGGGCTCTAGCATCGCAAGTTTTTGCCCGCAAGTGCTAGCTGCACAACGAAAAACACCCGCCATTGTGTTAGTGGGGTTCAGCAACGCCAGCTGTTCCCACACTGTGTAGCCGGCAAAGTGTACTGCAAACGCAACGCTGACACAAAGCTGCCTCCAGTGCAGGCTTCGGCCTACACTCTGCTCCCCCTGCTTACCCTTTGCTCCAGCACCGCTAGTTGGGGCTCTAGGAAGACAATCTTTAATAGGCAACGCATCTGGGTTCCAGCACCGCCAGCTGGTTCTCGGCAGTGTTTTTGTCACTGGTACTCCCTCGTGCCAAACCTGGTTCCAGCACCGTCAGCTGTTTCCGGGTAGTGTCAAGCTCACTGAGACGCCTATGCTTGCCCCGTCGTGGTGCGGTCGGGTTAGCAAACTCCAGGGTGCCTCCAGTTTAGGAGCTTCCTATGTGGGCTGCGTGAACTGGTAGTCAAGGCTGGTTCTGTAGTACCAGTAGGCCCAGCTCCCCCTGTAGGACTGTTGGGGTTCGGTAACTGCGGCTGCCTCGCGGCCTAGCTGTTCTCTCCTCTCCTGTGGGCCTTCGGGTCCACCACCTGGTTCCAGCACCGTCAGCTGGTTCTAGGCCGAGCCTTTGGCTTAGGTGCCTCCTCCTGGGTATCCGAGTTCCGCCAACGTCAGGCGGTCCTTGGTAGTGCTTTTAAGCGCGGGCACCTACAGCTTAGTAACCGGGTTCCAGCACCGTCAGCTGGTCCTCGGTCGTGCCATTGGCTCTTGCACACTGGGGCAACGCATCTGGGTTCCAACACCGCCAGCTGGTTCTCGGCAGTGTTTTTGTCACAGGTACTCCCTCGTGCCAAACCTGGTTTCAGCACCGTCAGCTGTTTCCGGGTTGTGTCAAACTCGCTGAGACACCTATGCTTGCCCCGTCGTGGTGCGGTCGGGTTAGCCAACTCCAGGGTGCCTCCAGTTTAGGAGCTTCCTATGTGGGCTGCGTGAACTGGTAGTCAAGGCTGGTTCTGTAGTGCCAGTAGGCCCAGTTCCCCCTGTAGGACTGTTGGGGTTCGGTAACTGCGGCTGCCTCGCGGCCTAGCTGTTCTCTCCTCTCCTGTGGGCCTTGGGGTCCACCACCTGGTTCCAGCACCGTCAGCTGGTTCCGGGCCGAGCCTTTGGCTTAGGTGCCTCCTCCTGGGTATCCGAGTTCCGCCAACGTCAGGCGGTCCTTGGTAGTGCTTTTAAGCGCGGGCACCTACAGCTTAGTAACCGGGTTCCAGCACCGCCAGCTGGTCCTCGGTCGTGCCATTGGCTCTTGCACACTGGGGCAACGCATCTGGGTTCCAGCACCGCCAGCTGGTTCTCGGCAGTGTTCTTGACACAGGTACTCCCTCGTGCCAAGCCTAGTTTCAGCACTGTCAGCTGTTTCCGGGTTGTGTCAAACTCGCTGAGACGCCTATGCTTGCCCCGTCGTGGTGCGGTCGGTTAGCCAACTCCAGGGTGCCTCCAGTTTAGGAGCTTCCTATGTGGGCTGCGTGAACTGGTAGTCAAGGCTGGTTCTGTAGTGCCAGTAGGCCCAGCTCCCCCTGTAGGACTGTTGGGGTTCGGTAACTGCGGCTGCCTCGCAGCCTAGCTGTTCTCTCCTCTCCTGTGGGCCTTGGGGTCCACCACCTGGTTCCAGCACCGTCAGCTGGTTCCGGGCCGAGCCTTTGGCTTAGGTGCCTCCTCCTGGGTATCCGAGTTCCGCCAACGTCAGGCGGTCCTTGGTAGTGCTTTTAAGCGCGGGCACCTACAGCTTAGTAACCGGGTTCCAGCACCGCCAGCTGGTCCTCGGTCGTGCCATTGGCTCTTGCACACTGGGGCAACGCATCTGGGTTCCAGCACCGCCAGCTGGTTCTCGGCAGTGTTCTTGACACAGGTACTCCCTCGTGCCAAGCCTGGTTTCAGCACCGTCAGCTGTTTCCGGGTTGTGTCAAACTCGCTGAGACGCCTATGCTTGCCCCGTCGTGGTGCGGTCGGGTTAGCCAACTCCAGGGTGCCTCCAGTTTAGGAGCTTCCTATGTGGGCTGCGTGAACTGGTAGTCAAGGCTGGTTCTGTAGTGCCAGTAGGCCCAGCTCCCCCTGTAGGACTGTTGGGGTTCGGTAACTGCGGCTGCCTCGCGGCCTAGCTGTTCTCTCCTCTCCTGTGGACCTTGGGGTCCACCACCTGGTTCCAGCACCGTCAGCTGGTTCCGGGCCGAGCCTTTGGCTTAGGTGCCTCCTCCTGGGTATCCGAGTTCCGCCAACGTCAGGCGGTCCTTGGTAGTGCTTTTAAGCGCGGTTACCTACAGCTTAGTAACCGGGTTCCAGCACCGCCAGCTGGTCCTCGGTCGTGCCATTGGCTCTTGCACACTGGGGCAACGCATCTGGGTTCCAGCACCGCCAGCTGGATCTCGGCAGTGTTCTTGACACAGGTACTCCCTCGTGCCAAGCCTGGTTTCAGCACCGTCAGCTGTTTCCGGGTTGTGTCAAACTCGCTGAGACGCCTATGCTTGCCCCGTCGTGGTGCGGTCGGCTTAGCCAACTCCAGGGTGCCTCCAGTTTAGGAGCTTCCTATGTGGGCTGCGTGAACTGGTAGTCAAGGCTGGTTCTGTAGTGCCAGTAGGCCCAGCTCCCCCTGTAGGACTGTTGGGGTTCGGTAACTGCGGCTGCCTCGCGGCCTAGCTGTTCTCTCCTCTCCTGTGGGCCTTCGGGTCCACCACCTGGTTCCAGCACCGTCAGCTGGTTCCAGGCCGAGCCTTTGGCTTAGGTGCCTCCTCCTGGGTATCCGAGTTCCGCCAACGTCAGGCGGTCCTTGGTAGTGCTTTTAAGCGCGAGCACCTACAGCTTAGTAACCGGGTTCCAGCACCGTCAGCTGGTCCTCGGTCGTGCCATTGGCTCTTGCACACTAGGGCAACGCATCTGGGTTCCAGCACCGCCAGCTGGTTCTCGGCAGTGTTTTTGTCACAGGTACTCCCTCGTGCCAAACCTGGTTTCAGCACCGTCAGCTGTTTCCGGGTTGTGTCAAACTCGCTGAGACGCCTATGCTTGCCCCGTCGTGGTGCGGTCGGGTTAGCCAACTCCAGGGTGCCTCCAGTTTAGGAGCTTCCTATGTGGGCTGCGTGAACTGGTAGTCAAGGCTGGTTCTGTAGTGCCAGTAGGCCCAGCTCCCCCTGTAGGACTGTTGGGGTTCGGTAACTGCGGCTGCCTCGCGGCCTAGCTGTTCTCTCCTCTCCTGTGGGCCTTGGGGTCCACCACCTGGTTCCAGCACCGTCAGCTGGTTCCGGGCCGAGCCTTTGGCTTAGGTGCCTCCTCCTGGGTATCCGAGTTCCGCCAACGTCAGGCGGTACTTGGTAGTGCTTTTAAGCGCGGGTACCTACAGCTTAGTAACCGGGTTCCAGCACCGTCAGCTGGTCCTCGGTCGTGCCATTGGCTCTTGCACACTGGGGCAACGCATCTGGGTTCCAGCACCACCAGCTGGTTCTCGCAGTGTTTTTGTCACAGGTACTCCCTCGTGCCAAACCTGGTTTCAGCACCGTCAGCTGTTTCCAGGTTGTGTCAAACTCGCTGAGACGCCTATGCTTGCCCCGTCGTGTTGCGGTCGGGTTAGCCAACTCCAGGGTGCCTCCAGTTTAGGAGCTTCCTATGTGGGCTGCGTGAACTGGTAGTCAAGGCTGGTTCTGTAGTGCCAGTAGGCCCAGCTCCCCCTGTAAGACTGTTGGGGTTCGGTAACTGCGGCTGCCTCGCGGCCTAGCTTTTCTCTCCTCTCCTGTGGACCTTCAGGTCCACCACCTGGTTCCAGCACCGTCAGCTGGTTCTCGGCAGTGTCTTTTGCTCTTGTACCTTCTGCTCCCCATCCTGGTTCCAGTACCATCAGCTGGTTCCGGGCAGAGCCTTTGGCTTAGGTGCCTCCTTCTGGGTATCCAAGTTCCACCAATGTCAGGTGGTCCTTGGTAGTGCTTTCGGGCACGGGTACCTCCTGCTTAGTAACCGGGTTCCAGTAACGTCAGCTGGTCCTCGGTAGTTCCATTGGCTCTTGGACCTTCGGCTACCCATCCGGGTTCCAGTACCGTCAGCTGGTTCTCGGCAGTGTCTTTTGCTCTTGTACCTTCTGCTCCCCATCCTGGTTCCAGTACCGTCAGCTGGTTCCGGGCAGAGCCTTTGGCTTACGTGCCTCCTTCTGGGTATCCGAGTTCCGCCAACGTCAGGCGGTCCTTGGTAGTGCTTTTTAGCACGGGTACCTCCTGCTTAGTAACCGGGTTCCAGTAACGTCAGCTGGTCCTCGGTAGTTCCATAGGCTCTTGAACCTTCGGGTAGCCATCCGAGTTCCAGTTCCATCATCAGGTTCTTGGCATTTTCTCAGCCTTCTTGTACCTTCTGCTACATTTCCAAGTTGAAGACCCTAAAGTCGACGACCCGGAAGACCACCCCGATGACGACGACGACGACCCGGAAGACCACCCCGATGACGACGGCGGAGACGACGACGGCGGAGACGACGACGGCTGAGACGACGACGGCGGAGATGACGACACTGGAGACGACGACCCTGGAGACGACGACCCTGAAGACGACGACATGGAAGACCGAGAAGCAGAAGAACAAGAGGCTGCAGAACAAAGAGCAGAAGAACATTAAGCATAAGACTTAATATCAGAGCAAAAGATATTATCTAAATTATATGCAGAAGAAGACTAAGCAGTGTATGGGGGTGAGTCCGTTCCTCCTCGTGGTGCCCCTGGATAAAGCCTGATGCTGCAGGCCAAACTGAACGCGGACAAATGTAACTTTTGTGACTGGCAGAACGGAAGGTGTAATCTTCCAACTTTTATAGATAACAACTACGGGAATGCCTGTCACAAATGAGAATATGATGAAGAAGTAGAATAGGAAGAATAATAACAGTGGAATAAAAAGAATATGTAGAATACGAAGAATAATAATAGTTGAATAAAATGAATATGAAGAATGTAATTAAAAAAAAAAGGTAAAGGATGAAGAAGAAGATGAATAAGGTGAAGAAGAAGTTGATGTCAAAGATGCTGATGATGATGAAGATGAAAGTGTGGGAAAAGAAAAAAAAAAAGAAAAAAAAGAAGGGGAAGGGCGTGGAATAGTGAAACATCAATATCTGACAAAATAAAAAAAAAAATTTACATAGTCAATATCTTTGTCACTCTGAACGTCTTAAAAAAAAACAAAAAACATGCTATTCTATTTGATTGGGATAAACCTCTATGACTTTAATGTCTCCGCCACCTCCCCAAATACATCCGGCATTATTCTTAGTTGTTTTCCTTCATGTAGAATGAACCTACAAGGCAAGAAAGGGTTTATTTTAATTCCGATATTTTGGTCCCATTGACTTGCATTGGGATCGGGTATCGGTATCGGCGATATCCGATATATTTTGAATATCGGCCGATCCTATCCGATACCGATACTTTCCGATATCGGAAGGTATCGCTCAACACTAATCACAATTAATAACATCACACTTTCCCCCGGATCGGAAGTCTGCTGCCTTGGAGTAAACCTTCACTCTGCCCTGTCCTTCAAACTGCACGTCCAAGCTCTTTCCACCTCCTGTCGCCTCCAGCTCAAAAATGTCTCCATAATCCATCCTTTCCTCAACAATCAATCTACTAAAATGCTTGTGCATGCCCTCATCATCTCCCGCCTTGACTACTGCAACATCCTTTTCTGTGGCCTCCCTGCTAACACCTTTGCACCTCTCCAGTCCATCCTTAACTCTGCTGCCAGACTAATTCATCTCTCTCCTCGCTGCTCCTCCGCTTCCCCCCTCTGCAAATCTCTTCACTGGCTCACATTCCCTCAGCTTATCAAGTTCAAATTACTAATACTACCCTGCAAAGCCATCCATAACCTGTCTCCTCCATAAATCTCTGAACTAATCTCCCGATATCTTCCCTCACATAATCTCCGGTCCTCCCAAGACCTCCTTCTCTCCTCCACACTTATTCGCTCCTTAACCAACCATCCTCTGGAATTCTTTGCCCCAACACTATCAACCACATTCAGATGCTTCAGATGGAACCTGAAAACCCACCTCTTCAGGAAAGCCTGCAGCCTGCAAAGACCTCGCTGCCTCCTCACCACTACCGAAGCTACCGCCTCACCAACACTGGAGCTCCTGCAACCCTCAACCTATTGTCTCCTTCCCCACATCCTGTAGAATGTAAGCCCTCAAGGGCAGAGTCATCGCCCCTCTGTATCAGTCTGTAATTGTTAGTTTGCTTACTGTAAGTGATATCTGTAATTTGTATGTAATCCCTTCTCATGTACAGCACCATGGAATCAATGGTGCTATAGAAATAAATAATAATAATAATAAAAATGAACATTATGAGGTCAAAGGAACTGGCGAAGGAGCTCAGAGACAGAATTGTGGCAAGGTTCAGATCTGGCCAGTGTTACAACAGAATTTCTGCAGTACTCAAGGTTCCTAAGAGTACAGTGGCCTCCATAATCCTTAATTGGAAGAAGTTTGGGACCACCAGAAGTCTTCCTAAACTTGGCCATTCAGCCAAACTGAGCAATCGTGGGAAAAGAGCCTTGGTGAGAGAGGTAAAGAAGACCCCAAGATCACTGTGGCTGAGCACCAGAGATGTAGTAGGGAGATAAGAGAAAGTTATACAAAGTCAACGATCACTGCAGCCTGTCACCAATCAGACCTTTATGGCAGAGTGGCCCAACAAAAGCCTCTCCTCAGTGCAAGACATATGAAAGCCTGCACAGAGTTTGCAAAAAAAAAAAACACATGAAGGACTCCTAGACTATGAGAAATAAGATTCTCTGGTTTGATGAGACGAAGATAGACCTTTTTATTGATAATTCTAAGTGATATATGTGGAGAAAACCAGCCACTGCTCATCACCTGCCCAATACAATCCCAACAGTGAAACATGGTGATGTCAGCATTATGCTATGGGCGTGCTTTTCACCTGCAGGGACAAGATGACTGGTTGTCATTGAAGTAAACATGAATGCAGCCAAATACAGAGATACCCTGCATGAAAACATCTTCCAGAGTGCTCTGGACCTCAGACTTGGCCAAAAGTTCACCTTCCAACAAGACAATGACCCTAAGCACACATCTAAAATAACAAAGTAGTGGCTTCAGAACAAATCTGTGACCATTCTTGACTTGCCCAGCCAGAGCCCTGACCTAAACTCAATTGATCTTCTCTGTAGAGACCTGAAAATGGCCGTCCACCAACGTTCACCATCCAACCTGACGGAACTTGAGAGGACCTGCAAGGAATAATGTCAGAGGATCCCGAAATCCAGGTGTGAAAAACTTGTTCCATCATTCCCAAGAAGACTCATGGCTATACTAGCTCAAAAGGTGCTTCTACTCAGTACTGAGCAAAGGGTCTGAATACTTATGACTATGTGATATTTCAGTTTTTCTTTTTTAATGAATTTGTAAAAATTACTACATTTCTGTTTTTTTCAGTCAAGATGGGGTGCAGAGTGTACATTAATGAGAAAAAAATAAACCTTTTTGAATTTACCAAATGGCTGCAATGAAACAAGAGTGAAAAATTTAAAGGGGTCTGAATACTTTCTGTACTCACTGTATGTATTTTCCAAAGCACTCAGGCATTCAGTATGATGTCAATAGTTTGTCCAGAAGGCAAGAAAAATATACCACATTTTTGCAGTGTTTGAAATGCATTTGTCAAGGTCACTTTTCATACATATCAGTTCTAGGACTTGTTTTATATAGATGAGCAACTTTAACAAAAGCATGTGTAGTACAAACTGCTTTTTAGAAGAAATAATTATTTTCTTTATTCTCACAAGTGACAGTGTATCTAAAATGTCAAAGAAAAAGACAAATTCATAAAATATAGTTGCAAATTTATAGCAAATGATTTAAAGAAATCCAGGACTATACTGTGGAAAATGTATGAGATGCAGAGAACTATTTTTTTAAATATTTTTAATTATTTTGCCCCTTTAACCCATAAACCTAAATCATATATATCCAACTACATAATAACATATTAGGAAATCATGCTCCTCCACACCTACCTATTTCCAAAAGGGCATGGCAGAGCTGGGATATAATATAGCAGAGTTGCAATATTACTGGGATAACAGTTTGTGGAATAACAAATTTTTCCTGCAGCAGAAATTAATATAGCAATGCTGGTATATATGCCGATCCCTAGCTGATTTTGTAAGTTTGCCCACTGACAAAGACATGAAGAGTCTGTAATTTTAAGGGTAGGTTAATTTTAAACATATGGCTGTGAACAATCACTATAGTGTCATAATTACAATCATTACGTGGGTTAAAACATACCAGGTGATGGGTAGGTGGAGGTTCCCGGGTGTCCCTCTGCCCTGACTCACGTTTTGCTCTGCTTCTAGGGTTGAGTGGAACGGGTCGGCCATTTTCAGAAGTCGCCGACTTTTGGCAAAGTCGGGTTTCATGAAACCCGACCCCTGTGTGGGGTCGGCCATGAGGTCGGCAATCTTCTGAATCTGGTATCAGAATTCCGATCCCGAGTTCCGATATGTTTGCAATATCGGAAATCGGTATCGGAATCCATATTTAAGTGTAAAATAAAGAATTAAAATAAAAAATATTGCTATACTTACTCTCTGACACACCCTGGTACTAACCGGTAGTCTTCCTTCCTTAGAATCAGCGTGTGAAGGGCCTTAGATGACGTCGCGGCTTGTGATTGGTCGCGTGACCGCCCATGTGACCGCTCGCGCGACCAATCACAAGCCGCGACGTCACCGAAGGTCCTTCAAGCGCTGATTCTTAGGAAGGAAGGCTGCCGGAAAGAAGCAGGGCGCGTCCGAGGGTGAGTATATACCTAATAGGCGCGAGCGGTCACATGGGCGGTTGCGCGACCAATCACAAGCCGCAACGTCATCTAAGGCCCTTCACGCGCTGATTCTAAGGAAGGAAGGCTGCCGGTTAGTACCAGGGCGTGTCCGAGGGTGAGTATAGCAATATTTTTTATTTTAATTCTTTATTTTACACTTAAATATGGATCCCATATGGAACCATTGGAAACCCAATGCACTGCATTGGGTTTCGTGTTTCGGCCGACCCCGACCTTTTTATAGGATCGGCCAATTTCACTCGACCCGACTTTTGAAGAA
The DNA here is from genome assembly GCF_032444005.1 of Ranitomeya imitator. Taxonomy (NCBI): domain Eukaryota; kingdom Metazoa; phylum Chordata; class Amphibia; order Anura; family Dendrobatidae; genus Ranitomeya; species Ranitomeya imitator. The sequence goes on from NC_091282.1 coordinate 1,112,357,468, forward strand.
GTCGAGTTTCGTGAAACCCGACCCGATCCTATAAAAGTAAAAGTCGCTCAACCCTATCTGCTTCTACTGGAGGTGTGTCAGGGCAGGAGGCATGCCGGTTTAAATAGTGCAGCTCTAAAATTGATTGGACAAACAGTAATAGTAGTAAGGTGGATAGGGTACGCCAAAGGTCCTAGATGGATTCCCTATAAAGAAACAGTCATGTGACCGAGTTATATGCAACTGCACACACACCTCTACTGAAAGGTCCTACTGAACAATGATCAAACATAGAGCAAAAATCAGCGCATGTGCCCACCAGTGAAGACCTGCATAGCTAAAGGGAGGGACCACAAGCGGTCATGAATGCCGGTGCATCAGACCAAAGTATTGATCCTGAAATACCGACAACACGCCCGACCGCCATTGATCGCTCTGGCAAGTTGACAGCCTGCGCATGCGCACTGCTCCTAAATTCCTATATATAGGTTGTGTGAATAAAGTGCAACGTGCCAGGATACCAATACAATGACTGAAATATGTCACCAATGAAAAATATCTATAATAGATGTGCAAAAAGTGTCTGAGTGCCTAAAAAAACTAAAAATCTTAGAAAAATATTATTTTCCCCCATAACATCTCGATATGCAATAATAGTGATATATTTTTATAAATAATCATTAATAAATACATGAATATATATTTACAATATCCTAATTGTGATCACTAAATTCAAACATATCTAATATCAGTGACATACAGAATGAATAAATTAATTACAAAATAAATTACAATGACATCCCCCAAACAAATCATAAGTAGGGTTGAGCGAAACGGATCGGTCATTTTCATAAGTCGCCGACTTTTGGCAAAGTCGGGTTTCATGAAACCCGATCCCTGTGTAGCTTATTGGGCTGCCCTAGAAGGCTCCCTGATAGCTGCATTGCTGTTTGTACGCCGCAGTGAAAACCAACTGCTTTTTTCAAAGCAAAAATCCTGTTGCTCCTTCCTTTCTGCACAGCTATCTTGTTTGTTTGTCCACACTTTTGTGTGCAGCAGTCCTTTTTATTGCTGCATGCCATACTTTTCTGAGATTATTGTAGGGAGATAGTAATTGTAGTACAGTCCCTTTTTTATATATATATATCTTCAAGCCACTTTCTGCCCCTGAAACTGTGTAGTGTAAAACATCGGGCTTGTATTTTTCTGCATTGTCCCACACCTAAAAAGGAGATTTATATTGCCAATCAGTGCATCTGCGCCAGTCCTGTCTGTGGTATCTCTGTCAGTCATTTTCTGCCACAGAAACTATACTGTAATACAGTGGGCCTGATTTATTCACTGGTCTCCAATATAAAAAAAGAGGGGGAGATTAAAATTGGCAAATCTGAATTTGTGCCAGTCCTGTCTGTGGTATCTGTCACTCATTTTCTGCCACAGAAAATATACTGTTATACAGTGGGCCAGATTTATTCACTAGTCTCCCAGAAAAAATAAAAAAGGGAGAGATTAATATTGGCACATCTGCATCTGTGCCAGTCCGGTCTGTGGCATCTGTCTGTCTTTTTCTGCCACAGAAAATATACTGTTCAACAGTGGGCCAGATTTATTCACTAGTCTCCCAGAAAAAATAAAAAAGGGGGAGATTAATATTGGCAAATCTGCATCTGTGCCAGTCCTATCTGTGGCATCTGTCTGTCATTTTCTGCCACAGAAAATATGCTGTAATACAGTGGGCCAGATTTATTCACTAGTCTCCCAGAAAAAAAGGGGGGAGATTAATATTGGCAAGCCTGCATCTGTGCCAGTCCTGTCTGTGGCATCTGTCTGTCATTTTCTGCCACAGAAAATATACTGTTCAACAGTGGGCCTGATTTATTCACTAGTCTCCCATAAAAAATAAAAAAGGGGGAAGATTAATATTGGCAAATCTGCATCTGTGCCAGTCCTATCTGTGGCATCTGTCTGTCATTTTCTGCCACAGAAAATATACTGTAATACAGTTAATATTGGCAAATCTGCATCTGTGCCAGTCCTGTCTGTGGCATCTGTCTGTCTTTTTCTGCCACAGAAAATATACTGTTCAACAGTGGGCCAGATTTATTCACTAGTCTCCCAGAAAAAATAAAAAAGGGGGAGATTAATATTGGCAAATCTGCATCTGTGCCAGTCCTGTCTGTGGCATCTGTCTGTCATTTTCTGCCACAGAAAATATTCTGTTCAACAGTTGGCCAGATTTATTCACTACTCTCCCAGAAAAAAATAAAAAAGGGGGAGATTAATATTGGCAAATCTGCATCTGTGCCAGTCCTGTCTGTGGCATGTGTCTGTCATTTTCTGCCACAGAAATAATACTGTTCAACAGTGGGCCTGATTTATTCACTAGTCTCCCATAAAAAATAAAAAGGGGGAGATTAATATTGGCAAATCTGCATCTGTGCCAGTCCTGTCTGTGGCATCTGTCTGTCATTTTCTGCCACAGATAATATACTGTTCAACAGTTGGCCTGATTTATTCACTAGTCTCCCAGAAAAAATAAAAAAGGGGTCGATTAATATTGGCAAATCTGCATCTGTGCCAGTCCTGTCTGTGGCATCTGTCTGTCATTTTCTGCCACAGAAAATATACTGTTCAACAGTGGGCCTAATTTATTCACTAGTCTCCCATATAAAAAAGGGGGAGATTGTTATTGCCAGTGTGTGCATCTGCGTCAGTCCTGTTAGTGGCATATCTGTCAGTCACTGTCTGCCACTGAAGCTGTGTACTGTTATACAGTGGGCCTGACTTTCCCTCCAGTCTCAGTCACCTATAAAGGGAGATTTAAATTCACTACAAGTTTGCGTATACTTTCTAACTCGTTTTACAGTACCAAATACCGTTTGTTTGGTGACATTTTTCAAAGAATGAGGAAGTCTGGTGGAAGAGGTCGTGGCCGTGGGCGGTCATTGCCAGCTGGTAGTGATGGTAATGGTGGTGGAGCATCAGGTGATCGTGGGAAAAGCAATATAGCACCTAAGTCTAGAGTTGTTGAGCGAGCGTCATTGTCTGGCTACACAAGGCCTCGAACGCTCCCTTTTCTGGGAGTAGGAAAACCGCTTTTATAGCCGGAGCAGCAGGAACAAGTTTTGGCTTTCCTCGCTGCCTCTGCCTCTAGCTCTTTCGCCTCCTCTTCGGAAAGTGCAAAATGTAAAAGCAGCACGTCATCAGTGGATGTTCCCGGTCAGGGACAAGTCGCTTCCTTGTGTTCTTCACCCTGAACAACAGAGAAGGATGCGCCAGGCGACACAACGGGTTACTCCATGGAGCTCTTTACACATACCATGTCTGGGTTTGAAAGGGAAATTGTTAACAGGCCATGTCCATTACAAGATGAATCGGACATGGAGTGCACAGATGCACAGCCACAGCCAGATTATTATGCTGTTCTTTTGACTCAGATCACAACATTGCCCTCGCAGTGTACTGAGCCAGAATCTGACCCTGATGAGACTATGGAGCCCCATCACGAATGGCTTACACGGTGACACAGAGGAAGGTGCACAGGACATAGAAGAGGTGGTCATAGATAACCCAGTTGTTGACCCCGATTGGCAGCCATTAGGGGAACAGGGTGCAGCTGGCAGTAGCTCTGAAGCAGAGGAGGAGGAGCTGCAGCAGGCATCAACATCGCAACAGGTTCCATCTGGCAGGCTCTTATCTAGCCAAAAACATGTGGCAAAACCAAAAACAGTTGTAGGACAGTGTGGCCATCCGGTTAAAGTAGCTCAGTGTACAATGCCTGGAAAGGTATCCGATAGTAGTAAGAGTGCAGTCTGGCATTTTTTTAACCAAGATCCAAATGATCAGTGCAAAGTCATCTGTAAGAAATGCTCAAGGACCTTCAGCAGAGGTCAGAATGTTAAAAATCGAAATACAAGTTGCATGCGTAGACATTTCACCACCATGCACTTGCAAGCCTGGACTAACTACCAAACGTCCCGTAACGTTGTTGCACCCTCTCACAATGAAGCTAGTCAGCAACGCTACATCCCTTCCCTCACTGTAAGCCCACTGTTTACCACACCACCTGCAGTAAATGTGGAGGTTTCGTCGCAAGTAGTGTTGAGCGATACCTTCCGATATCGGAAAGTATCGGTATCGGTTTGGATCGGCCGATATTCAAAAAATATCGGATATCGCCGATACCGATACCCGATCCCAATGCAAGTCAATGGGACCAAAATATCGGAATTAAAATAAACCCTTTCTTTCCTTGTAGGTTCATTCTACATGAAGGAAAACAACTAAGAATAATGCCGGATGTATTTGGGGAGGTGGCGGAGACATTAAAGTCATAGAGGTTTATCCCAATCAAATAGAATAGCATGTTTTTTGTTTTTTTTTAAGACGTTCGGAGTGACAAAGATATTGACTATGTAAATTTTTTTTTTATTTTGTCAGATATTGATGTTTCACTATTCCACGCCCTTCCCCTTCTTTTTTTTCTTTTTTTTTTTCTTTTCCCACACTTTCATCTTCATCATCATCAGCATCTTTGACATCAACTTCTTCACCTTATTCATCTTCTTCTTCATCTTCTACCTATTTTTTTTTTTTTATTACATTCTTCATATTCATTTTATTCAACTATTATTATTCTTCTTATTCTACATATTCTTTTTATTCCACTGTTATTATTCTTCCTATTCTACTTCTTCATCATATTCTCATTTGTGACAGGCATTCCCGTAGTTGTTATCTATAAAAGTTTGAAGATTACCGTTCTGCCAGTCACAAAAGTTACATTTGTCCGCGTTCAGTTTGGCCTGCAGCATCAGGCTTTATCCAGGGGCACCACGAGGAGGAACGGACTCACCCCCATACACTGCTTAGTCTTCTTCTGCATATAATTTAGATAATATCTTTTGCTCTGATATTAAGTCTTATGCTTAATGTTCTTCTGCTCTTTGTTCTGCAGCCTCTTGTTCTTCTGCTTCTCGGTCTTCCATGTTGTCGTCTCCAGGGTCGTCGTCTCCAGTGTCGTCATCTCCGCCGTCGTCGTCGTCGTCATCGGGGTGGTCTTCCGTGTCGTCGTCATCGTGGTGGTCTTCCGGGTCGTCGACGTTAGGGTCTTCAACTTGGAAATGTAGCAGAAGGTACAAGAAGGCTGAGAAAATGCCAAGAACCAGCTGATGGAACTGGAACTCGGATGGCTACCCGAAGGTTCAAGAGCCTATGGAACTACCGAGGACCAGCTGACGTTACTGGAACCCGGTTACTAAGCAGGAGGTACCCGTGCTAAAAAGCACTACCAAGGACCGCCTGACGTTGACGGAACTCGGATACCCAGAAGGAGGCACCTAAGCCAAAGGCTCTGCCCGGAACCAGCTGACGTTACTGGAACCAGGATGGGGAGCAGAAGGTACAAGAGCAAAAGACACTGCCGAGAACCAGCTGACGGTACTGGAACCCGGATGGGTAGCCGAAGGTCCAAGAGCCAATGGAACTACCGAGGACCAGCTGACGTTACTGGAACCCGGTTACTAAGCAGGAGGTACCCGTGCCTGAAAGCACTACCAAGGACCACCTGACGTTGGTGGAACTTGGATACCCAGAAGGAGGCACCTAAGCCAAAGGCTCTGCCCGGAACCAGCTGACGGTACTGGAACCAGGATGGGGAGCAGAAGGTACAAGAGCAAAAGACACTGCCGAGAACCAGCTGACGGTGCTGGAACCAGGTGGTGGACCCGAAGGCCCACAGGAGAGGAGAGAACAGCTAGGCCGCGAGGCAGCCGCAGTTACCGAACCCCAACAGTCCTACAGGGGGAGCTGGGCCTACTGGCACTACATAACCAGCCTTGACTACCAGTTCACGCAGCCCACATAGGAAGCTCCTAAACTGGAGGCACCCTGGAGTTGGCTAACTCGACCGCACCACGACGGGGCAAGCATAGGCGTCTCAGTGAAGTTGACACAACCCGGAAACAGCTGACGGTGCTGAAACCAGGCTTGGCACGAGGGAGTACCTGTGACAAGAACACTGCTGAGAACCAGCTGGCGGTGCTGGAACCCGGATGCGTTGCCCCAGTGTGCAAGAGCCAATGGCACGACCGAGGACCAGCTGACGGTGCTGGAACCCGGTTACTAAGCTGTAGGTGCCCGCGCTTAAAAGCACTACCAAGGACCGCCTGGCGTTGGCGGAACTCGGATACCCAGGAGGAGGCACCTAAGCCAAAGGCTCGGCCCGGAACCAGCTGACGGTGCTGGAACCAGGTGGTGGACCCCAAGGCCCACAGGAGAGGAGAGAACAGCTAGGCCGCGAGGCAGCCGCAGTTACCGAACCCCAACAGTCCTACAGGGGGAGCTGGGCCTACTGGCACTACAGAACCAGCCTTGACTACCAGTTCACGCAGCCCACATAGGAAGCTCCTAAACTGGAGGCACCCTGGAGTTGGCTAACCCGACCGCACCACGACGAGGCAAGCATAGGTGTCTCAGTGAGCTTGACACAACCCGGAAACAGCTGACGGTGCTGAAACCAGGCTTGGCACGAGGGAGTACCTGTGACAAAAACACTGCCGAGAACCAGCTGGCGGTGCTGGAACCCGGATGCGTTGCCCCAGTGTGCAAGAGCCAATGGCACGACCGAGGACCAGCTGACGGTGCTGGAACCCGGTTACTAAGCTGTAGGTGCCCGCGCTTAAAAGCACTACCAAGGACCGCCTGGCGTTGGCGGAACTCGGATACCCAGGAGGAGGCACCTAAGCCAAAGGCTCGGCCCGGAACCAGCTGACGGTGCTGGAACCAGGTGGTGGACCCCAAGGCCCACAGGAGAGGAGAGAACAGCTAGGCCGCGAGGCAGCCGCAGTTACCGAACCCCAACAGTCCTACAGGGGGAGCTGGGCCTACTGGCACTACAGAACCAGCCTTGACTACCAGTTCACGCAGCCCACATAGGAAGCTCCTAAACTGGAGGCACCCTGGAGTTGGCTAACCCGACCGCACCACGACGAGGCAAGCATAGGTGTCTCAGTGAGCTTGACACAACCCGGAAACAGCTGACGGTGCTGAAACCAGGCTTGGCACGAGGGAGTACCTGTGACAAAAACACTGCCGAGAACCAGCTGGCGGTGCTGGAACCCGGATGCGTTGCCCCAGTGTGCAAGAGCCAATGGCACGACCGAGGACCAGCTGACGGTGCTGGAACCCGGTTACTAAGCTGTAGGTGCCCGCGCTTAAAAGCACTACCAAGGACCGCCTGGCGTTGGCGGAACTCGGATACCCAGGAGGAGGCACCTAAGCCAAAGGCTCGGCCCGGAACCAGCTGACGGTGCTGGAACCAGGTGGTGGACCCCAAGGCCCACAGGAGAGGAGAGAACAGCTAGGCCGCGAGGCAGCCGCAGTTACCGAACCCCAACAGTCCTACAGGGGGAGCTGGGCCTACTGGCACTACAGAACCAGCCTTGACTACCAGTTCACGCAGCCCACATAGGAAGCTCCTAAACTGGAGGCACCCTGGAGTTGGCTAACCCGACCGCACCACGACGAGGCAAGCATAGGTGTCTCAGTGAGCTTGACACAACCCGGAAACAGCTGACGGTGCTGAAACCAGGCTTGGCACGAGGGAGTACCTGTGACAAAAACACTGCCGAGAACCAGCTGGCGGTGCTGGAACCCGGATGCGTTGCCCCAGTGTGCAAGAGCCAATGGCACGACCGAGGACCAGCTGACGGTGCTGGAACCCGGTTACTAAGCTGTAGGTGCCCGCGCTTAAAAGCACTACCAAGGACCGCCTGGCGTTGGCGGAACTCGGATACCCAGGAGGAGGCACCTAAGCCAAAGGCTCGGCCCGGAACCAGCTGACGGTGCTGGAACCAGGTGGTGGACCCGAAGGTCCACAGGAGAGGAGAGAACAGCTAGGCCGCGAGGCAGCCGCAGTTACCGAACCCCAACAGTCCTACAGGGGGAGCTGGGCCTACTGGCACTACAGAACCAGCCTTGACTACCAGTTCACGCAGCCCACATAGGAAGCTCCTAAACTGGAGGCACCCTGGAGTTGGCTAACCCGACCGCACCACGACGAGGCAAGCATAGGTGTCTCAGTGAGCTTGACACAACCCGGAAACAGCTGACGGTGCTGAAACCAGGCTTGGCACGAGGGAGTACCTGTGACAAAAACACTGCCGAGAACCAGCTGGCGGTGCTGGAACCCGGATGCGTTGCCCCAGTGTGCAAGAGCCAATGGCACGACCGAGGACCAGCTGACGGTGCTGGAACCCGGTTACTAAGCTGTAGGTGCCCGCGCTTAAAAGCACTACCAAGGACCGCCTGGCGTTGGCGGAACTCGGATACCCAGGAGGAGGCACCTAAGCCAAAGGCTCGGCCCGGAACCAGCTGACGGTGCTGGAACCAGGTGGTGGACCCCAAGGCCCACAGGAGAGGAGAGAACAGCTAGGCCGCGAGGCAGCCGCAGTTACCGAACCCCAACAGTCCTACAGGGGGAGCTGGGCCTACTGGCACTACAGAACCAGCCTTGACTACCAGTTCACGCAGCCCACATAGGAAGCTCCTAAACTGGAGGCACCCTGGAGTTGGCTAACCCGACCGCACCACGACGAGGCAAGCATAGGTGTCTCAGTGAGCTTGACACAACCCGGAAACAGCTGACGGTGCTGAAACCAGGCTTGGCACGAGGGAGTACCTGTGACAAAAACACTGCCGAGAACCAGCTGGCGGTGCTGGAACCCGGATGCGTTGCCCCAGTGTGCAAGAGCCAATGGCACGACCGAGGACCAGCTGACGGTGCTGGAACCCGGTTACTAAGCTGTAGGTGCCCGCGCTTAAAAGCACTACCAAGGACCGCCTGGCGTTGGCGGAACTCGGATACCCAGGAGGAGGCACCTAAGCCAAAGGCTCGGCCCGGAACCAGCTGACGGTGCTGGAACCAGGTGGTGGACCCCAAGGCCCACAGGAGAGGAGAGAACAGCTAGGCCGCGAGGCAGCCGCAGTTACCGAACCCCAACAGTCCTACAGGGGGAGCTGGGCCTACTGGCACTACAGAACCAGCCTTGACTACCAGTTCACGCAGCCCACATAGGAAGCTCCTAAACTGGAGGCACCCTGGAGTTGGCTAACCCGACCGCACCACGACGAGGCAAGCATAGGTGTCTCAGTGAGCTTGACACAACCCGGAAACAGCTGACGGTGCTGAAACCAGGCTTGGCACGAGGGAGTACCTGTGACAAAAACACTGCCGAGAACCAGCTGGCGGTGCTGGAACCCGGATGCGTTGCCCCAGTGTGCAAGAGCCAATGGCACGACCGAGGACCAGCTGACGGTGCTGGAACCCGGTTACTAAGCTGTAGGTGCCCGCGCTTAAAAGCACTACCAAGGACCGCCTGGCGTTGGCGGAACTCGGATACCCAGGAGGAGGCACCTAAGCCAAAGGCTCGGCCCGGAACCAGCTGACGGTGCTGGAACCAGGTGGTGGACCCGAAGGTCCACAGGAGAGGAGAGAACAGCTAGGCCGCGAGGCAGCCGCAGTTACCGAACCCCAACAGTCCTACAGGGGGAGCTGGGCCTACTGGCACTACAGAACCAGCCTTGACTACCAGTTCACGCAGCCCACATAGGAAGCTCCTAAACTGGAGGCACCCTGGAGTTGGCTAACCCGACCGCACCACGACGAGGCAAGCATAGGTGTCTCAGTGAGCTTGACACAACCCGGAAACAGCTGACGGTGCTGAAACCAGGCTTGGCACGAGGGAGTACCTGTGACAAAAACACTGCCGAGAACCAGCTGGCGGTGCTGGAACCCGGATGCGTTGCCCCAGTGTGCAAGAGCCAATGGCACGACCGAGGACCAGCTGACGGTGCTGGAACCCGGTTACTAAGCTGTAGGTGCCCGCGCTTAAAAGCACTACCAAGGACCGCCTGGCGTTGGCGGAACTCGGATACCCAGGAGGAGGCACCTAAGCCAAAGGCTCGGCCCGGAACCAGCTGACGGTGCTGGAACCAGGTGGTGGACCCCAAGGCCCACAGGAGAGGAGAGAACAGCTAGGCCGCGAGGCAGCCGCAGTTACCGAACCCCAACAGTCCTACAGGGGGAGCTGGGCCTACTGGCACTACAGAACCAGCCTTGACTACCAGTTCACGCAGCCCACATAGGAAGCTCCTAAACTGGAGGCACCCTGGAGTTGGCTAACTCGACCGCACCACGACGGGGCAAGCATAGGCGTCTCAGTGAAGTTGACACAACCCGGAAACAGCTGACGGTGCTGAAACCAGGCTTGGCACGAGGGAGTACCTGTGACAAGAACACTGCCGAGAACCAGCTGGCGGTGCTGGAACCCGGATGCGTTGCCTTGCCTATTAAAGATTGTCTTCCTAGAGCCCCAACTAGCGGTGTTGGAGCAAAGGGTAAGCAGGGGGAGATGAGTGTAGGCCGAAGCCTGCACTGGAGGCAGCTTTGTGTCTGCGTTGCGTTTGCAGGACACTTTGCCGGCTACACACTGGGGGAACAGCTGGCGTTGCTGAACCCCACTAACACAATGGCGTGTGTTTTTCTCTGTGCAGCTAGCACTTGCGGGCAAAAACTAGCGATGTTAGAGCCCGTGTTGAAGCAGGAGGAGGAGGAGAGGAGCAGAGTGTAGGCCGAAGCTTAGTTGAACCAATTTCAAAGGAAACCTTTAACCCCCCCCTCAGGTGTTACAAAGTACAAGAGACACACCTTGTGCAGTATTAATGCTGCACAAGTGAAAGGTTGCTCTATTAATTTGTCTACTTGCACACGCTGAATGAAAGACATACACAATTTACCCCATTCTACAGTCAAACTGTAGTGGATGCGTGACTTGGTTTTTTGATGAGACGCAGCACAGGTGTCCAAAATAACGCCTTGGTGCTTGGAGCAGCTTCCTGAGCGTTGTTATTTGCTGTACAGGAGTCTGCGCTCTTGTGTTATCCCTTGGCAATGCCCTGTTAGCGCTGCCCATCTTATGACATCATTTCATGTTGGCCGGTGCGGTTAACGATGGCCATAAATCCCAGACCCACAGTGTCTTTTCATAAAGCCACACTGCGGTGCTGGGATTCGTGGCCTTGAGCAGTAAATATTTTGGCCGCTCACACACGTCCTTACACCTGCTTCAGACTGGGCGGCCTCTGCTGATCCCTTCTTGCATGCCGCGGCCATGAGGCTGCACAGTCTGAAGAAGGCTGAAGGAGATGAGTTAAGACAGGCGAAGATATGCACTGCTCGTGCCCATCAATCACACCCTCGCAGTCAAAATAATTAAGACAACGAGGAGCATTTTATTCAGGCAGGGCGGACGAACAGGCGCAAGTAGCCAACCAATGATGTCAGAAGACGGGAAGCGCTACCAAGGGGGGTGCTGCGTATCATTAGAAAGGAAAGTCACACCTCAGGGACAGTGGAATGGTCTCAAAGAGACACATTTTGTACGTGTTGAGTTCCACGTGGGCAAGGAGAAAACATCAGCCACCTTGTACAAATGCAGCAGTACTGCTGTACAAGGTGGCTGTTATACATAGAAACACCTGGGGGTGGGGGCCAGGCTCCCTTCAATTTCAGTTCATGTGCCTGCGTGGCGTTTGCAGGTCACGTTGCAAGCTGCACAGCAGGGGAACAGCTGGCGGTGCTGAACCCCACTAACACATTGGCTGGTGTTTTTCTCTGTGCAGCTAGCATTTCCGGGCAAAAACTAGCGGTGTTTGAGCCCAGGGTCAGCAGGAGGAGGAGGAGAGGAGCAAAGTGTAGGCCGAAGCCTGCACTGGTGGCAGCTTTTGGTCGGTTGTGCCAGCGTGGCTTGTGCTGGACACGATGCCGGCTACACAGCGGGGGAACAGCTGGCGTTGCTGAACCCCACTAACACATTGGCTGGTGTTTTTCTCTGTGCAGCTAGCATTTCCGGGCAAAAACTAGCGGTGTTTGAGCCCAGGGTCAGCAGGAGGAGGAGGAGAGGAGCAAAGTGTAGGCCGAAGCCTAGTTGAACCAATTTCAAAGGTTACCTTAAACCCCCCCCTCAGGTGTTGCAAGGTACAAGAGCCACACCTTGAACAGCATTAATGATGCACAAGTCAAAGGTTGCTCTATTTAATTTTGCTCCTTGCACACGCTGAATTAAACACGTACACTATTTAGCCCATTATACTGTCAAACAGTTGTGGAGGCGTGACTTGTCTTTTTAACGAGACGCAGCACAGGTGTCAAAATTTGCACCTAGGTACTGGGCGCAGATTCCTGAGCGTTGTTATTTGCTGTACAGGAGTCTGCGCTCTTGTGTTATCCCTTGGCAATACCCTGTTAGTGCAGGCCGTCTCATGACCTCATTTCATGTTGGCCGGTGCGGTTAACGATGGCCATAAATCCCAGACCCACAGTGGCTTTTCCTAAAGTCACACTGCGGTGCTGGGATTCGTGGCCTTGTGCAGTAAATATGTTCGCCGCTCACACATGTCCTTACACCTGCTTCAGACTGGGCGGCCTCAGCTGATCCCTTATCGCATGCCGCGGCCATGAGGCCGCACAGTCAGAAGAAGGCGGAAGGAGGGGAGTGAAAACAGGGGAACATATGCACTGCTCGTGCCCATCAATCACACCCTCGCAGTCAAAATATATGAGACAACGGGGGGCGTTGTGTCGGGCAGGGGGGACGCACAGGCACAGCCAGCCAACCAATGATGTCAGGAGACGGGCAGCGCTAACAATGGGGGTGCTGCGTGTCATTACAAAGGAAAGTCACACCTCAGGGACATTGTAATGGTCTCTAATGAGACACATTTTGTACGTGTTGAGTTCCACGTGGGCAAGGAGAAAAAGTCAGCCACCTCGTACAAATGCAGCAGTACTGCTGTACAAGGTGGCTGATATACATAGAAACACCTGTGGGTGGGGGGCAGGCTCCCTTCAATTTCAGTTCATGTGCCTGCGTGGCGTTTGCAGGTCACGTTGCAAGCTACACAGCAGGGGAACAGCTGGCGTTGCTGAACCCCACTAACACATTGGCTGGTGTTTTTCTCTGTGCAGCTAGCATGTCCGGGCAGAAACTGGCGTTGTTTGAGCCCAGGGTCAGCAGGAGGAGGAGAGGAGCAAAGTGTAGGCCGAAGCCTGCACTGGTGGCAGCTTTTGGTCGGTTGTGCCAGCGTGGCTTGTGCTGGACACGATGCCGGCTACACAGCGGGGGAACAGCAGGCGGTGCTGAACCCCACTAACACATTGGCTGGTGTTTTTCTCTGTGCAGCTAGCATGTCCGGGCAGAAACTGGCGTTGTTTGAGCCCAGGGTCAGCAGGAGGAGGAGAGGAGCAAAGTGTAGGCCGAAGCCTGCACTGGTGGCAGCTTTTGGTCGGTTGTGCCAGCGTGGCTTGTGCTGGACACGATGCCGGCTACACAGCGGGGGAACAGCAGGCGGTGCTGAACCCCACTAACACATTGGCTGGTGTTTTTCTCTGTGCAGCTAGCATGTCCGGGCAGAAACTGGCGTTGTTTGAGCCCAGGGTCAGCAGGAGGAGGAGAGGAGCAAAGTGTAGGCCGAAGCCTGCACTGGTGGCAGCTTTTGGTCGGTTGTGCCAGCGTGGCTTGTGCTGGACACGTTGCCGACTACACAGCAGGGGAACAGCTGGCGGTGCTGAACCCCACTAACACATTGGCTGGTGTTTTTCTCTGTGCAGCTAGCATTTCCGGGCAAAAACTAGCGGTGTTTGAGCCCAGGGTCAGCAGGAGGAGTAGAGGAGCAGAGTGTAGGCCGAAGCCTAGTTGAACCAATTTCAAAGGTTACCTTTAACCCCCCCCTCAGGTGTTGCAAGGTACAAGAGCCACACCTTGTGCAGCATTAATGCTGCACAAGTAAAAGGTTGCTCTATTTGTTTTGCTCCTTGCACACGCTGACTAAAACACGTACACTATTTAGCCCATTATACTGTCAAACAGTTGTGGAGGCGTGACTTGTCTTTTTAACGAGACGCAGCACAGGTGTCAAAATTTGCACCTAGGTACTGGGCGCAGATTCCTGAGCGTTGTTATTTGCTGTACAGGAGTCTGCGCTATTGTGATCCCTTGGCCATGCGCTGTGAGCGCTTCCTGTCTTCTGACCTCATTTCATGTCGGCCGTTGCGGTTAGCGATGGACATGAATCCCAGACCCACAGTGTGTTTTTAAAAAATCACACTGCGGTGCTGGGATTCGTGCCCTGGTGCACTAAATATGTTTGCCGCTCACACATGTCCTTACACCTGCTTCAGACTGGGCGGCCTCATCTGATCCCTTATCGCCTGCCGCGGCCATGAGGACACCCAGTCTGAAGAAGGCGGAAGGAGATGAGTGAACACAGGCAAACATATGCACTGCACATGCCCATCAATCACACCCTCGCTGTCCAAAAAAATAAGACACCGAGGGCCGTTGTTTCGAGCAGGGGAGATGCACAGGCGCAGCCAGCTAACCAATGATGTCAAAAGACGGGCAGCGCTAACAAGGGTGGTGCTGCGTGTCATTACAAAGGAAAGTCACACCTCAGGGACATTGTAATGGTCTCTAATGAGACACATTTTGTACGTGTTGAGTTCCACGTGGGCAAGGAGAAAAAGTCAGCCACCTCGTACAAATGCAGCAGTACTGCTGTACAAGGTGGCTGATATACATAGAAACACCTGTGGGTGGGGGGCAGGCTCCCTTCAATTTCAGTTCATGTGCCTGCGTGGCGTTTGCAGGTCACGTTGCAAGCTACACAGCAGGGGAACAGCTGGCGTTGCTGAACCCCACTAACACATTGGCTGGTGTTTTTCTCTGTGCAGCTAGCATGTCCGGGCAGAAACTGGCGTTGTTTGAGCCCAGGGTCAGCAGGAGGAGGAGAGGAGCAAAGTGTAGGCCGAAGCCTGCACTGGTGGCAGCTTTTGGTCGGTTGTGCCAGCGTGGCTTGTGCTGGACACGATGCCGGCTACACAGCGGGGGAACAGCAGGCGGTGCTGAACCCCACTAACACATTGGCTGGTGTTTTTCTCTGTGCAGCTAGCATGTCCGGGCAGAAACTGGCGTTGTTTGAGCCCAGGGTCAGCAGGAGGAGGAGAGGAGCAGAGTGTAGGCCGAAGCCTGCACTGGTGGCAGCTTTTGGTCGGTTGTGCCAGCGTGGCTTGTGCTGGACACGTTGCCGACTACACAGCAGGGGAACAGCTGGCGTTGCTGAACCCCACTGACACATTGACTGGTGTTTTTCTCTGTGCAGATTGCATGTCCGGGCAAAAACTAGCGGTGTTAGAGCCCAGGGTCAGCAGGAGGAGGAGGAGAGGAGCAAAGTGTAGGCCGAAGCCTGCACTGGTGGCAGCTTTTGGTCGGTTGTGCCAGCGTGGCTTGTGCTGGACACGATGCCGGCTACACAGCGGGGGAACAGCAGGCGGTGCTGAACCCCACTAACACATTGGCTGGTGTTTTTCTCTGTGCAGCTAGCATGTCCGGGCAGAAACTGGCGTTGTTTGAGCCCAGGGTCAGCAGGAGGAGGAGAGGAGCAGAGTGTAGGCCGAAGCCTAGTTGAACCAATTTCAAAGGTTACCTTTAACCCCCCCCTCAGGTGTTGCAAGGTACAAGAGCCACACCTTGTGCAGCATTAATGCTGCACAAGTAAAAGGTTGCTCTATTTGTTTTGCTCCTTGCACACGCTGACTAAAACACGTACACTATTTAGCCCATTATACTGTCAAACAGTTGTGGAGGCGTGACTTGTCTTTTTAACGAGACGCAGCACAGGTGTCAAAATTTGCACCTAGGTACTGGGCGCAGATTCCTGAGCGTTGTTATTTGCTGTACAGGAGTCTGCGCTATTGTGATCCCTTGGCCATGCGCTGTGAGCGCTTCCTGTCTTCTGACCTCATTTCATGTCGGCCGTTGCGGTTAGCGATGGACATGAATCCCAGACCCACAGTGTGTTTTCAAACAATCACACTACGTGGCTGGGATTCGTGGCCTTGTGCAGTAAATAGGTTTGCCGCTTACACATGTCCTTACACCGGCTCCAGACTGGGCGGCCTCAGCTGATCCCTTATCGCCTACCACGGCCAGGAGGCCGCACAGTCTGAAGAAGGCGGAAGGAGATGAGTTAAGACAGGCGAACATATGCACTGCTCGTGCCCATAAACCACACCCTCGCTGACAAAATAAATATGACAACGAGGGGCGTTGTTTCTAGCAGGGCGGATGCACAGGCGCAGCCAGCTAACCATGATGACAAAAGACGGGAAACGCTACCAAGGGGGGTGCTGCGTATCATTACAAAGGAAAGTCACACCTCAGGGACAGTGGAATGGTCTCAATGAGACACATTTTGTACGTGTTGAGTTCCACGTGGGCAAGGAGAAAAAGTCAGCCACCTTGTACAAATGCAGCAGTACTGCTGTACTAGGTGGCTGTTATACATAGAAACACCTGGGGGGGTGGGGCCAGGTTCCCTTTTAATTTCAGTTCCTGTGCCTGCATGGCGTTTGCAGGTCACGTTGCCGGCTACACAGCAGGGGAACAGCTGGCGTTGCTGAACCCCACTAACACATTGGCTGGTGTTTTTCTCTGTGCAGCTAGCACTTCCGGGCAAAAACTAGCGGTGTTTGAGCCCAGGGTCAGCAGGAGGAGGAGAGGAGCAGAGTGTAGGCCGAAGCCTGCACTGGTGGCAGCTTTTGTTCTGTTGTGCCAGCGTGGCTTGTGCTGGACACGTTGCCGACTACACAGCAGGGGAACAGCTGGCGGTGCTGAACCCCACTGACACATCACCTAGTGTTTTTTTCTGTGTAGACAACACTTCCAGGTGGCAACTGACAGTGTTGAAACCCAGGGAATCAAAGAGGAGCAGAGTGTAGGCCGAAGCCTGCAGTGGAGCAAGTTGAAAGGGAACCTTTAACCCCCCCCCCCAGGCATTTGTTGCTGAAAGAACCATCTTGTACAGCAGTAATACTGCACATGGAAAATGGTGGCTCCGAAAATTATGCTCCTTGCAAACGCTGAAGTACACACTCATATAATGTGTCCCCTCACACCGTCAAACCATCCCGGAAGTGGGACTTTCCTTTGTAATGTGACACAGCACAGCCGTCATTCCAACCCCCTTGGTGCCGGGCACCACCTCCTCAACGTTGTTTGGTTCTGTCACGGAGCCCGCACTGTAATGTTATCCCTTGGCCATGCACAGTTAGCGGTGCCCGTCTTCTGACATCATGTAGGTGTCAGGCTGGCAGTGCCTGTGCGTCCAAGCTGCCCGAGATCCAACCTTGCAGTGTCATCTAATGTAGTCCCACTGCGGGCCAGGGATCCATGGGCATGCGCAGTGCATATCATCGCCTCTCACTCACCTCCTTCCTGCTTCTTCAGACTGTGCGGCGTCACGGCCGTGGCATGCTATTAGGGATCAGCTGACGCCGCCTAGTCTGAAGAAGCGTGAAGAAGGGGAGTGAGAGGCTAGTATATGCACTGCGCATGGCCATGGATACCAGGCCCACTGTGGGATCACATTAGACGACACTGCGAGGTGTGATTTCGGGCAGCGTGGACGCACAGGCGCAGCCAGGACGACAACAAATGATGTCAGAGGACGGGCAGCGCAAACTGTGCATGGCCAAGGGATAACATAACAGCGCAGGGTCCATGACGGAATCAAACAACGCTAAGGAGGCAGCGCACGGTGCCAAGGGGGTAGCAATGACGGCTGTGCTGTGTCACATTACAAAGGAAAGTCCCACCTCCGGGACGGTTGGACGGTGTGAGGGGACACATTACATGAGTGTGTAGTTCAGCGTTTGCAAGGAGCATAATTTCAAGAGCGACCTTTCCCTTGTGCAGTATTAGTGCTGCACATGGTGGCTCTTTCAGTAACAAACGCCTAGGGGGGGGGGGGACAGGTCCCCTTACATTTTAGTTGTGCCAGCGTGGCGGTCGCATGACACGTTGCCGGATACACAGCTGGGGATCAGCTGACGTTACTGAACCCCAATAACAGAGGAGCGACTGTTGACTGTGCACACAGCACTTCCAGGCACCAACTGGCGGTGTTAGAGCCCAGGGACAGCAGGAGGAGCAGATTGGAGGTATTGCCGCACACACAGCTGGGGATCAGCTGACGTTACTGAACCCCAATAACAGAGGAGCGACTGTTGACTGTGCACACAGCACTTCCAGGCACCAACTGGCGGTGTTAGAGCCCAGGGACAGCAGGAGGAGCAGAGGAACAGAGTGTAGGCCGAAGCCTGATTGGAGCAAGTTGAAAGGAAACCTTTAACCCCCCCCCCCAAGACGTTTGTAGCTGAAAGAGCCATGTTGTGCAGCACTAAGGATGCAAAAGGAAAAGGTTGCTCTTTTAATTATGCTCCTTGCAAACACCGAAGTAAACACTAAAAATGTGTCCCTTTATACCGTTAAACCGTTCCGGAGGTGCGAATTTCCTTCGTAATGGGACACAGCACAGCTGTCATTCCTATCCCCTTGATGCCGTGCGCTGCCTCCTCAGCGTTGTTTTAAGCTGCCACGGAGCCTGCGCTGTTCTGTTAGCCCTTGGCCATGCCCAATTAGCGCTGCCTGTCTTCTGACATAATTTGGTGTCAGGCTGTCAGTGCCTGTGCGTCCACGCTGCTCCAGATCCCACCTCGCAGTCTCATCTAACGTAATCCCACTGCGGGCCTTGGAACCATGGGCATGCACAGTGCATAACCTCGACTCTCACTCCCCTCCTTCCCTCTTCTTCAGACTGTGCGGTGTCACGGCCGTGGCATGCTAGGGATCAGCTGACGGCGGAGGGAAATGAGCGAGAGCCCGAGGGGAAGATATGCACTGCGCATGCCCATGGATCCCAGGCCCGCAGTGTGACTCAATCAGAAGACACTGCGAGGCGGGATCTCGGGCACCGCGGCCGCACAGGCGCAGCCAGCCTGACACCAAATTATGTCAGAAGACAGGCAGCGCAAATAGGGCATGCCCAAGGGATAACAGAACAGCGCAGGCTCCGTGACAGCTTAAAACAACGCTGAGGAGGCAGCGCATGGCACCAAGGGGGTAGGAATGACGGCTGTGCTGCGTCACATTACGAAGGAAAGTCCCAGCTCCGGGACGGTATAACGGTATCAGTGAACACATTTTATAAGTGTTAAGTTCTGCGTGTGCAAAGAGCTAAAAAAAAAGAGCTACCTTTTCCTTGTGCAGCATTACTGCTGCACAAGATGGCTCTTTCAGTAACAAACGACGGGGGGGGGGGGGGACAGGTTCCCTTACATTTAGGTTGTTGTGCCAGCGTGGCGGTCGCAGGACACATTGCCGGCTACACAGCTGGGGATCAGCTGACGTTACTGAAACCCAATAACACTGGGTCGTATGTTTTTACTGTGCAGCCTGCACTTCTGAGCCGCAACTGGCGGTGTTGGAGCCCAGGAATAGCAGTTCAGGTGGTAGAAAGATGAACACAGCAGGAGACCTGGATGACACCCAATTACTTAATCAGGCAGAGGAGTGGCAAATTCCTGCGAGATCCAGGCCTGGTTCATTTTCAGGAAAGTAAGCCGGTCAACGTTATCGGAGGATAGTCGCATGCGACGGTCTGTTAGTACACCACCTGCGGCACTAAAGACACGTTCCGATAAGACACTAGCCGCAGGGCAAGCCAGCACCTCCAATGCATACTGGCTTAGCTCTGGCCATGTATCCAGCTTAGAGACCCAAAACTTGAACGGGGAAGAGCCGTCTGGGAGTACAGTAAGAGGGCAAGCCATGTAGTCTGTCACCATCTGACGGAACCGTTGCCTCCTGCTGACTGGAGCCGCCGGTGATGGTGTAGACATTTGGGGCGGGCACACAAAAGTGTGCCAGAGTTGTGCCATACTGGGCTTGCCTTGGGCAGAGGCACTGCTTCTGCTCCCTCTTTGGGCAGAGCCTCCCCCACTGCCTCGACGCACTGAGCTGCTTTGTAAAGCACTAGCAGCACTCCTCTCAGTTGGACAGGAGAAGATGATGGAATTCACCAGTGTGTCGTGGTACTCCCGCAATTTACGCTCCCGGGTCAACGCAGGGATGAGGTTTTGGACGTTGTCCCGGTAGCGAGGATCGAGGAGGGTGAACACCCAATAATCAGGCATGTTGAGAATGTGGTCGATGCGGCGGTCGTTTCTCAGGCACTGCAGCATGAAATCCACCATGTGCTGCAGAGTGCCAACCGGCCCAGAAACGCTGTCCCCTGCTTGAGACATGATCTCTGCCCGCTCGTCATCACCCCACCCTCGCTGTACACACTGACCACTGGACAATTGTGTCGCTCCCTCCTCTGGACGGAGCTCTTCCTCCTCCATTGACTCCTCCTCATCCTCCTCACAAATTGGCCCCTGCGTACCCCTTTGTGAGGAACCACGTGGCGCTGACTCTCCAGAAGCTGATGGAAAAGGTGACTCCTCATCCTCCACCTCTTCCACCACATCATCCCTTAACCCTTGCAAAGTTTGCTGAAGCAGGCAGATAAGGGGGACAGTCATGCTGACTAGTGCATCATCTGCACTTGCCATCCGCGTGGAATAATCAAAAGGACGCAAAACCTGGCAGACGTCCTTCATAGTGGCCCACTCTGTGGTTGTGAAGTCTGATCGGCGCTGACTGCGACTTCTTTGCGCCTGATGCAGCTGGTACTCCATAACTGCTTGCTGCTGCTCACACAACCGCTCCAACATATGTAACGTGGAATTCCACCGGGTAGGTAGGTCACATATGATGCGGTGTTCCGGAAGGCGGAATCGGCGCTGCAGAGCAGCAATGCGGGATCTGGCCAAGCTGGAACGCCGCAAGTGAGCACACTCTAGGCGGACCTTGTGCAGCAGGGCATCAAGATCCGGATAGTCCCTCAGAAAACTCTGCACAACCAAATTGAGCACATGTGCCAGACATGGGATGTGAGTGAGGTTGCCAAGGGCCAAAGCTGCCACCAGATTTCGGCCATTGTCACACACTACCATGCCTGGCTGGAGATTCGCTGGCAGTAACCACACATCGCTCTCCTGCTTTATGGCATTCCAGAGCTCCTGCGCTGTGTGGCTTCGATGCCCCAATGAAACTAGTTTCAAGACGGCCTGCTGACGTTTGGCCACGGCTGTGCTCATGTCGGTCATAGGTAAACGTTCACGGGTCCATGTGGGGGTGGACTGTGACGGATCCTGCAGAGAGGAATCAGAGGAACTGGTGTAAGAGGAGGAGTCGATGCGTACAGACTGGATTCCTGCAATCCTTGGAGTGGGCAGGACACGTCCTGCGCCACTCGCACGATCTGTACCTGGCTCAACAACATTAACCCAATGGGCAGTGAGGGAAACATATCGCCCCTGTCCATGCTGACTGGTCCACGCATCGGTGGTGAGGTGGACCTTGCTACTGACGGCGTTCAGTAGCGCATGTTTTATGTTTGCCTCAACATGCCTGTGCAGGGCAGGGACAGCCTGCCTGCTGAAGTAAAAGCGGCTGGGCACCTTGTACTGTGGGACTGCCAATGCCATCAAGTCACGGAAGCTGTCAGTCTCCACCAGCCTGAACGAGAGCATTTCCAGGGACAACAGTTTGGCAATGCCTGCATTCAGAGCCTGTGCTCGGGGGTGGTTGGCCGAGAATGCCCGCCTTTTCTCCCATGCCTGTACTACCGATGGCTGTAGAGTAGACTGGGAGTGTGAGGATGACTGGGAAGGTGGTGCTGTGGGTGGAATTACACAAGGTCTCTGGGAGGAAGCCAAACCAGCTGTGCGTGAGCTGGAGGAAGAGGCAACACGAGCTGAAGAGGTGGTAGCTGCCGCTGTTGGTTGGCCTACATCTTCAGTGTGTTTCTGTAACTCCACCGCGTGCCTGGTCCGCACATGTTTCCACATATTTGTGGTATTGAGGTTGCTGACATTTTTCCCTCTTTTTACTTTATGATGACACAGCTTGCATTTGACAAAACAAATGTCATCTGCAACTGTGTCAAAAAAGGACCAGGCACTGCAAGTCTTGGGAGCGCCCTTTTTGGCTTTGGAAAGAGACAGGCTCCTAACGGGTGCCAAAGTGGAGGCTACAGGCTCCGCAGTCTTCCCCCTCCCTCTCCCTCTTTGGCCCGTAAGAGGAAGCTCTTCCTCTGAGCTGCTCCCACCACCTTCCTGTTCCTCACGCCACGATGGGTCAAGGACCTCATCATCTCCACTACCCTCTGCCACCAACTGCTCCTCCTGGGTAGTCTCAGCAGCACAGTACGCACGAGAAAGCGGCACCTGAGTTTCATCATCAGATGCGTACTGCGCTGTGGTCACCGGAGGCACTGGCCCACCTGCCTCTTCAGAGTCAGAGAGAAAAAGGTGTTGGGCATCACTGCACACTGCCTCTTCTTCCATTTCTCCAATGCTGCTTGGCTGGCCCCCTGTTTCCAAGCCAAGAGATTCAGAGAACAGAAGTAGAGACGGCTCCTGTCCTGGGCTCTCTGACTGCCTGGCCAATTTGGCAGGTGGTGAAGAGACAGATGGCTGCTCTCCAGTGCTCTGTGCCTGAGAGGATGTGGCACTAACTGAAGTCGATGCCGAGGCGTTAGCTGCCATCCACCCGACAACGGCTTCAATTTGGTCTTCACGCAGCAGCGGTGCACGGCGCTCTCCGACAAAGCTGCGCATGAAGGACTGTTCCCTGCTGAAACTGAGTGACGACGAGTCACCGGCGCCCGCAGCAGGCACAGAATCACCACGTCCTCTCCCTGCTCCTCTCCCTGCTCCGCGCCCACGCCCACGTGCCTTACTCCCTGCCCTCTTCATCTTGGTTGACAGATAAAGATAAGCAGAAAAGTACTAAGGCCTTAGTGTGCTTATTCCTGTAATGCTCCTCCTAACAGGTGTAAGAAACACTAATGTTGTAAATTGTGGACTAAACTTTATTATTTTTCAAATGTGGCCTACACAAGTGTAAGTTGTGTTTGGTGAACTTAACCTTTTTTTTGGTGCAGATCGGGCTACAGAGCTAGTTTAAATCACACGGAGACCGTGCAGACAGCCGTAAACGGCGCTGCAAGGCCAAGAAACCCTCCTCTAGGTTATCCTATATAGTGTTTTTCCACTATTTAGCTGGATACAAGTGGAAAGACACTAATATGAATTTTTTTTTTCAAATTTTAAACTGGCTGCACTATTTGAAAAAAAGGAAATTGTTTTTCAAGGTATGAGGCAGTAACGCACCCTGAGCTGAATCCAACCGGCTATGGCTGCACACAGACTACAGGGCGAGCTGGGCTCACACGGAGACCGTGCAGACAGCCGTAAACGGCGCTGCAAGGCCAAAAAACCCTCCTCTAGGTTATCCTATATAGTGTTTTTCCACTATTTAGCTGGATACGAGTGGAAAGACACTAATAGGAATTTTTTTTTTCAAATTTTAAACAGGCTGCACTATTTGAAAAAAAGGAAAATTTTTCTCAAGGTATGAGCCAGTAACGAACCCTGAGCTGAATCCAACCGGCTATGGCTGCACACAGACTACAGGGCGAGCTGGGCTCACACGGAGACCGTGCAGACAGCCGTAAACGGCGCTGCAAGGCCAAAAAACCCTCCTCTAGGTTATCCTATATAGTGTTTTTCCACTATTTAGCTGGATACGAGTGGAAAGACACTAATAGGAATTTTTTTTTTCAAATTTTAAACAGGCTGCACTATTTGAAAAAAAGGAAAATTTTTCTCAAGGTATGAGCCAGTAACGAACCCTGAGCTGAATCCAACCGGCTATGGCTGCACACAGACTACAGGGCGAGCTGGGCTCACACGGAGACCGTGCAGACAGCCGTAAACGGCGCTGCAAGGCCAAAAAACCCTCCTCTAGGTTATCCTATATAGTGTTTTTCCACTATTTAGCTGGATACGAGTGGAAAGACACTAATAGGAATTTTTTTTTTCAAATTTTAAACAGGCTGCACTATTTGAAAAAAAGGAAAATTTTTCTCAAGGTATGAGCCAGTAACGAACCCTGAGCTGAATCCAACCGGCTATGGCTGCACACAGACTACAGGGCGAGCTGGGCTCACACGGAGACCGTGCAGACAGCCGTAAACGGCGCTGCAAGGCCCAAAAACCCCCCTCTAGGTTATCCTATGTAGTGTTTTTCCACAATAGAGCTGGAGACTGGTGGAAAAACACTAATAGGAAATTTGAGAAAAAATGTGCAGCAGGCTGCACTAAGAGCAAAAAAGAACAACTGTGTGAGGCAGTGTGAACCCCCCCTGAGCTGAATACAACCGGGTATATGGCTGCACACAGACTACAGAGTGAGCTGCACACACACACACACAGAGACCTTGCAGAACGCTGTTAAAACAGCGCTGCAAGGCAAGAGCAAGGTGAACAGTGAAGAACACACAGCGTTTTGCTAAATTAGCCTTTGGAAAGGAAAATAAAGCAATTAGCTAGCTCAACTGGCCCTCAGTTAGAACACAGCGTCCTGTCCCTAACTGAAATCACAGCAGAGTGAGCGCAAAATGGCGGCAGCGCTTTTTTATAGTGCAGAGTGACATCATTTCAGCAGCCAATCCAAGCCTTGCCAGTACTTACATGCCCACCATGCTAAACAGGATGTGCCCACACTTTCATTCATTCCTCATTGGCTGCTGCGTTCAATTTGAATTCTGGGAACTTCCGATTCCGGTATCCGATACGCGGGAAGTATCGGAATTCAGTATCGGAATTCCGATACCGCAAATATCGGCCGATACCCGATACTTGCGGTATCGGAATGCTCAACACTAGTCGCAAGGCCAAAGCAGTCAGGAAATCACGAGGTTCGTGGTAGGAAACACTGTATGTAGGGCAACAGCAAGAATACCATCATCAACCCTCTCTCAGTCTGCCATGTCCACCGGCACCCCCGCTAGTTCCACCATATGCAGCTCTCCAGTGCAGCTCACCCTACAAGAGACTCTTGTTAGGAAAAGGAAGTACTCATTCTCGCATCCGCGTACACAGGATTTGAACGCCCACATTGCTAGACTAATCTCGTTAGAGATGATGCCCTACCGTTTAGTTGAAAGCAAAGCTTTCAAAGCCCTCATGGACTACGCTGTACCACGCTACGAGCTATCCAGTCGACACTTCTTTTTGAGAAAAGCCATCCCAGCCCTCCACCAGCATGTAAAAGACCGCATTGCACTCAGGCAATCTGTGAGTAGAAAGTTGCACCTGACAACAGATGCATGGACCAGTAGGCATGGCCAGGGGCGTTATGTCTCCATCACGGCCCACTGGGTTAATGTGGTGGATGCAGGGTCCACAGGGGACAGCAATATTGGGACAGTTCTGCCTAGCCCACGGTCTATGAAACAGTTGGCTGTAGGCGTTCGCCCCCCTCCTCCTCGTCCTCCAGCAGAAGCGAAAGCTCATCCACAGACCGCAGTCACACGACCACTATGGAACAGCCAGTGGCAAGCGTCAGCAGGCTGTATTGGCAATGAAGTGTTTGGGCAACAACAGACACACAGCGGAAGTTCTGTCCGAGTTCTTGAAGCAAGAAACTCAGTCATGGCTGGGCACTGTACATCTTGAGGCAGGCAAGGTAGTGAGTGATAACGGAAGGAATTTTATGGCTGCCATAGCCCTTTCACAACTGAAACACATTCCTTGCCTGGCTCACACCTTAAACCTGGTGGTGCTGTGCTTCCTGGAAAGTTATCCAGGGTTACCCGACCTGCTCCTCAAGGTGTGCAGACTTTGCTCGCACATCCACCGTTCGCCCGTATACTTGACTCGACTTTTGAGATAGTCGGGTTTCGTGAAACCCGACTCGACCCTAAAAAAGTAAAAGTTGCTCAACCCTAATCATAAGCACTTATGCTAATGACCCAGAGAATGTGTAACATAAAAAAAGACCACTTCCAGATTTTTTTCACATTCCACTAGATGTCAAATGGAAATACTGAAGGGTCCCATATTCTAGTCATGATTTATGCACCACCAATGAATTAAAGAACAAATTAGATGTAATCAACATTAAAATACAAAAAATGAAAATATGTTAAAACCAGCACAAATTATATAATATATAAAAACCATAAAACTCAATAACCCCCCACCACATTACTTCCTAAGAGAATTATAAGATATCATTACAAAAATGCATTAAACCCAAAGCTTTCATTTAATCCTTGCCGAGTAAGAGACCCTAACCTGAATATCCACTGACTTTCTTTTTTTGCCAATCTTTTACCCATTTCACCCTCTCTTAGGCCTAAATCAACTTGATGATAAGTTCAAAAGTGTCTCGGTAAGGTTTGTTAATGTTAATGTTGTAACATCCATCACAGTTTCGGCCTTGTCTATATCGAGACAATGTTCACGCACCTTAACCCTTAACCCCTTCCCGACCCATGACGCCACATAGGCGTCATGAAAGTCGGTGCCAATCCGACCCATGACGCCTATGTGGCGTCATGGAAAGATCGTGTCCCTGCATATCGGGTGAAAGGGTTAACTCCAATTTCACCCGATCTGCAGGGACAGGGGGAGTGGTACTTTAGCCCAGGGGGGGGTGGCTTCTCTCCCCCGTGGCTACGATCGCTCTGATTGGCTGTTGAAAGTGAAACTGCCAATCAGAGCGATTTGTAATATTTCACCTAAAAAACTGGTGAAATATTACAATCCAGCCATGGCCTATGCTGCAATATCATCGGCCATGGCTGGAAACACTGATGTGCCCCCCCCCCACCCCACCAATCGCTCTCCCAGTCCACTGATCTGTGGTCCGCTCCCCTCTGTTCTATGCTCCGCTCCCCCGTCCTCCTGTCCGCTCCCCCCGTGCTCCGATGCCCCCCCGTGCCCCGATCTCCCCCCTCTAATACTTACCGAAGCTCCCGATGTCCGTCCATCTTCTCCATGGGCGCCACCATTTTCCAAAATGGCGGGCGCATGCGCAGTGCGCCCGCCGAATCTGCCGACCGGCACATTCGTTCAATGTACATTTTGATCACTGTGATAAAACCACACAGTGATCAAAATAAAAAAAAGTAAATGAACACCCCCTTTACCACCTCCATAGGCAGGAACAATAATAAAATAAAATAATAAAATAATAATAATAAAATAAAATAAAAATTTCCACTACAGTTAGAGCTAGGGTTAGGGTTAGGGTTAGGGTTAGGGAATGTGCACACGTATTCTGGTCCTCTGCGAATTTTTCCGCAGCGGTTTTTATAAATCCGCAGTGCAAAACCGCTGCGGATTTATCGCGGATTTACCGCGTTTTTTCTGGTGATTTCACTGCGGTTTTCTATTGGAGCAGATGTAAAACCCCTTAGGAATTCGCAGAAAGAAGTGACATGTGCGGAATGTAAACCGCTGCGTTTCCGCGCAGTTTTTTCCGCAGCATGTGCACAGCATTTTTTGTAAACTCATGGGAAACTGCTGCGGACCCGCAGTGGTGGAAACGCTGTGGATCTGCAGCTTTTTCCACATCGTGTGCACATACCCTTAGAATTAGTCTATGTGCACACGGTGCGGATTTGGCTGCGGATCCGCAGCGGATTTGGCTGCGGATCCGCAGCGGATTGGCTGCTGCGGATTTGTAGCAGTTTTCCATCAGCTTTACAGTTCTATGTAAACATATGGAAAACCAAATCCGCTGTGCCCATGGTGCGGAAAATACCGCGTGGGAATTGCAAAAAACGGCCAGGTCATTAAGATCAAAATAGGCTGGGTCATGAAGGGTCATGAAGGGGTTAATTCACGACTAGTCATACCAATATAAATCTTTTTACAGGGGCACTCCATATAATACACTACTCCTTTGGTTGAACATGTAATGTGAGCCCTTATTTCAAAATTTCTGGTGTTATCAAAATTTTGAAAAGTATGCCCCTTCCTCATATTGGCACAACCCTTGCACATTCCGCAAGGAAAAAATCCTTTATGTTCCCTATTTTTCTTTTCTTTGTTTTTCCTCTTTGGGTCGTAAGAACTATGGGTCAAAATGTCCCGTAATTTGGAGCTCTCCTAGCCACAAAGGAAGGGTCCGATGGTAAAATCTTTTGAAGAATAGGGTCAGTGAACAAAATCAAAACAAATGTTTTTGTATGATGTTTTTCAAGCTAAACCATTTATTACTGTAATTTGTAATAAACCTTACCTGATTATCTTCCACAGTCCTTAATGCAAGCAGTTGATTTTTATGTAGGAACTGTACTTTGGGGGTACTTTTAGCTCTTACATATCCTTACTGAATTGTTCTTTGGCTATAGGCTCGATCTAAAAACCGTTGTTTTAGAAATTCAGATTGCTCTTCAAATTGGTATTCTTCTAAGCATATTCTTTTAATACATGAAAATTGTCCAATAGGTATTCCATGAATAGTGGATTTCAGATGTGCCGATGAGGCATGTAGTAACGAGTTTGTAGATGTAGGTTTCCAATAAACTGTGGTGGATATCCGGCCATTTGGAAGCACTGAAATGGAGAAGTCCAGGAATTCAATATTACGTCAAAATTTGTACGACAATTTAATATTTTGATGATTTTCATTAAGCCTACCCATGAAAGATGTTAACCCCTCCACTTAACCTTCCCATATGAACATGATATCATCAATAAATCAAATCCATTTATGGACTCAACATCTTGAAAAATAGACCACTTCCATGCCCCCATGAAAAGGTTGGCATAAGATGGGGCACATGCTTCTCCAATTGCTGTACCCCTTAATTGCAGAAACACTTTCCCATCAAAAGTGAACACATTACGGGTGAGAACAAATTACAACAGTGTCATGATGAATTCTGACATGTCCCTCTCAATATTGCTATATTGCAAATATTTCCCCACAGCTCTCAACCCATCTGCATGTTTAATGGATGAGTATAGAGCTTCTACATCAGGTGTGACAAAAAGCATATTTTTTGTTAGATGCATATTATCAAGGTGTCCCAATGCGGCAGTAGTATCCTTTTTATAAGAGGGTAATTATCTTACAATAGGTTTTAAAAAATACTCAATAATGTTACAAATAATTTCAAACAAGCCCTCGTTTGCTGCCACAATGGGTCTACCTGGTAGGTCCAGTTCGTTCTTGTGTATCTTGTGTATAAGATAGAATGTTGCCAATCTAGGGTTCATTTTAAGGTTTATTTCCAAAAGTTATTTAGGGATGATGTTGTTTTCATAGGCCTCAGTCAAATTATCAATCAACACCATTTTGAATTTTGTCATGGGATTATAAGTAATTTATATTCCTGTTGATTATGTAGCAGTTTATAATCCTGATTTTTGTACATTTCGTTAGGCCAGATGACAATGTTGCCACCTTTGTCTGCCAACTTGAAAACATCATCCCATTCTTTTAATTCTCCCAAAGCTATTCTTTCTTGTAATGTCAGATTGTGATTGCCAAATTTTTTAGAGTTCTTTAATTTTTGTAAAGGTGTCAACTGCTGAAACTGTCATGAGAGGGGGAAATTTAGTAAATTTATTGATCAATTGCATTGGAAATCTACTTACACTAAAGAAATTCTATTCTGCCAGGGATTCAAGAGTCTCCAATGCCTCTCGTTCCTCTTTATCGGATAAACTTTCCCCAAAATCTCTTTTGTGGTGTAATTTTTTTCAGGACAAATTTTCTAGAGAAGAGATGAAGGTCTTTTATAGTGGTAAACGAGTCTATTTCAGATTTAGGAGAATAGGTTAGGCCTCTGTGTAGGTCCTTTCCTTGTTAGCCATTTGAAAATTTTTTGGATTCAAAATCAGCAAGATCTCGTTCATATTTTTTCTGTTTATTTTGACTGATGATGCCCTCCCATTTTTCAATGTCTTTGTCTAAATTTTTAATCATCTCCTGAAAACACTCTGCTCCTTCTGTTCAGACACATCTGTGTTAGCATCTCCCATTTAGCCATCAACGCTGGCTCCTGCAGCAAATCCAGGGAAACTGCCTGATCTGCAGGCACAGCTGTGCCACCAATGGACTTGTTTCCAAACCCTCTTTTGGCTATAAATCCGCCTGGATATATATATCTCAGCATTTCCACTGTATCTCTAACGTCGACCAGCACAGTTAAGTGAATGGCGGCACTATATGGCGGTACAATGTGATTACACACACGGGTTAACTTCACCCTGTGTGAAGGAAGCGATCCCTGTTAAGTCACAGGGTCGCTGTACCGCACAGAGAGTGCAAGCAAGGAACCACAGAACTCTATCCCAGGACACAGGATTAGAGTTAGTGTAGACCTCTTGCAATTGACACCACAATTGGGGTATCAGAGGTGACTATTATGCACAGAAGTGCATGCTGTGCCACACTAGCGGATGCCACTAACCACCCAGACTTGGGTAAGGTAAGCGCTCTAATAGCGCACAGCGCTGCACTGGCGGTCACAGCAATTAGACGCTGCTTCGTGTCTTAAAGCTGTGAGTTCAGCCGGGCGCTAGATTTCAGCCATACACCTTACGCGAACAGTCATACACAAGGGATGGGTTTTTTAAGGAACGACTTGCACTCATAAACACACACACGATAACAATTGCATACTAGCGCATGGTCGTGCGGTCATGCAAAGCTTATATAGCTGCAGCACGTTCAGGACCCTTCAAAGAAGGACCAATGGATTTGCAGCAGTACCTGAGCATGTGACCCTAGATCTCCATTGACAGATCTTGCCCTGGGCATGCTCAGTGTGTGCAAAGCAGGACTTAGTCCTAGCACCTACTGGACCTTCCTGAGCATGTGACCCTAGATCTCCACTGAGAGATCTTGCCCTGGGCATGCTCAGTGTGTGCAAAGCAGGACTTAGTCCCAGAAAAGCCTGCTAGCTGCAGATCAGTGCAGGGTACATTAGCAGAGCCTGGAGAGGCAGTAGTAACCCTTTGCACCGTACCAGTCTCAGCGAGATGCTGGGAGCAACGTCTCCGCTGAGCAGGCTCCACTGTGGCCGATGCAGAATGGGAGACCGCAGCAGACACGGATCGAGATTCCCCCTGTGCAGCAGAGGAAACTCGACTCCTAACATTACCCCCCCTAGGGCCCCCCTCCTTGAGCCTCGCTACGCTCAAAAGCTGCAATGAGCAGCGGAGCCCGAATGTGCTCCACAGGCTCCCAGGTTCTATCGTCTGGGCCGTGACCCTTCCAGTCCACCAGATAAAATTTCTTGCCACAAACCACCTTGCACCCCACGATAGCATTCACCTCAAACTCATCCATGGATGAACCCAATGTCCCGGCAGATGACTCAGAAAACCGGGACAACTGAACGGGCTTTAAGAGGGAAACGTGAAAAGTATCAGTGATACCAAGGCGTGGAGGAATAGCCAAACGGTAGACCACAGGGTTGACCTGTTCCAGAACCTTGAACAGGCCAATGTAGCGAGACGCAAACTTAGTGGACTCAACTCGTAGCCTGATGTTACGGGCGGAGAGCCACACTATGTCGCCAGGAGCAAAGGTCGGAGCGGGTCACCGGTGTGTATCAGCCGAAACCCTCATTCTCTCCTTGGAGGCCCGGATGGCATCCTGAGTGCGGTCCCAGATGTCACGTGCCTCCACCGCCCAGTCTGCCACGATTCTGGGCGCAGGAGACACACGCCCGAATATAGACCCCGACGTCACGGGCCATATGCGGCCACCAGTACGTCCTCGCCAAAAGCTCAGATGTCCTCTTGGTCCCAAAATGTCCACCCACCCTGGACGAGTGAGCCCAAGAGAGAACCTCCGGTCGCAAATTCGCTGGTACAAAAGTCTTGCCCGGGAGCACGGACTCTAGTGAAACCGGAGCCACAGTTCTCAGGCTCTCTGAAGGGACAATAAGCCGAGGCTCCTCTTCCTCAGATGACACTGCGGAGCGGGAGAGAGCGTCGGCACGAATGTTCTTCTCCCCGGAGAGAAAATGGAGAGTAAAATGGAACAGGGACCATCTAGCCTGGCAAGAATTCAGCCGCTGGGCCGTCTGCAAATATACCAAGTTCTTGTGGTCAGTGAACACTTGGAAGGGAAAGCGAGCTTCCTCCAAGAGATGTCTCCACTCAGAAAAAGCCAACTTCATGGCTAGCAACTCCCTGTCCCCGATGGAATAATTCCTCTCCGCTGGTGTGAAGGTCTTGGAGAAGAAGAAGCAAGGATGCTTCCGACCTTGAGCATCCTTTTGGAAAAGCACTGCTCCAGCACCAATGAATGAGGCATCCACCTCCATGATAAATAGTTTATCTACATCGGGGTGATGAAGAATGGGAGCGCTAGTGAAGTGTGACTTAATCGAGAGAAAGGCTTTGGAGACCTCCTCTGACCACAACTTGGGATTTGCTCCCTTCTTGGTGAGGGCAACCAAAGAAGCCACCAAAGTTGAGAAGTGTGGAATGAACTGGCGATAGTAATTAATGAACCCCATAAAGCGCTGCACCGCTTTAAGAGAATGGGGTTCCTGCCAGTCCATCACAGCCTGTAGCTTGGCAGGATCCATAGCCAAATCCTGGGCAGAGATGATATAACCAAGGAAAGGCAAGGACTTCTGCTCAAACACACACTTCTCCAACTTGGCGTAGAGGGAGTTTGCCCGTAAGAGGTCAAAGACTTTGCGAACATCTCTCTGATGGGACTCAATATCTGGAGAGTAGATGAGAATATCATCCAGATAGACTACGACCGAGGTGGTGAGCATATCCCAGAAGATGTCATTCACAAAGTCTTGGAAAATGGCTGGGGCATTACAGAGCCCGAAGGGCATCACCAGATATTCATAGTGCCCATCCCTGGTGTTAAAAGCCGTCTTCCATTCATCCCCCTCATGGATGCGAATCAGGTTGTAGGCACCCCGCAGATCTAATTTTGTAAATACCCTTGCTCCCCGTAGCCTATCAAAAAGCTCAGATATCAGGGGTAATGGGTACTTGTTCTTTACAGTGATGGCGTTAAGATCCCTGTAGTCTATGCATGGACGTAAGTCTCCAGTCTTCTTCTCTACGAAGAAGAACCCAGCCCCTACAGGTGACACTGACTTCCTAATGAATCCTCTAGCCAGATTCTCTTGAATATACTGAAACATTGCCTCCGTCTCTGGGAGAGATAACGGATAGATTCAACCCCGGGGAGGCTCAGCACCAGGCAAGAGGTCAATAGGACAGTCATAGGGGCGGTGAGGCGGAAGAGTCTCCACAGCCCTTTTGGAGAACACGTCTGCATAGGGCCAATAGTGCTTGGGGAGAGAGGAAAGATCTGCGGGTACCTGTGTTGTAGCAACCTGAACGCACTCCCTCTGACATCTACCCTCGCAGGATTTACTCCATCCCAAAATTCTCCCTGAGGACCACTCTATATGGGGAGAATGATAGCGTAGCCATGGTATCCCCAACAGGACCTCATCAATTCCCTCAGGAATGACTAATAGGGAGATAATCGTGATAGGAATGGTTTGGTGGGTAATCTGTGAGGGTAGTGTCGACCCATTTACCACTCGAACGGTTACTGGCTTGGTGTGCATCACCAGGGGTATTGCGTGACGCTGGGCGAATGCGGATGACATAAAATTACCCTCCACCCCTGAATCCACGCATAGCTCTACCAGAAGAGTGGATGGGCCTATGGTAATTGTCCCTTGAAGGACAACTTTGAGGCAAATGTCGCCATGTCTAGTGTACCTCCTCCTACAGCCACTAGACGCTGACGTTTCCCCGACTGCTGAGGACACTTGGAGGCAAGATGTCCTGACTGCCGGCAAGCATGACAAGCCATATGTGACTCGGACGCCTGGACTGGAGATTCCAAAGGTTTGGCGAAAGTGGGAGCCAGCCGAAACCTCTGCCTACACTGGGCTCGCTCCAACCTTCGCTCGTTGAAACAAAGGTCTATGCGAGTTGATACAGCTATGAGCTCCTCCAGTGTGGCGGGAATCCCCCTAGTGGCCAAAGCGTCCTTCACATGGGCAGCCAGTCCCCTCCAAAATACGGGAATGAGGGTTTTGTCTGGCCATTCCAACTCAGATGCTAATGTCCGGAAGTGAACAGCAAAATGGCTGACCATGGTTGAAGCCTGAGTCAAAGCCAGCAGTTGGAGCGCTGTATCATGGGTGACTTGATGTCCTACAAAGACCTGTTTCAGAGTGTCCAGAAACCGAGGAACACTCCGCACCACATGATCATTGCGCTCCCACAGCGGCGTAGCCCACTCCAACGCCCTGTCCGACAAGAGAGATATTATGAATCCCACCTTTGCCCGCTCTGTGGGAAAACGTGCAGCCAGGAGCTCGAGGTGTATACCACACTGGCTCATGAAACCCCTACAGGACTTACTGTCCCCAGAGTATTTCTCAGGCAAAGGGAGGTGAGAGAGAGTCGGAACAGGGGTGGCAGTGGGTAAAGCTGCTGCAGCCACGCTAGCAGCCTGAACAGCAATTGCAGTAACATCCACCGCCGAGGTTGCACGCTCAAGAGACGCCAACCGGCCCTCCAGCAGCTGGATGTACCCCTGCAATCGCTGTTCATCCGCCATTACTTAGCCAGATCCGGGCGCTAGTATAATGTTAGGGTTGGCGGAACGCACCGAATATATTTATTAAGTAAGATTGGTGCGTTCGCCACCCAGGATCCACCGTGCAGGAAAGAACCTGCTGCTAAGTGAATGGCGGCACTATATGGTGGTACAATGTGTGTCACGCTCGCGCCCAGACTGGTTGGCGCGGGCGTGCGGGGGTGTGGCCCCACTGGACCACAGACCAAACTTCCCTGGAAGGGGCGTAACTAAGTAGCTTCCTAGGTGTTCGCATCTGATGGTGAGGTCAGACTTTTGCAATAGGAAGCTACCAGGTACCACTCCAGGGTGGTGTCTGGCTGTGGCTGCTGATCCCACCGGGGAACGGAATATAGACAGGCAAGCGGGCACGGCTGGCACTCTGGCAGACAGGCGGGCACGGCTGGGACACAGGCAGATGGGTACAACAGAGACACTGGCAGGCAGGTGGGCACGGCTGGCTCTCTGGTAGGCAGGCAAGTACGGCTGGCTCTCTGGCAGGACAGGCGGACAATGCTGGTACACTGGAAGAACCGGTAGGGACTGGTCTGCAGACAGGTATGTAAAACAGGTAAGAACCTGTTCAGACAGGAGGACTTAAGAAAAGGTAGAGGAAGACCGCAAGAGCAATGCAGAGCGAAAGCATAGGAGCTTGTTATGATCTGGTGGCCTTGGAGCAGCATGAGACGTACTCTGGAGAAAGTGGCACCTGTACTGACCGCAAACCCTGAACTAGCAGCGCAACTAGAAGCAGCCGTGGGGGGTACCTAACGCTCCCTAGACCCCTCGACACAGCCTAAGAATTAACTACCCCTAAAGACAGAAACAGGAAACCTATCTTGCCTCAGAGAAAATCCCCAAAGGATAGAGAGCCCCCCACAAATATTGACTGTGAGAGGAGAGGGAAATAACATACGCAGACATGAAATCAGGATTTAGCATAGGAGGCCATACTAGCTAAAAAGAAAGGATAGGACAGAGTACTATGCAGTCAGTATAAAAACACTAGAAAATATCCACCACAGAAAAATACAAAACACCACATCTGACTAAAGACATGGAGGGTATATCTGCATCTCCAGAGACACAGCTAGGCTGCAAAAAATCCTTTACAACAAAGCTGGACAAGACAAAACATGAAAAATGCACAGAACTATAAGGTCCACAGCAGGTGGACGGCAAAAACAAAGCCAGGACTTATCTTTGAAGAAAAGCACAGCGAACAGGAGAGACCAGAAGGGATGTGAATCCTCCATAAACAATGGACAACTGGCACTGACTAAAGGATCAAGCAAGGCTATATAGCCCAGCCCAAATTGCAAAAAATAGATACACCTGATAAATGCTGTGATCCAACTACTGCAGCACTACCACTCATAACCACCGGAGGGAGCCCAAGAGCAGAATTCACAACAGGAGCTAGGGCCAATAACAGAGATGCCAGAGGCGGAGCCAAAAGCAGGAGGCGGAGCCAAGTGCAGTCACGTAGGAGGTGGAACCCAGAGCTGGAGGCGGAGCCAAGTGCAGTAACGCAGGAGGCGGAGCCAAGAGCAGGAGAAGTAGAACTGCACAGAGGGAAGCCACAGAGTGCAGAGCAAGGTCAGAGTGCAGAGCAAAGCCACAGAATGCAGAGCAAAGTTACAGAGAGCAGAGCTGATAGCAGAGCCACAGAGTGCAGAGCTGAGAGCAGAGTCAGAGTGCAGAGCAAGACACAGAGTGCAGAGCAAGGTCAGAGAATGCAGAGCAAGAAGCAAAGCAAGGTCGCAGAGAGCAGAGCCGAAAGCAGAGCAAAGCAAGACACAGAGGGCAGAGCAGAGCAAAGCTAGATACAGAGTGCAAAGCAGAGCAAAGCAAGACACAGAGTATGCACAGCAGAAAAGGCAAACCAAGACAGGGAAATAAACGGACACCGGAAGAGGACTAGACTAAGACAGAGTCAGGAACGAGACAAGACACAGAGACATGGACACAAGCCAGGGTACGATGCCCCTCTGGGTTGCGGACATAGGCCAGGGTACGAAGCCCCGCTGGGTGGCTACACAAAAACATAGGGCAGGGTACTAAGCCCCACTCTGTGACTACACAGGACACAGACCAGGGTACAACGCCCCCCTGGGTGGCAGACACGAGCATAAACGAGACAGGGCCTGGCACCTCAGCAGCAAGGAACTGACTGAGGGAGTAAGTTGCACAGGCCCCCACCAATGGGTGGGGATGTCTTAAATACAGGAAGCCTCATGGCGATTGGCCAGGGACACCTTAGCAAGGTGCACACAGTCTCTATAAGAAACAGGAGTTGTTGGCGCCGCCCCCCTATGCACACAGACAGAGCATGCACAGAGCAGACAGCAGACATGAGGCACACAGCATGGAGCTGGCAGCAGAAAGAAGTCACCACAAGGCCCAGAGAAGTAAGTGAGTTTGAGTGTAATGCAGGTGGGGGATGGGAGGCCATGCAGTGATGCCAGCAGGGTTGTTACAGTACCCCCCTTTACGGCCCCTCTTCTTCAAGCTCGCCAGGATGATTTGCAGAAGAAGAATAGGTCCACACACAGTCCAGGCCAACATGACATCTTCAGGGTAGAATAAGGCAGGAGGGTCACCAGGTATCTCAGAAAACAAAGTCTCTTGGTGCTCAACAGGGTTAGCTTCCACAATGAGCAGGACCACCTCCTCCAGGTACATAGGTAACAGGAACTTGAATGCTGCTGTCTTAACATCTTCACCAGCCGGACACATGGAAACTGGAAACCTTCTCATAGGATTCAACTGTTGCCCGACAGGTAGCAGAGATATTCTTGGGTACGGAACACAAGAAAAGTCATTAGTGATGAGTGTGGAGAACAACAGCTCTACCGGGTCAGAGAAAAATTGAGGTGAACAAACTTCTGTTTTGAAATCTTCACCAGCAGGCCACAAGGATGCTGAAGGTATCCACATAGGAACCATCTTCTGCCCGTTATCCAGAAGAAATCGTCCAAACGGCGGGGATGTTCCTCGGAACGGATTACAGGAATAGTCGTGGGAGATGTATGGAGAGATAGTCACCGCTTCCCCATCTTCAGTGACGTTAGCACACCTTGACTCGATGACTAACTGTTTACTGGTATAGTCACTGGGGATGTGTGGAGACATTGTCACCATTTCCCCATCTTCGGTGATGTCAGCACACCTTGACTCAATGACTAGCAGACCAGCTGAAGAAGATGACACTGCTGAGTGTCTTTGACGCATGGGAACCAGACACTTCTCAAGACTGGGTAAGTTCAAACGAAGCACTTTACTGGAACTCTTGACCAGAGCGGGTGGTAGAGTCCTTGGCTCAGAATGACCCATGGGCATAACAGACAGCATACGGAAAACAAACTTCTTCGTGTATAAGGCTCCAACTTGGAGCTGTAGTTGTCTTTGCAGGACAAGACTGCTCTTTAGCAGGTCTCGGCCATTATCAGGCAATGACCACACCGGGTTCTGGAGCTGCAGACCATACACTGACTCCAAAGGATAGGCGGCTTAAACACACCAAAGCTCCTAGAAGGCAGAGAAACAGTCATTAACTTAGATGGAGAGGAAGTACTCTCGCCAGGGACAGCCTCTCCTACTGGCCCAGGGTTTTGGAATATAGGCTTCACAGGGCAAAGACCATCTGAATGTTCTTTACAACAACACGGATACCATATTTCAATCTCAGCACCAGATTCAGGCTGCAGATTTGCCAGACCCCTCTTATTAGACCTCTTGGATCTTGCTCGGGTGGCCGTTTTGGCAGGTTGTGGAGCAGATGAGTCTTGGACGGTCATGGACGGAAGTGACGGTTTACCTACAGGTTTCTTTCGTCTGGACCGTCTCTGTGAGCTTGAAGGGGAAGACTTTTCAGGAGATGCAGTACTTGGCTCATCGAAGGCTTTACAGAAAGCCACTAGGAAGGCCTGCAGATTCGAGATGATGGGGTCCCCTGCTTCCCAAAGGGGGTCGCACCACATCAAAGCATCTCCTCTAAGGTAGGCCATTAAGAAACCTACTTTCAACCAGTCAGTGGGGAATTGGGGAGCATGCCACTTGAAATAACGCAAGCACCACTCCAGGAACACACGACATTGCTTTGGGTCCCCATCGTAGCATGGAGGATCTGCTGGCATGGATTCATCATTAGGAGCGTAGGCTTGAAGTTCATCCAACAGCTCATTGGAGATGACAATTGGGGATGGAGCAGTGAAGGACTGGC
Source organism: Ranitomeya imitator (assembly GCF_032444005.1). Taxonomy (NCBI): domain Eukaryota; kingdom Metazoa; phylum Chordata; class Amphibia; order Anura; family Dendrobatidae; genus Ranitomeya; species Ranitomeya imitator. Next base: position 1,112,396,132 of record NC_091282.1, read on the forward strand.
TTTCAGACTGGGTAAACATTTTCCTCGGAGGCCAATACTGGCAAGAAGAGAGTTCATCTTGCTCCGAGAGCGAAGGCACATGGGACTCAGCGGGGACCATGGCCTGTGCAAACTGTCATGCTCGCGCCCAGACTGGTTGGCGCGGGCGTGCGGGGGTGTGGCCCCACTGGACCACAGACGAAACTTCCCTGGAAGGGGCGTAACTAAGTAGCTTCCTAGGTGTTCGCTGGAGCATCTTTTATAGTGGTAAACGTGTCTAAATCAGATTTAGGAGAATAGGTTAGTCCTTTTTGTAAGACTTTTTTTGTGCATCAGTTAATATATGTGCCGATAGGTTAATTACCTTCACCGAGTCCCCTTTTTGATTTTTGTGTTGGGGACCTTTCTTGAAATATTGCTCTGTAGTTGGACTACATCTATTTTTATGGATAAATCCACCCGCTTCACTCATGGACAATCTAGATGCAATGGAAAAACTTCTAGAGAAATTCCTCAGTGTAGGTCCTTTCCTTGTTTGCCATTTGAAAATTTTTTTGGATTCAAAATCAGCAAGATCTCGTTCATATTTTTTTTGTTTATTTTGACTGATGATGCCCTCCCACTTTTCAATGTCTTTGTCTAAATTTGTAATCATCTCCTGAAAACACTCTGCTCCTTCTGTTCAGACACATCTGTGTCAGCATCTCCCATTTAGCCATCAACGCTGGCTCCTGCAGCAAATCCAGGGAAACTGCCTGATCTGCAGGCACAGCTGTGCCACCAATGGACTTGTTTCCAAACCCTCTTTTGGCTATAAATCCGCCTGGATATATATCTCAGCATTTCCACTGTATCTCTAACGTCGGCCAGCACAGTAACTCCATTTAAACACGGACGTGTCCTTTTTTCAAAACCAAATACCAATCTTATTGCCTGTTGGTGCACACTGTATGCATATCTACCTTGGTGCCTTTTGAACCCCAGTGCAACTTTTTTTTTCCTTCAGTGTAGATTGTATGTATACACCCTGTTAGGGTTGGCGGAACGCACCGAATATATTTATTAAGTAAGATTGGTGCATTCGCCACCCGGGATCCACAGTGCAGGAAAGAACCTGCTGCTAAGTGAATGGCGGCACTATATGGCGGTACAATGTGATTACACACACGGGTTAACTTCACCCTGTGTGAAGGAAGCGATCCCTGTTAAGTCACAGGGTCGCGGTACCGCACAGAGAGCGCAAGCAAGGAACCACAGAACTCTATCCCAGGATGCAGGATTAGAGTTAGTGTAGACCTCTTGCAATCGACACCACAATTGGGGTATCAGAGGTAACTATTATGCACAGAAGTGCATGCTGTGCCACACTAGCGGACGCCACTAACCTCCCAGACTTGGGTAAGGTAAGCACTCTAATAGCGCACGGCGCTGCACTGGCGGTCACAGCAGTTAGACGCTGCTTCGTGTCTTAAAGCTGTGAGTTCAGCCGGGCGCTAGATTTCAGCCATACACCTTACGCGAACAGTCATACACAAGGGATGGGTTTTTTAAGGAATGACTTGCACTCATCAACACACACACAATAACAATTGTATACTAGCGCATGGCCGTGTGGTCATGCAAAGCTTATACAGTGGGGCAAAAAAGTATTTAGTCAGTCAGCAATAGTGCAAGTTCCACCACTTAAAAAGATGAGAGACGTCTGTAATTTACATCATAGGTAGACCTCAAGTATGGGAGACAAACTGAGAAATAAAAATCCAGAAAATCACATTGTCTGTTTTTTTAACATTTTATTTGCATATTATGGTGGAAAATAAGTATTTGGTCAGAAACAAACAATCAAGATTTCTGGCTCTCACAGACCTGTAACTTCTTCTTTAAGAGTCTCCTCTTTCCTCCACTCATTACCTGTAGTAATGGCACCTGTTTAAACTTGTTATCAGTATAAAAAGACACCTATGCACACCCTCAAACAGTCTGACTCCAAACTCCACTATGGTGAAGACCAAAGAGCTGTCAAAGGACACCAGAAACAAAATTGTAGCCCTGCACCAGGCTGGGAAGACTGAATCTGCAATAGCCAACCAGCTTGGAGTGAAGAAATCAACAGTGGGAGCAATAATTAGAAAATGGAAGACATACAAGACCACTGATAATCTCCCTCGATCTGGGGCTCCACGCAAAATCCCACCCCGTGGGGTCAGAATGATCACAAGAACGGTGAGCAAAAATCCCAGAACCACGCGGGGGGACCCAGTGAATGAACTGCAGAGAGCTGGGACCAATGTAACAAGGCCTACCATAAGTAACACACTACGCCACCATGGACTCAGATCCTGCAGTGCCAGACGTGTCCCACTGCTTAAGCCAGTACATGTCCGGGCCCGTCTGAAGTTTGCTAGAGAGCATTTGGATGATCCAGAGGAGTTTTGGGAGAATGTCCTATGGTCTGATGAAACCAAACTGGAACTGTTTGGTAGAAACACAACTTGTCGTGTTTGGAGGAAAAAGAATACTGAGTTGCATCCATCAAACACCATACCTACTGTAAAGCATGGTGGTGGAAACATCATGCTTTGGGGCTGTTTCTCTGCAAAGGGGCCAGGACGACTGATCCGGGTACATGAAAGAATGAATGGGGCCATGTATCGTGAGATTTTGAGTGCAAACCTCCTTCCATCAGCAAGGGCATTGAAGATGAAACGTGGCTGGGTCTTTCAACATGACAATGATCGAAAGCACACCGCCAGGACAACGAAGGAGTGGCTTCGTAAGAAGCATTTCAAGGTCCTGGAGTGGCCTAGCCAGTCTCCAGATCTCAACCCTATAGAAAACCTTTGGAGGGAGTTGAAAGTCCGTGTTGCCAAGCGAAAAGCCAAAAACATCACTGCTCTAGAGGAGATCTGCATGGAGGAATGGGCCAACATACCAACAACAGTGTGTGGCAACCTTGTGAAGACTTACAGAAAACGTTTGACCTCTGTCATTGCCAACAAAGGATATATTACAAAGTATTGAGATGAAATTTTGTTTCTGACCAAATGCTTATTTTCCACCATAATATGCAAATAAAATGTTAAAAAAACAGACAATGTGATTTTCTGGATTTTTTTTTCTCAGTTTGTCTCCCATAGTTGAGGTCTACCTATGATGTAAATTACAGACGCCTCTCATCTTTTTAAGTGGTGGAACTTGCACTATTGCTGACTGACTAAATACTTTTTTGCCCCACTGTATAGCTGCAGCACGTTCAGGACTAAGGTTGAGCGACCTTTACTTTTATAGGATCGGGTCGGGTTTCACAAAACCCGACTTTTTCGAAAGTCGGGTTGAGTGAAATCGGCCGATCCTATAAAAAAGTCGGGTCGGGGTCGGCCGAAACTCGAAACCCAATGCAGTGCATTGGGTTTCCAATGGTTCCCAGGGTCTGAAGGAGCAGAAACTCTCCTTCAGGCCCTGGGATCCATATTTAAGTGTAAAATAAAGAATAAAAATAAAAAATATCGCAATACTTACCCTCTGACGCGCCCTGGTACTAACCGGGAACCTTCCTTTCTTCGAATCAGCGCTTTCAGGACCTTCGGTGACGTCGCGGCTTGTGATTGGTCGCGCGACCGCCCATGTGACCGCCGCGCGACCAATCAGAAGCCGTGACGTCACCGTGAAAGTCACCGAAGGTCCTGGAAGTGCTGATTCTTAGGAAGGAAGGCTGCCGGAAAGAAGCAGGGCGCGTCCGAGGGTGAGTATATACCTAATAGGAATATACTCACCCTCGGACGCGCCCTGCTTCTTTCCGGCAGCCTTCCTTCCTAAGAATCAGCGCTTCCAGGACCTTCGGTGACTTTCACGGTGACGTCACGGCTTCTGATTTGTCGCGCGGCGGTCACATGGGCGGTCGCGCGACCAATCACAAGCCGCGACGTCACCGAAGGTCCTGAAAGCGCTGATTCGAAGAAAGGAAGGTTCCCGGTTAGTACCAGGGCGCATCGGAGGGTAAGTATTGCGATATTTTTTATTTTTATTCTTTATTTTACACTTAAATCTGAATTCCGATACCAATTCCCAATATCTTAAACATATCGGGAATCGGTATCGGAATTCCGATTCCAGATTCAGAAGATCGCCGACTTCATGGGGGGTCGGGTTTCATGAAACCCGACCTTGCCAAAAGTCGGCGACTTTTGAATATTACCGACCCGTTTCGCTCAACCCTATTCAGGACCTTTCAAAGAAGGACCAATGGATTTGCAGCAGTACCTGAGCATGTAACCCTAGATCTCCATTGACAGATCTTGCCCTGGGCATGCTCAGTGTGTGCAAAGCAGGACTTAGTCCCAGAAAAGCCTGCTCGCTGCAGATCAGTGCAGTGTACAATAGCAGAGCCTGGAGAGGCAGTAGTAACCCTTTGCACAGTACCAGTCTCAGCGAGATGCTGGGAGCGACGTCTCTGCTGAGCAGGCTCCAGTGCGGCCGATGCAGTATGGGAGACCGCAGCAGACATGGATCGCGATTCCCCCTGTGCAGCAGAGGAAACTCGACTCCTAACACACCCTCATATTTATCTACCTCAACGATACTACATGTTCAAATTCTAGAAAAGAACCTATGAAAGGCGACATTGTGATCAAGGCTAAACCTTCTCCTGTACAAGTGCAGTGATTATATATTTTATTATTGATGGGACTGCTGGCTCCGTTCACTAGCACCTTGACCTCCACAGAAGTTGAGTGCTAGCCTTCTTCTTCAAAGTATAGTTTAAGGTCCCCTTACCATCATTACACTTATGTCCCTGAAAGTGGTAAAGAAAAAGTCTCCATGAATCACATGGTAGACTCAGAGGTAGCAAGGTCTATAGGGATGTGGTATAGAGGTTGGCCAAATCCCTCCCTTATATTTGCACCTCTCCAGAGATGAAATAAAAAAGTGCTGAAGTGGTGCTTTAAAAATGGCATTACTATGTACCGGTTGTTTTTGTTACTTTTTTCAGCTGCTTAAGGGTTTAAAAACCACAAAGTGGATAAAAAAAGAAGCATGTCCATGTCTTGGGCATCTTTGGCTAGGAAGCAGCTTACTAATTATAGTTTAAACATTATCAAAAAGCTCCTGCTGCAGACAACAGAATCATAGAATGTTAGAGTTGTAAGGGACCTCCTGGGTCATCTGGTCCAACCCCTGCTCAATGCAGGATTCACTAAATCATCCCAGACAGGTGTCTGTCCACCCTCTTTTTAAAGACTTCCATTGAAGGAGAACTCACCACCTCTCATGGCAGCCTGTTCCACTCATTGATCACCCTAACTGTCAAAAAGTTTTTTCTAATATCTAATCTGTGTCTCCTCCCATTCAGTTTCATCCCATTGCTTCTAGTCTTTCCTTGTGCAAATGAGAATAAAGATGATCTTTCTACAATGTGACAGCCCTTGAGATACTTGTAGACAGCTATTGACCAAGGCAGGACAGAGGGGGATACACGTGGTCTAGAATTGCTGCTGCATATAACCAGCAGAAAGAAAAGTATCACTCCAGTTATGCACACCACGTATAAAAAATGAAAACATAATGTAGGAAAAAACACAAGATTTTATTGACACACAACATAGTAAAACATACTTAAAAACAGAAAGGCAAGGCCCTGTCCATAACACTCAGTAAATACAGAGTACAATAAAATATATAACCCATAATAAGCATACTGATAACCAATGCTATAAGCCTGCTTGTACCCTAGGACTAGATGCAGACCATACGTGGCCAGCTCACAGGACAAACTAACCAACCCAGGCGGATGTATACAAAATCCTAAGTGGCCAGTAAACACCCAAATAGTGCATTTAGCCCGAACGGCTCATGGGACAAAATATCTACCCTAAGCCAGTAAGGCAACAAGATCCCAAAATAACAGTGAGAGAAAAAAAAAAAAAAGCACTGGAACCGCCAGGAAAAACCTCAGAGCACTAGAAGAAGGGGTTACCCAAGTGGTGACCAGAGCGGAGTCCGTGGGCAGCCAGGCAAGCAAGCAGGACAGGGACCAGAGCAGCCCCACGCGTATCGCCCTTCAAGAGAGGGCTTCGTCAGGGGAAGTACCAACATGTGTCCCAAACCCTGTATAAATACCATCCCAATAAATTAGAACAAACGGCCCACCTGTGACTGAGCAAAGAAGCTGCAAATGTGCAGAAAGTCCTGAAATGAAAGTGCCAGCCAAAATGCAGCCGGAGCTAGCTGAGATAAGGAGCCAGTCCCACGTCCAGCCGGGCGGGGAAGAGAAGGCGGCCGCTGTCAGAGTGATTTTGTTTTTGATATTCTATCTCTGAATGTTAATAATTTATATTTGGGACAATTCCTTTGTAAAAATTTGTATATTTTGCTAAATTGGCAATATTTATTGTGAGTATTGCATTGTTCCATTGGTATGACATTATAATTTTGGTTGTTGAGCGTTCATATTGCATACTATTTACTTGGGGTTATATTGCATCAGTGGGTTTGTTTGTAGGAGATCCTAGGGCAATGAGTCCCTCTTTTTTGGATCTAGCACCTTCTCTTTATGATGTTTTTATTGATATATAAATAAAGATATATTTTATTCAACAAAGTATCAGTGTTAGGGACCCTTTATTTTCACTCAGGGGTTTCCATTATGTTAATAATGGTTTAGTGCTGTACATTAACCCTTTTTGTTACACAGGTTGAGTTATTTGGGGCAAACCATAGTGATTTGAGTATAAATCCTCCTTGCCTGGATATATATATCTCAGCATTTCCACTGTATCTCTAACTTCAACCAGCGTCAAGGTGGTCTCATTAAAAAACTGATGGGTCCCTGACCTCCCTGTCCAAATGTGAACACTTACCGAAGGCTAATGTCTGCATGCTTGGGTGAATATGGACACCTCTCTCAGCAAAGCCTACATATGGGTTGGCCGGAACCAAGTGTGATGAGATGTAATTAAAAACCAGATGGTGAAAGGAGGAGTGCGCAGTCAATAAGCTAACATAGAAATGACAGAAAAAAGACTGGCACATCCAAACTAGTGTGAATAGGTGCATACCAGGAGCAGCTACCTCCATATATAATATACAGAAAAAAGGTTGCACTCTATCATGCCAAAACACGTCAAATATGAAATACATGAAATAAGAATTGCAAACTGGCATATATAGGCTTTGCTGAGAGAGGTGTCCATATTCACATGCAGACATTAGCCTTCGGTAAGTGTTCACATTTGGACATATTTGTCGTGTTTTGGTACGATAGAGTGCAACCTTTTTTTTGTATATTTATGTATGGAGGTAGCTGCTCCTGGTATGCACCTATTCACACTAGTTTGGATGTGCCAGTCTTTTTTCTGTCATTTCTACGTTAGCTTACTGACTGCGCACTCCTCCCTTCACCATCTGGTTTTTAATTACATCTATTCACACTTGGTTCCGGCCAACCCATATGCAGGCTTTGCTGCGAGAGGTGTCCATATTCACCCAAGCATGCAGACATTAGCCTTCGGTAAGTGTTCACATTTGGACAGGGAGGTCAGGTACCCATCAGTTTTTTAATGAGACCACCTTGACGATGGTTGAAGGGCTCACACTATTTGGCCAAATTCTGTGCTAAGCGTCTCAAAAAAAATTTTTTTCCTAATGTTCAAAAAGCAAGTTTGCAATTCATATTTCATGTATTTCATATTTGACGTGTTTTGGCACGATAGAGTGCAACCTTTTTTTTGTTTATTATATATGGAGGTAGCTGCTCCTGGCATGCACCTATTCACACTAGTTTGGATGTGCCAGTCTTTTTTCAGTCATTTCTAACTTCAACCAGCACAGTAACTCCATTTAAACACGGACGTGTCCTTTTTTCAAAACCAAATACCAATCTTATTGTCTGTCAATGCATACTCTATGCATTTATACCTTGACGCCTTTTGAACCACAGTGCAAAACTATTTTTTCCCTCAGTGTGGATTGTATGTATACACCTTCATATTTATCTACCTCAACGATACTACATGTTCAAATTCTAGAAAACAACCTACGAAAGGCAACATTGTGATCAAGGTCACTGATTGGCCGAAATGTTAAATTTATTCCTGTCGTCTCACTTTCCACCAATAAATTATCCACTTGAAGCAAACCTTATCCTGTACGAGTGCAGTGATTATATATTTTAAACTATACTTATGTGACAAGTCAGTAGAGTGAGTCAGTTGTAAAAAGTTAAAATAATTTTTAGTATCAAGTTTCAAACATAGTAATGTCTAGAGTTGAGCGACCTTGACCTTTTTAGAGTCGAGCCGGGTTTCGCGAAACCCGACTATCTCAAAAGTCGAGTCGAGTGGAATCGGCCGATTATCGCGAAAAGTCGAGGATCGACCGAAACACGAAACCCAATGCAAGTCAATGGGGGAGCATAGTCGGCAGTGAGTAGAGGCCAGGAAAACATGTACAGAGCCCATTGTATTGGCAAAAACATCCATTCTTGCTACTGAAGCTTGTCAATAATAATTTAGCTTATAATAATTGTAAGGCATATGAAATTGGGGGTCATTTGGCTAAAGTTGTGGGGGGTACGGCTGGTTCAAGCAATTAGTGGGCCAAGGACATCTGGACCACGTCACGGCAGTGGAGCAGGGAGAGGTAAGTATTTCAACTTTGCAAGTGCTGTGATCCTGAGAAAGCAGGGGGGGCCCATTCGTTGGCATTGGCACTGGCACAGGGCCCCTCAAAGTACAGCGGTGTGTTTGCACGGCGGGGGCGCCTCCCACCGGCAGCAACACTTTTGCGTACTATGAGAGGCCCTGTGCCAGTGACGTCGCCAACGAGTATTCCTCCCCCCACCTGATGAAGGAACCTGCACCTTCATCTGCACCTTCCTCTTTGTCCCCGTGTAATGTGGTATGGTATGCGGGAAGGGGGACCTGACTTTCAGCAGGGTCACAATCTTGCAGTGTAGCGTGCACGGGGAATGTTGCATTATGGGTCAATGTACCAGCAGACTCATCTATCACTGGCTGGGCAATGGGCAGGATGAGGGGAAAACAGATATGGGCCCAAAGAATAAAGTGGGCTAAATGCAGTTCAAAATTGGTAACAGGACTAACCAGGGGGCATTGTTTTGTTCAGTGGAGGACAACTGGAATGAGAGGCTGACACAGAGAGTAGGCCCAAATCAGTAAGTATTCTAAATGCAGTTCAAAATTGGCAACAGTAGTAAACCGGCGGCACAGCTTTGTTCACTGGAGGAGAACAGCAAGGAGCGGCAGACACAGATAGAAGGCCCCAACCTAACTAGTAGGCCTAATGCAGTGTAGTTTTCAACAACTACTAAACGAGAGTTGGAAGACCGAAGCAATGGAGAGGAAACCTGGGGAACACCTTGGAGTGGAACACACCGTCTCTACACCCCATACCCAATTTGTAGGCCTAATGCAGTGTAGTTTTCAACAACTACTAAACGAGAGTCGGAAGACCCAAGCAATGGAGAGGAAACCTGGGGCACACCTTGGAGCAGCAGACACCGTTAGTAGGCCCTACCAAAGTAGTAGCCCCAATGCAGTTTTCAAATTCCTAGAGGCTGAAAACAAGACTATTGACCCTCTGCTTTTTTCAAAGGAGGACAGCTGTATTGAGTGGCGCAGACAGACACAGGTAGTAGGCCTTAAACCAAAAATGTGGCTCACTGCAGTTTAAAAAAGGTTACAGGGGTACACAGGCAGCATTGCTCTGGTCAGTGGAGGACAATTTCAATAGTGGACCGCAGACAGACTTTGTACGCCTACTATTAAAAAAAGGATGCTCTATGCAATTAAAAATAGGTTCCAGGGGTCCACGGGCAGCAGTGGTGTGGTCAGTGGAGGAGTATTGGAAGGAGGGACCGCAGACAGGCGTAGTAGGCCTAACATAACAAAATTAGGCTGTAGGCACTTTAAAATTGGTTCCAGGGGTACATGGGCAGCAGTGGTGTGGTCAGCGGAGGACAATTTGAATTAGGGACTGCAGACAGACTTTGTAGGCTGTCCTCTGTGGACCATGCATCCAACACATTAACCCAGTGCGCCGTAATGGACACGTAACTTTTTGTGGACATGCCTACTGGTCCATGCGTCTCTTGTCAGGTGCACCTTTCTACTGTTTGATTGCCTGAGTGCTATGACAATGCAGACTTTTTCTTGCCGGTGGAGGGCTGGGATAGCTTTTCTCGCAAAAGAAATGTCGACTGGGTAGCTTGAACCGTGGTACAGCGTAGTTCATCTGGGCTTTCTAAATATAAAACAAAGAAAAAAAGGAGGCTCCATGCACTTTCAGCTGGGTTCCAGGGGTACACGGCCAGCATTGGTCTGGTCAGTGGAGGCCCAGTGGAAGGAGGGACCGCAGACAGGCTTCGAAGGCCTAACATAATAAATTAGGGCTGTAGGCACTTTAACATTGGTTCCAGGGGTACACGGCAGCAGTAGACAGGTCAGTGGAGGCCTAGTGGAAGGAGGGACCGCAGACAGGCTTCGAAGGCCTAACATAATAAATTAGGGCTGTAGGCACTTTAACATTGGTTCCAGGGGTACACGGGCAGCAGTAGACAGGTCAGTGGAGGCCTAGTGGAAGGAGGGACCGCAGACAGGCTTCGAAGGCCTAACATAATAAATTAGGGCTGTAGGCACTTTAAAATTGGTTCCAGGGGGACACGGGCAGCAGTAGACAGGTCAGTGGAGGCCTAGTGGAAGGAGGGACCGCAGACAGGCTTCGAAGGCCTAACATAATAAATTAGGGCTGTAGGCACTTTAACATTGGTTCCAGGGGTACACGGGCAGCAGTAGACAGGTCAGTGGAGGCTTAGTGGAAGGAGGGACCGCAGACAGGCTTCGAAGGCCTACCATAATAAATTAGGGCTGTAGGCACTTTAACATTGGTTCCAGGGGTACACGGGCAGCAGTAGACAGGTCAGTGGAGGCCTAGTGGAAGGAGGGACCGCAGACAGACTTCGAAGGCCTAACATAATAAAATTGGGCTGTAGGCACTTTAAAATTGGTTCCAGGGGAACACGGGCAGCAGTAGACAGGTCAGTGGAGGCCTAGTGGAAGGAGGGACCGCAGACAGGCTTCGAAGGCCTAACATAATAAAATTGGGCTGTAGGCACTTTAAAATTGGTTCCAGGGGAACACGGGCAGCAGTAGACAGGTCAGTGGAGGCCTAGTGGAAGGAGGGACCGCAGACAGGCTTCAAAGGCCTAACATAATAAAATTGGGCTGTAGGCACTTTAAAATTGGTTCCAGGGGAACACGGGCAGCAGTAGACAGGTCAGTGGAGGCCTAGTGGAAGGAGGGACCGCAGACAAGCTTCGAAGGCCTAACATAATAAATTAGGGCTGTAGGCACTTTAACATTGGTTCCAGGGGTACACGGGCAGCAGTAGACAGGTCAGTGGAGGCCTATTGGAAGGAGGGACCGCAGACAGGCTTCGAAGGCCTAACATAATAAATTTGGGCTGTAGGCACTTTGAATTCTCTTGCAGGGGTACACAGGCAGTGGGCACCATTGGTGTTGTCAGCGGCGGCCGATTGTAATGAGTGTCTGCCAGTTAGTAGTCCCAAAAAATAAATACATGTTAATGTCTCGCATTACAACAAAAAGAAAAACCAAAAGGGTGCAATCATTAGGTACAGGGGTGGGCTCCTCTGCGTAGTTTCAGACCTAGTAATTTGGCACAAAGTATTTACTTGGGTAAATATAGGACACTGCCCCTGACTATGTTAAGTACCATCATACATGTCAACACAATGGTATTGTCAGTGGCAGGAATTAACGGATGTCAGCGCATAGACTAAACATAGGTGGAACTGTGAGAGATAATTGTGCAAGTGGTAGAGCAATGTTTGAGCTGGGGGTGGGGGAACTCTCTTGTGGCCGGCGGTACATGCCCAGGGCCCCTCATGTTACAACAGTGTGTCTGACGTTGGGTGCACACCACCACCGCCAGAGACTCTTTATTGTACTATGAAGGACCCAGTGGCAGTGCCATAGACCAAAAGTGGGCACACCCACCTCTTCAGACAAACAGCACTCTCACGGGTGCTTGCGCCAAGTGGCGATACCACGGCCCCGTGTGGGGAGTTTGGCCATTTAGGGAGGTGTAAACATGTCGTATGCTGGACAATCAGCTGCTGCAAATTACGAGATTGGTAAAGTCATTCAGAGTAGTCCACAGGCAATACCTTTTCATAGGAAAGCTAGGTGTCGGCCAGGCAAGGTGGGGTAAAAGAATTCGAAATCCAGTTGTGGTTCATTTTAATGAAGGTTAGATCATCAACATTTTGGGTAGCCAGACGAGTCCTTTTTTTGGTTAATATTGAACCTGCAGCACTGAATACTCTTTCTGATAGGACACTAGCTGCCGGGCAAGCAAGCTCCTGCAATGCATATTCTGCCAATTCTGGCCAGGTGTCTAATTTGGATGCCCAGTAATCAAATGGGAATGACGGTTGAGGTAGAACATCGATAAGGGATGAAAAATAGTTAGTAACCATATTGGACAAATGTTGTCTCCTGTCACTTTGAATTGATGCAGCAGTACCTGTCCTGTCTGCGGTCATAGCAAAATCACTCCACAACCTGGTCAGAAAACCCCTCTGTCCAACGCCACTTCGGATTTCTGCACCTCTAACACTTCTGGTCTGCTGCCCCCTGCTGCTCGTGTGAGAACGATCATGGGCGCTGTGTGCTGGGAATGCCTGAAGCAAACGGTCAACAAGAGTTGATTGTTTGGTTGCTAATATTAGTTCCAAGTTGTCATGTGGCATAATATTTTGCAATTTGCCTTTATAGCGAGGATCAAGGAGGCAGGCCAACCAGTAATCGTCATCGTTCATCATTTTCGTAATGCGTGTGTCCCTTTTGAGGATACGTAAGGCATAATCCGCCATGTGTGCCAAAGTTCCAGTTGTCAAATCTGCGGTTGTGCTTGGTTGAGGGGCAGTTTCAGGCAAATCTACGTCACTTGTGTCCCTCAGAAACCCAGAACCCGGCCTTGCCACGCCATCAATTTCCAGTGGCCCCGGAGAAGCTTCCTCATTAAAAAAATACTCATCCTCATCATCCTCCTCCTCCTGTTCGCCCACTACCTCGTCCTGTACACTGCCCTGACCAGACAATGGCTGACTGTAGTCAAGGCTTTCCTCTTCCTCGGCTGCAGATGCCTGCTCCTTTATGTGCGTCAAACTTTGCATCAGCAGACGCATTAGGGGGATGCTCATGCTTATTATGGCGTTGTCTGCACTAACCAGCCGTGTGCATTCCTCAAAACACTGAAGGACTTGACACATGTCTTGTATCTTCGACCACTGCACACCTGACAACTCCATGTCTGCCATCCTACTGCCTGCCCGTGTATGGTATCCTCACACAAAAACATAACAGCCCGCCTCTGTTCACACAGTCTCTGAAGCATGTGCAGTGTTGAGTTCCACCTTGTTGCAACGTCTATGATTAGGCGATGCTGGGGAAGGTTCAAAGACCGCTGATAGGTCTGCATACGGCTGGAGTGTACGGGCGAACGGCGGATATGTGAGCAAAGTCTGCGCACTTTGAGGAGCAGGTCGGATAACCCCGGATAACTTTTCAGGAAGCACTGCACCACCAGGTTTAAGGTGTGAGCCAGGCAAGGAATGTGTTTCAGTTGGGAAAGGGAGATGGCAGCCATGAAATTCCTTCCGTTATCACTCACTTCCTTGCCTGCATCAAGATCTACAGTGCCCAGCCACGACTGCGTTTCTCTCTGCAAGAACTCGGACAGAACTTCCGCGGTGTGTCTGTTGTCGCCCAAACACTTCATAGCCAATACAGCCTGCTGACGCTTGCCAGTAGCTGCCCCATAATGGGACAACTGGTGTGCAACAGTGCCAGCTGCAGATGGAGTGGTTTGGCGACTGCGGTCTGTGGACGAGCTCTCGCTTCTGCAGAAGGACGAAGAGGAGGAGGAGGAGGGGGTGCGAACTCCTACAGCCAACTGTTTCCTAGACCGTGGGCTAGGCAGAACTGTCCCGAAATTGATGTCCCCTGTGGACCCTGCATCCACCACATTCACCCAGTGTGCCGTGATGGACACGTAACGTCCCTGGCCATGCCTACTGGTCCATGCATCTGTTGACAGGTGCACCTTTGTACTCACAGATTGCCTGAGTGCATGGACGATGCGCTCTTTAACATGCTGGTGGAGGGCTGGGATGGCTTTTCTCCAAAAGAAGTGTCGACTGGGTAGCTCGTAGCGTGGTACAGCATAGTCCATCAGGGCTTTGAAAGCTTCACTTTCAACTAACCGGTAGGGCATCATCTCTAACGAGATTAGTCTAGCTATGTGGGCGTTCAAACCCTGTGTACGCGGATGCGAGGATAAGTACTTCCTTTTTCTAACCAGAGTCTCATGTAGGGTGAGCTGGACTGGAGAGCTGGAGATCGTGGAACTAGCGGGTGTGCCGGTGGACATGGCAGACTGAGAGACGGTTGGAGACGGTATTGTTTCCGCCTGTGCCCTAGATGCAGTGTTTCCTACTACGAAACTGATAATTCCCTGACCCTGACTGCTTTGGCCTGGCAAAGAAACCTGCACAGATACTGCAGGTGGTGCGGAAAATGGTGGCCTTACAGTGACGGCAGGGATGTAGCGTTGCTGACTAGCTTCATTGGCCGAGGGTGCTACAACCTTAAGGGACGTTTGGTAGTTAGTCCAGGCTTGCAAATGCATGGTGGTTAAATGTCTATGCATGCAACTTGTATTGAGACTTTTCAGATTCTGACCTCTGCTTAAGGTAGTTGAACATTTTTGACAGATAACTTTGCGCTGATCAATTGGATGTTGTTTAAAAAAATGCCAGACTGCACTCTTCCTAGCATCGGATCCCTTTTCAGGCATTGCAGACTGAGCTTTAACCGGATGGCCACGCTGTCCTCCAACAGTTTTTGGCTTTGCCACGCGTTTTGCCACATCTACGGGCCCGGCAGATGGAACCTGTTGCGATGTTGATGCCTGCTGCGGCCCCTCCTCCTCCGCTTCAGAACTACTGCCGCCTGCACCCTGTTCCCCCAATGGCTGCCAATCGGGGTCAACAACTGGGTCATCTATAACCTCCTCTTCTAGCTCGTGCGCAACTTCCTCTGTGTCACCGTGTAAGTCGGTGGTAGAGCGTTCGTGACGGGGCAACATAGTCTCATCAGAGTCTGATTCTGGAGCAGTACCCTACGAGGCCAATGTTGTGGTCTGAGTCAAAGGACCAGCATAGTAGTCTGGCTGTGGCTGTGCATCAGTGCACTCCATGTCAGATTCAACTTGTAATGGGCATGGCCTGTTAACTGCTTCACTTTCTAAGCCAGGGACGGTATGTGTAAAGAGCTCCATGGAGTAACCCGTTGTGTCGCCTGCTGCATCCTTCTCTGTTGTTGTTTTTGCTGAAGAGGACAAGGAAGCGACTTGTCCCTGACCGTGAACATCCACTAACGACGCGCTGCTTTTACATTTACCAGTTTCAAAAGAGGAGGCAAAAGAGCTAGAGGCTGAGTCTGCAAGGTAAGCCAAAACTTGCTCTTGCTGCTCCGGCTTTAAAAGCGGTTTTCCTACTCCCAGAAAAGGGAGCGTTCGAGGCCTTCTGTAGCCAGACGACGAACCTGGCTCCACAGCTCCAGACTTAGGTGCAATATTTTTTTTCCCACGACCACCTGATGCTCCACTACCACTACCATCATTACCAGCTGACAATGAACGCCCACGGCCACGACCTCTTCCACCAGACTTCCTCATTGTTTTCAAAACTTAACCAAAGTAACTGTATTTGTTGCTGTAAAACAACTTACACGGTGAGTAGTGTTGAGCGATACCGTCCGATACTTGAAAGTATCGGTATCGGATAGTATCGGCCGATACCCGAAAAATATCGGATATCGCCGATACCGATATCCGTTACCAATACAAGTCAATGGGACATCAAGTATCGGAAGGTATTCTCATGGTTCCCAGGGTCTGAAGGAGAGGAAACTCTCCTTCAGGCCCTGGGATCCATAGTGATGTGTAAAATAAAAAATTAAAATAAAAAATATTGATATGCTCACCTCTCCGGCGGCCCCTGGAGATCACGCTGGTAACCGACCGGCTTCTTTGTTTAAAATGAGCGCCTTTAGGACCTGCGAATGATGTCTCGGCTTCTGATTGGTCGCGTGCCGCCCATGTGACTGGCACGCGACCAATCAGAAGCCGCGACGTCATTCGCAGGTCCTTAAATTCCTAGAATTAAGAGTTTTGTGAATGAGAATGACGTTGCGGCTTCTGATTGGTCGCGTGCCGGTCACATGGGCGGCACGCGACCAATCAGAAGCCGTGACGTCATTCTCAGGTCCTGAAGGCGCTCATTTTAAACAAAGAAGCCGGCCGGTTACCAGCGTGATGTCCAGGGGCCGCCGGAGAGGTGAGCATATCAATATTTTTTATTTTAATTCTTTATTTTACACATCCCTATTGATCCGATACCGATACCCGATACCACAAAAGTATCGGATCTCGGTATCGGAATTCCGATACCGCAAGTATCGGCCGATACCCGATACTTGCGGTATCGGAATGCTCAACACTAACGGTGAGCTATAACTTCAGTATGATTTAGATATCCCTTTACAGGTGGGTGAGACCGCAAGGAAAATCAGGCACAATGTTACACACTCTGTTTTCGGTGGCACCAAATGAGAGAGATGCCACACACGCAGGACTGTCACTCAAGCACAAATGTCAATATTGATCTCCCACTTTTTTTTTTTTTTTCAGGGAGAATTTAGAAACCAAATAAAAAAGAAAATAAGGCTTTCTATGGCCCACTATTTGAGAGAGAGAGATGGCACACCCAGGAGTCAAGACTGGCACACAAGCAGAAAGGGCAATATTAATCTCCCAATGATTTTTTTTTTATTTTTTTCAGGGAGAATTTAGAAACCCAATAAAAAAAAAATTGGCTTTCAATGGCCCACTATTTGAGAGAGAGAGAGATGGCACACCCAGGAGTCAAGACTGGCACACAAGCAGAAAGGGCAATATTAATCTCCCACTGTTTTTTTTTTATTTTTTCAGGGAGACTTTAGAAACAAAATTAAAAAAAATGATTTTTTCAGGGAGAATTTAGAAACCAAATAACAAAACATGATTTTTTCAGGGAGAATTTAGAAACCAAATAAAAAACAAAAATAGGCTTTCTATGGCCCACTATTTGAGAGAGAGAGATGGCACACCCAGGAGACAGGAGTGGCCCACAAGCAGAAATGGCAATATTAATCTCCCACTGATTTTTTTTTATTTTTTCAGGGACAATTTAGAAGCCCAATAAAAAAAGAAAATAGGCTTTCTATGGCCCACTATTTGAGAGAGAGAGAGAGATGGCACACCCAGGAGTCAAGACTGGCACAAAAGCAGAAAGGGCAATATTAATCTCCCACTGGTTTTTTTTTTATTTTTTCAGGGAGAATTTAGAAACAAAATAAAAAAAAATGATTTTTTCAGGGAGAATTTAGAAACCAAATAAAAAAAAATGATTTTTTCAGGGAGAATTTAGAAACCAAATAAAAAAAAATAGGCTTTCTATGGCCCACTATTTGAGAGAGAGAGATGGCACACCCAGGAGTCAGGAGTGGCACACAAGCAGAAAGGGCAATATTAATCTCCCACTGATTTTTTTTTATTTTTTCAGGGAGAATTTAGAAACCCAATAAAAAAAATAATAGGCTTTCTATGGCCCACTATTTGAGAGAGAGAGATGGCACACCCAGGAGTCAAGACTGGCACACAAGCAGAAAGGGCAATATTAATCTACCACTGTTTTTTTTTTTTTCAGGGAGACTTTAGAAACAAAATTAAAAAAAATGATTTTTTTCAGGGAGAATTTAGAAACCAAATAAAAAAAATGATTTTTTCAGGGAGAATTTAGAAACCAAATAAAAAAAAAAATAGGCTTTCTATGGCCCACTATTTGAGAGAGAGAGATGGCACACCCAGGAGTCAGGAGTGGCACACAAGCAGAAAGGGCAATATTAATCTCCCACTGATTTTTTTTTATTTTTTCAGGGAGAATTTAGAAACCAAAAAAAAAAAAAAAAATAGGCTTTCTATGGCCCACTATTTGAGAGAGAGATGGCACACTCAGGACTGGCACACAAGCCCAAAGGCCAATATTAATCTCCCACTGTTTTTTTTTTCAGGGAGAATTTATAAACCCCACAAAAAAAAAACAGAAAAATAAAAAGGCTTTCTATGGCCCACTATGTGAGAGAGATGGCACACACAGGGATGGCACTCTAGCAGAAATGCCAATCTTAATCTCCCACAACTTATTTTTTTAGGGAGAAAAAAAACATAAAAAAAAAAAAAACAGGGACTGTCCTACAATTACTATCTCCCTGCAGTAATCTCAGCCAGGTATGGCAGGCAGCAATAAGGAGTGGACTGATGCACAAATTAAATAAAAAGTGTGGACAAACAAACAAGATAGCTGTGCAGAAAGGAAGGAACAACAGGATTTGTGCTTTGAAAAAAGCAGTTGGTTTGCACAGCGGCGTACAAACAGCAATGCAGCTATCAGGGAGCCTTCTAGGGCAGCCCAATGAGCTACAGCGCTGAGGAAAAAAAAATGTAGCTTCCACTGTCCCTGCAAACAAAAGGTGGTGTTGGACAGTGGAAATCGCTACAGCACAAGCGGTTTGGTGGTTAATGGACCCTGCCTAACGCTATCCCTGCTTCTGACGAAGCGGCAGCAACCTCTCCCTAGGCTCAGATCAGCAGCAGTAAGATGGCGGTCGGCGGGAACGCCTCTTTATAGCCACTGTGACGCCGCAGACAGCAAGCCAATCACTGCAATGCCCTTCTCTAAGATGGTGGGGACCAGGACCTATGTCATCACGCTGCCCACACTCTGCATTCACCTTCATTGGCTGAGAAATCGCGCTTTTATCGTCATTGAAATGCGACTTTGGCGCGAAAGTCGCTTACCGCATGGCCGACCCCACACAGGGGTCGGGTCGGGTTTCATGAAACCCGACTTTGCCAAAAGTCGGCGACTTTTGAAAATGAACGATCCGTTTCGCTCAACCCTAGTAATGTCTCTTGGTGGAGAACATGGTAACATAGTAACATAGTAACATAGTAACATAGTTAGTAAGGCCGAAAAAAGACATTTGTCCATCCAGTTCAGCCTATATTCCATCATAATAAATACCCAGATCTACGTCCTTCTACAGAACCTAATAATTGTATGATACAATATTGTTCTGCTCCAGGAAGACATCCAGGCCTCTCTTGAACCCCTCGACTGAGTTCGCCATCACCACCTCCTCAGGCAAGCAATTCCAGATTCTCACTGCCCTAACAGTAAAGAATCCTCTTCTATGTTGGTGGAAAAACCTTCTCTCCTCCAGACGCAAAGAATGCCCCCTTGTGCCCGTCACCTTCCTTGGTATAAACAGATCCTCAGCGAGATATTTGTATTGTCCCCTTATATACTTATACATGGTTATTAGATCGCCCCTCAGTCGTCTTTTTTCTAGACTAAATAATCCTAATTTCGCTAATCTATCTGGGTATTGTAGTTCTCCCATCCCCTTTATTAATTTTGTTGCCCTCCTTTGTACTCTCTCAAGTTCCATTATATCCTTCCTGAGCACCGGTGCCCAAAACTGGACACAGTACTCCATGTGCGGTCTAACTAGGGATTTGTACAGAGGCAGTATAATGCTCTCATCATGTGTATCCAGACCTCTTTTAATGCACCCCATGATCCTGTTTGCCTTGGCAGCTGCTGCCTGGCACTGGCTGCTCCAGGTAAGTTTATCATTAACTAGGATCCCCAGTTAATGGTAAATCTTCAACATTTCTTCTGCTTTAGTCATAGCCTCATATTCAACTATATTCACAAACAGCATATCTTGATGTTGAAAAACACTTCAGAGTAACTCAGTAATTGTAGAGTTGTCCAGCTCTTACTTCCCATATTTCGATATCCTCCACTATGATGTAATACCTAATGCTCTTCCATGGCCTGGCCTCCCTAAACCTACAGAGCCTGTTTGTCACGTTGCCCTGGAGCCCAGTCCTTACTAGCTGCCTACCGTAGTTACTTGTGATGATCAAATATGCTCGGATAACATCTTATCCGAGCACGCTCTGGTGTTATCCGAGCATCTGGAAGTGCTCATATATTATGTTCTAGTCAGTGCGGCTGCATGACATGTGGCTGTTGGACAGCCTGAACACATGTAGGGATTGCCTGTGTGTTAGTGGTCACAAGCTCTCAGAGCAAGTCTATGCAAGCCAGAATGAGCTATCATTGAGTTGCATTGAGAAGTGGCTATCTCAGAAAACACTGGAGCAATCCAGCAGGTCACATACTGCTGGAGATGGACCAGAGTGGTGCCGATAACAGATGAAGATGGCGAGTGGTAAGTATAAGACTAGGAGCAGGAGCCTTACATTAATAGTATCACTCCAGCACTGCAGTAAAATGTTGGAATAGTGCTTTAAATTGCTGTGCATTATATTCATTTTTTTGTTCTTTAGCTGCACTTTTTTCTCCTGAAAAAGGCGTTGTGTCCACATACCCAGACAACTAAAATAACACAAATTTTAATCTAGCACAATAAAGGAAAAGTTTGTGTCCTTTCTGATTTTCCTAAGTTAAAATACTCAAAATATTCTCAAGCAGATAGAAATGGTTAATTGTACACAATGTTAGAATGAATTCAGTAGCATATGAAATGCATAGTTTAGCCACATCCTCAAATGATAATCTGGTACATGACATTGATTGCCATCATTGTTTGATGTGTGAGTCATGCACCCCTAATACCTTGAAATATAGTGGCAGTGATCCACAGGTTCTTTCTAGCATTGCACAGCCCCATGATGTTCTCATGAGTGTGACTGTGCCAGTACTGCAGTTCAGTCACAAATTCACTAAAGTTGGTAGAGTTTCAATTCCAAGCACCCTCATGCTCATAGTGCTATTCCTGATGCTTTTGTAAAGACTTCCTCCCCTTTATTCTGCTCAAAAATGAGTCACCAAAGTGGGATCCCAACCAATCATGAATTGATTATATGTTCTAAATATTCTAATAAAAATATTTCCAATAAAACAAAATTAAACTCTCCTTATTGCTACATGTTGGCAGACAACATCCAACAGTACACGGCCACCCACCTCCAAAGCCTGCACACATAAATCACTTATGACAATTCTTTCTTTGCTGGATGGAGGTAATTGGGAGGATTGAGAGTGAAAAACTGCAGAAACACTACCCCTCTTCTTTAGAGAAAGGTTAAACTGCAAGTTTCATGTGAGCAGGGATGGGGCAGGAGCAGATAACCAAGCGTTCTTTGTGCAGACCTGACCTGCCACTATCTGCAGTCAGGCAGAACCTCACTTTTTAGTCTGATGCATATCAAGTCAAGCAAATCAGCTAAATGTATAATAATAATAATAATAATTTTTATTTATATAGCGCCAACATATTCCGCAGCGCTTTACAAATTATAGAGGGGACTTGTACAGACAATAGACATTACAGCATAACATAAATATAGTTCAATACAGATACCAGGAGGAGTGAGGGCCCTGCTCGCAAGCTTACAGACTATGAGGAAAAATGCAGATGCAGAGCTTTTTCACATTTTCTACCTCCTATCCTTATTAATTCTCCACATCATGAAGACTTGTTAGTTTAATCATACCAAGTACAAACATTTAAAATTGATTCAGTTAGAGAAACCTCGAAGACCTGAAGAAATCCCAAGATCTTCTAAGAACAGCTGGGCCCTTAAGTTTGGATTATTAATAAACAGGAAGTGTATGTTTTCCTCTGATGGAGACACCGCAGGGCTCATAGGTTTTGCCATATGTACAGGTTTAATTTCCAGCATTTGAAATGCAACATCAGATAGAAATATCATCCTCTCTGTACAATATTCCAGAGGCACTGATCTTTTGGCAGACAGAATGCCTTTCCAAGGCATTAATGAGATTTGAAGTCTGCTGAGAGGATTAATCAGACTCACTGAACCATGTTGTCTAAGAACGTGACTCATCTACAGAAGGATTTTTACTAAAAGAAAATAAAATTCTATGGATATGGATGCTTGTCAGATGTGAAAACAAAGCGGCTCAGTTCTGATACATCGTGCATTTGTCATACTATTTGAACACGATTCTTACACACTGTATCTAAACATGGTATTTCATCTTCAGCAATTTCATTCGGTTTAGCATGGCTACTTTTGAGTAGTTTTTGCAGAAGTAACATCTGACCATAAAATTTGTTATTTTTAAACAAACTAAATATTTCCGAATGAGTAAAAATGTTTGAGTACTTTCGAGACTGCATCAATGATTGAACCGAACTAGTAAAGTAGTCAGGTCTGACAATGCAAGTCTACACTAGTATTCACAATAGACATCTGAAAGTGAGCAAATAAAATATTTTTCAGCATTACAATAGAATATAATTCCATGGGATAATCTTCAGCAAAGTGAATTTTCTGCTCATCCAGATGATGGACTCTTTATTCACATGGCTGCAAAGTATGCTTGTCACATACAAAGAAGAGATCAAAGTGTAGGAAAGGCAACAAGTAGAGGAGTAAAGGGAAACAAACGCCAAACTCCACTTAGTACAAAAGGGGAACAAATATTGAAAACAATGGAAAAATTAGAGTTTTACTTTAAAGGAACTTTTTCAGCACAGAATGACTGTTCAAACTAAGAATTGGCACTTGGTGCATCATGACAGGCCATCATTTATAAACATCTGCACGTTTGGGATCTATCTCCAACTTTTTCCTGGTTTATCAAAGAAATGGGGAGAGTGGAGATTGAGGGAAAACAAGCAGGCTGTTAAAGTGTATTTATATGACTGGTCCCGCCATGATGCACAAAGCGGTGGGACTAAGTTTGAACAGTCATTATTCGTTGACAGAGACCCTTTAGGAGAATCTGTCACATTAAACTAGAAGAAATAGATGTGGCACTCACCCAGGTTTTGCTGCAAATTAATGTCCTTTATTCATCCAAAAAACGAATCAGACATGGTAAGGAGAGGCGTCGGGTAGAGGGTAGCGGTGCGGGGAGTGAGGAGAGGACAACGGCCGTTTCGCGCCTGTGCGTGGAAACGGCCGTTGTCCTCTCCTCACTCCCCGCACCGCTACCCTCTACCCGCCGCCTCTCCTTACCATGTCTGATTCGTTTTTTGGATGAATAAAGGACATTAATTTGCAGCAAAACCTGGGTGAGTGCCACATCTATTTCTTCTACTTTTGATATGTGCTTTTTTACTGTGGAGCACCACCCCCATATTGCTGGATATACACGCGCTATATGAGTCTTGATAAGGATCCAACGTCTACCAGTAAACCGTTTGTTGCGGGTTCGCCTAGTGCCGTTCATACCTTCTACTTTGTCTACGTCACATTAAACTATTTATAGATTTATAGAGGGGACTTTGCCCTTATCAAAGTCTTACATGTGGTGTAGATTTATTTTTTTTTATCTAAAAACAGTTTAATTACATTGATGCACTGATGCATCCTTGCCCCCTCCATTACGATATTCCACCCCTTCCCCTATGATTATTAACAGCTATCCAAGAAGTGCTGCCTATATTGAATGCACTCACATTATGTGCTCTCTCTGCTTCTGAAAATTCAGTGTGTGTGGGCACTCTCTGGCCCATAGTCCGGGCCGCTCACCACACATAGGATCTTACAACAGATGGCGTACAGTGTGCATCACTGAGGATTCAATATAATGCAACTGTTTTAACATAAAACAAAATCATTCCGATCTATACCACCAGGAACTCAGTCACCTATATGAAAGTATAAATGGTTTTGAGTATTGGGGATGACAAATCATTTTACTTTATGTTAAATCATTTTCTGCAATCATACAAATGGAATCAGAAACATCTGCTCTAATCTGATAATTATTAACTATCTCTAGCACAGCACAATAGGGAACCATATACAGCATCAATTGGATGATTATGGTTGCAACATATAGAGAAGTAAGGAATCCATGTACTAGTGGGCAAAGGTGTACATTCCATTGGTTTAACCTGTGCTGGTGTAATTGTGTATTATGAAGAGATATTATACTGCAAAGGTACCATATACTGTTCTTGCACAAGGTCCTCTTCTGGTTGTGTCCATTACTGCTAGAGAGGTACATGGAATTGGAAGGCAAGCAAGTGAGTATGATGATCTCTTTCTCTACATGGCTCTATGATGTCCAAACATGAGGGCACTTTTAGAACTCACATTTACTTGTATTGTACTTGGACCTAGTATTCATTTGACATACCACACGCAGGCATAAACTCAGGTTACTAGCAGCCATTTCGTTTATTGGATAGTAGTGAAGTGAAGTGGTTCCTCCTAAGAGAGCAAGATTGCATCTAGCCAACTCCTTGTAATTTAGGCACATCTGGCTGCACATATCTAACATATCCAATGCATCCGCTTTAAAGGATATTCCTCACTAGCTCTGAAGTCTACAACTTTGTTCTGATCTTCACAGATGACTATAACCACAGTGAGCCTCAATTTTGAGGACTTCTGAACTTAAAAGGGTTTCATTCCAATGAGCATCACATCTGTACTTCTGCTTCTTTCTTTCACAGCAAACAATCTATGAGAAAATGACTGTAATGTTTAACCAAACAACTCCCACATAGTAGACTAGAACATTTTACTAGGATGGGCATACAAAATAAATTTCCACAGCTTAATTAAGTAGGGAGTAGAAGAATCATCAGAGTATACAGTAACAGATAAATAATTCATTCTCAAAGCAAATTTTTTAATATTACACGTTCTTGGATATCACACCAGCATGTAGACTCTTTGCACACATCGTGTTTTTATACATAGCATATTAATATTATTTTGCTGTGTAACGCCAACATATTCAGCATTTTATAATATGAATGTTAGGGTCCATTAACACTTCAATGATTTTTCTCATGCATTTTTAACAGACCCTTTGACTTTTATTGACAAATTTGATTTGACAATGGGATCAATACTGCACAAGTCTACGTGCTTTTGGACAACTCAATCCAAGGAAAAAAAAATCAGATTTGTGAACTACCCATAGACTATCTTAGGTACCAGTGCTATCCGTGCAAAACACAGGTAGCACTTGTACGAGAAAAACTGACGTCTGATGAGCAGTAACACATTATTTAACAATTCACACAAGAGGACACAGGGCCTTGTCGCAAGCTTAAAATCTATGAGGAAATAGACTAGACACAAAAGGGAAAATATATTCTATTGTATGGGCCATTTAGATTTGTGATAAATAATGGCAATGATTATAGATTAGCAGGTTGATCAATTGAGGATTAACTTAGAAACAAATTTCCTGAAATTTGCAAGTCCCCGCAAATTTGAACCATCTGCAATTCGATTTGTGAGGATCGCAAAGCAAATTTCTCAATGGCATTTAACACAATGCATGAGAACTAGCAAGAGAGATAATGATGTTTTGCTTGGCCACATGGGATACCCATTAATACCCTGCATAAAAGGTAGCACATGGTTATAGCAGAGCCAATCCGGGAATCTTTCACAGCCTGTATAAAAGTGGTGGACCCATCAAACGGCCCTTGTGAAAGTATGATACGATATATATGCTGTTTGCAGTCAAACAGCTCATCAATATGATCAACTTCATCTGCTTTGGAGGTGTAAATTGGTCACTTAAGGTACCTTCACACATAACGATTTCGTTAACGATATCATTGCTTTTTGTGACATAGCAACGATATCGTTAACGAAATCGTTATGCGTGACAGCGACCAACGATCAGGCCCCTGCTGGGAGATCGTTGGTTGCTGGGAATGATCAGGACCTTTTTTTTGGTCGCTGAACACCTGCTGTCATCGCTGGATCGGCGTGTGTGATGCCGATCCAGCGATGTGTTCACAGGTAACCAGGGTAAATATCTGGTTACTAAGCACAGGGCCGCGCTTAGTAACCCGATGTTTACCCTGGTTACCATTGTAAAAGTTAAAAAAACAAACATTACATACTCACATTCCGGTGTCTGTCACGTCCCCCGGCATCACCTTCCCGCACTGACTGTGTCAGCGCCGGCCGGCCATAAAGCAGAGCAGAGTACAATGCACCCTATATTTCTTCATATAGTATAATGTATTCCCCATAGTCCTCAATACAGTATAATGTAGCCACATATAGAATAATGCTGTCACCCCAGAGTATAATGCAGTCACCCAACAGAATATAATGCAGCCCACTCATAAAGTATAATGAAGCCTCTCATACAATATAATCTATCCACCCATAGAATATAATGCAGCCCTCAATAGAATACAATGTAGCCCCCTCATAGAGTATGATGCAATCACCCCCCATAGAATATAATGCATTTAATACATATAATAGATTTAATACGTAGAATATAATGTAGCCCCCATGGAATATAATACATCCCACCTCACTATAGAATATAATGTAGCTCAATGAAAGAGTATGATGCATATCCTCCCTCATAGAATATAATACCACCCTCTATAAAATATAATGTAGCCCCCATAGAATATAATACAGCCCACCTCTCCATAGAATGTAATGTAGCCCCATCAAAGAGTTTGATGCAATCCTCCCCCAAAAGAATGAAATACAGCTCCCCATAGAATATAATATAGCCCCCCATAGAATATGATACAGCCCCCGATAGAATAGAATACAGCCCCCCATAGAATGTAATACAGCTCCTCCATAGAATATAATGTAGGCCCCATAGAATATAATACAGCCCCGCCATAGTATATAATACAGCCCCCATAGAATATAATACAGCCCCCTTAGTATACAATACAACCCCCATAGTATATAATTCAGCCCCCCAAAATGTATAATTCAGCCTCCCCATAGAATATAATTCAACCCCCATAGTATATAATACAGCCCCCACAGTATATAATACAGCCTCCATAGTATATAATTCAGCCCCCATAGCATATAATACAGACCCTCCATAGAATATAATACAGCCCTCCATAGAATATAATACAGCCCCCCCATGGAATATAATACAGTCCCTCCATAGACTATAATACAGACCCACATAGAATATAATACAGACCCCCTCATAGAATATAGAGTACCCCCCTAGAATGGCCCCACAGTCCAGCACTCATTGCAATATAATATTAGATGACAGGTATAAAACGCTTAATCAGTTCATATATAGTATAAAAATAGGATAAAGCTTACCCATGTTAGAGTGAAGGGACCCCACATACAGCCACCTGTGCCCCGACGTGCATTTCACTGTTACGCTTTCTCAAGGGGAGTGATGTTTTCAAATGCTATTATGATTGACAACTACTGCTTCTCATACAGTAGATAAGGAGTTAGAAAAAATGAGAATCAGCATCCAAAGAGCCAAAGTGTTTATGTTCACTTTTAATATTGTAATTAAAACTTAACTGATGTTTTTTGGCTTTGCATTTGCTAGCAGATTCTAATTTTATCATAATATTATTTATATTTGTCATTAGGGATGCAGTAATTCACAAATATATTTAGGGTACGTGTCCACGTTCAGTATGGCCGGCAGTTTGGACGGAGCGGCAAAATCGCTCCGCCCAAAGCTCCGCCCCCTTCTGGGGACGCGACGATGCCGGATGTGTTCATTGCACACATCCGGTATCATCGCACCCCACACATAGGGCCCTGGCTCTGTGTTATACCTTGCGGCGGCGCAGCGGCGCCGCAAGGTAAACTGACATGCTGCGATCTAAAAAGACGCGCCACATGTCCGGAATCGCAGGGTCGCCGGATGCGTGTTACCATGCATAGTGGAGACGGGATTTCATTAAATCCCTAAAGAAAAAAGGAATGTAGTCAGCTTACCAGTCTTAGACGAAATCCCCAGACCTGCCAACGCCCAGCTCGGGGTGAGCGCCCACAGCAAATGAAGACAAAAAGAGAAATGATCCATCATGAGTAAGACTTCATAGTTGAAACGCGTTGATCCTCCTCACTGGTGTGCCAGGTGTTTGCTATGTAAAGATTTTTCTTGTTGAAGAACTTTTTATCGCTTTAGTTGTCTAATAAAGTCTCACAAAGTCTGAACTGCCTCCACCTCCAGCTGGATCATTTCTCTTTTTGTCTTCATTAAATCCCCTCCACTATGCAGTAACATCTGGATGCTCCGTGTTTGACGCTGTGTCTCTATTCAGCGTCAGACACACAGCGTTTCCTGAATGTGGAAACATATCCTAAGGGTACGTGTCCACGTTCAGGATGGCTGGCGGTTTGGACGAAGCGGCAAAATCGCTCCGTCCAAAGCTCCGCCCCCTTCTGGGGACGCGATGATGCCGGATTTGTTCATTGCACACATCCAGTATCATCGCACCCCACACATAGGGCCCTGTGTTATACCTTGCAGTGGCGCAGCGTCGCCGCAAGGTAAACGAACATGCTGCGATCTAAAAAGACGTGCCGCATGTCCGGAATCGCAGGGCCGCCGGATGCGTGTTACCACGCATAGTGGAGATGGGATTTCATTAAATCCTCTCCACAATGCTGTAACATCTGGACGTTGCGTGTTTGACGCTGCTTCTCTATGCAGCGTCAAACACGCAGCGTTTCCTGAACATGGAAACATACCCTTAGAATTTAGAACCCAATTCATCAAGCAATTTTAGCCCATTTACTGGTGTTTTTATGCAAGTCATGGCAGATGCAGCGGCCGGGCAGTCACGTGTCCCCGCTACATAAGGTAAAGAATATTCACTGCTCTCCACAAGTATGGGATTAGAGAGAGATGAATATTAATTTCCCTTAAGTAGCAGGGACACGTGATCGCCCGGCCGCTGCTGTAAGTCGGCAGCTGCGACTGAAACTGTGGGCGCTATTACAGAGAAATATTCATTACTCTTTAGCAGTGGGCACAGGAGTTAGCTGCAACCCCTGGGTCCTGCTCCACTACTCCACTGCTGCTGCTCCCCTCCCTGTTTTGGGGCAATAACTCAAGTATTAGCCGAGGGGGGCGTTTTCAGCACAAAAAAATGTGCTGAAAAACTCGACTTATACTCGAGTATATACGGTAAGTGATGTAATTTACAAGAGGAGAGTTCTCCAGCTCATGAATGGATTTCACTTTCTGACACTAGAAGTTCCTTTTGTAATGGTCCATGAATAACTCCCCACATATGATTGATGAGAGACAAGCACTGAAAGTCTGCAGTCCATGGTAACACATTTTGACTATGCAGGCTGCTCACAGTATCATGAGCAAAATGTGACCTGGTGCTGTTCTGAAACCCTTTAGAGAAATAGCTGTACCACTGGTTCCTTTACTGATCCATTCTGTACTGCATGTAAAATTGGATGTCACATACCAATCCTAAGGGAACAAAGAGTGTCCACACAAACCATCAGAGGTCATTTGTACAACTTTAGACTACAAGCCAAACGTCAAGCTACAGGTTTTCAATTGACTTCCAGCCACAAGTCTCAATGGCTATCATGGTGCAGAGCAAGATGGGAATAAATGTTGGAACTGAAGTCTATGCTCTTTAATAATGAGTTCCCCTTTAGTCTTGGACACAAGATGAAATGACAACAGGAGATTTGTCTGAAGGAAAACACCAAGAAGAATCACACACAAAGAAACATTACATTGGCCCAATTCATGGTACAGGTCCTTCTCAAAAAATTAGCATATAGTGTTAAATTTCATTATTTACCATAATGTAATGATTACAATTAAACTTTCATATATTATAGATTCATTATCCACCAACTGAAATTTGTCAGGTCTTTTATTGTTTTAATACTGATGATTTTGGCATACAACTCCTGATAACCCAAAAAATCTGTCTCAATAAATTAGCATATTTCACCCATCCAATCAAATAAAAGTGTTTTTTAATAACAAACAAAAAAACCAACAAATAATAATGTTCAGTTATGCACTCAATACTTGGTCGGGAATCCTTTGGCAGAAATGACTGCTTCAATGCGGCATGGCATGGAGGCAATCAGCCTGTGACACTGCTGAGATGTTATGGAGGCCCAGGATGCTTCAATAGCGGCCTTAAGCTCATCCAGAGTGTTGGGTCTTGCGTCTCTCAACTTTCTCTTCACAATATCCCACAGATTCTCTATGGGGTTCAGGTCAGGAGAGTTGGCAGGCCAATTGAGCACAGTAATACCATGGTCAGTAAACCATTTACCAGTGGTTTTGGCACTGTGAGCAGGTGCCAGGTCGTGCTGAAAAATGAAATCTTCATCTCCATAAAGCATTTCAGCCGATGGAAGCATGAAGTGCTCCAAAATCTCCTGATAGCTAGCTGCATTGACCCTGCCCTTGATGAAACACAGTGGACCAACACCAGCAGCTGACATGGCACCCCACACCATCACTGACTGTGGGTACTTGACACTGGACTTCAGGCATTTTGGCATTTCCTTCTCCCCAGTCTTCCTCCAGACTCTGGCACCTTGATTTCCGAATGACATGCAAAATTTGCTTTCATCAGAAAAAAGTACTTGGGACCACTTAGCAACAGTCCAGTGCTGCTTCTCTGTAGCTCAAAAGTGGCTTTACCTGGGGAATGCGGCACCTGTAGCCCATTTCCTGCACACGCCTGTGCACGGTGGCTCTGGATGTTTCCACACCAGACTCAGTCCACTGCTTCCTCAGGTTCCCCAAGGTCTGGAATCGGTCCTTCTCCACAATCTTCCTCAGGGTCCGGTCTCCTCTTCTCGTTGTACAGCATTTTCTGCCACATTGTTTCCTTCCAACAGACTTACCATTGAGGTGCCTTGATACAGCACTCTGGGAACAGCCTATTTGTTGAGAAATTTCTTTCTGGGTCTTACCCTCTTGCTTGAGGGTGTCAATGATGGCCTTCTTGACATCTGTCAGGTCGCTAGTCTTACCCATGATGGGGGTTTTGAGTAATGAACCAGGCAGGGAGTTTATAAAAGCCTCAGGTATCTTTTGCATGTGTTTAGAGTTAATTAGTTGATTCAGAAGATTAGGGTAATAGGTCGTTTAGAGAACCTTTTCTTGATATGCTAATTTATTGAGACAGGTTTTTTGGGTTATCAGGAGTTGTATGCCAAAATCATCAGTATTAAAACAATAAAAGACCTGACAAATTTCAGTTGGTGGATAATGAATCTATAATATATGAAAGTTTAATTGTAATCATTACATTATGGTAAATATTGAAATTTAACACTATATGCTAATTTTTTGAGAAGGACCTGTACACTTGGTTTATTAGGTACAGCATAAACCAAGGGTGCAAAAAAAATATAGCCCTCTGGGCAAAAACAGCCAAGTAAAACAAAACTGTAACTCTAGGTACAGTTCTTGTAGTAGCAGAGTCAGCCCGCTCAGTGTTAGCACAACAAACGGTTCAGACATAAACCACAGCACACAAACACTTCTCTGGAATGTTCCTCTCCATACATACTGTACAACACTGCCTCTCGAGTCCAGCTATTTAAACCCAGACCACGTGTCTCCTCACCCATGTGACTGATAACATGACTGTGACATCACATAGGTCCTGTCAGCACATGGCTGTGCCAGCTATCTAGGTGGAGATAAGGTGGACATCTTCCCACATTCGATAGATGTCCACAAAAAACAGCCCATGTATGCAACTTTAACTTAATCCTCACAACACGTAGGTGTGCTAGAGGAAAATGCTCTGCATTCACATCACTGACACCATTAAGCACAGTGACACATATCTCTCCTCCATTACTTTACCAGATATATATACAGTATATATATACATATATATACTGTATATATATACAGTATAGACCAAAAGTTTGGACAGCATGGCTACAAAGCATCTGGCAGCGGCATGCTACTCCAACCGGTTTGCGTTTAGTTCGACCATCATTTATTTTTCAACAGGACAGTGACCCCAAACACACCTCCAGGCTGTGTAAGGGCTATTTGAACTAGAAGGAGAGTGATGGCGTGCTACGCCAGATGACCTGGCCTCCACAGTCACCAGACCTGAACCCAATCGAGATGGTTTGGGGTGAGCTGAACCGCAGAGTGAAGGAAAAAGGGCCAACAAGTGCTAAGCATCTCTGGGAACTCCTTCAAGATTGTTGGAAGACCATTTCCGGTGACTACCTCTTGAAGCTCATGAAGAGAATGCCAAGAGTGTGCAAAGCAGTCATCAAGCAAAAGGTGGCTACTTTGAAGAACCTAGAAAATGAGACATATTTTCAGTTGTTTCACACTTTTTTGTTAAGTATATAATTCCACATGTGTTAATTCATAGTTTTGATGCCTTCAGTGTAAATTTACAATTTTCATAGTCATGAAAATACAGAAATATCTTTAAATGAGAAGGTGTCCAAACTTTTGGTCTGTACTATATATATATATATATATATATATATATTTTTTTTTTTTTTATGTAAACGCACAGTGCTCAGGATAAATAAGTATATCCCATTAGATTTGTCAGAAAATCTTTAGTTTCCTTTCAGAATCAACATTTTATTTGGGATATGATACTGAAAAATACTAATTGCCCACACAAATGTGGGGCATTGATTTGAAACAAAATTAGCTGTTTCTTACTGTTAGGGGTCGAGTTCCCGCTTCTGCACAGTGGGAATCTCGAGCCACCTCCGCTGCGGTCTCCCATTCTTGTCCAGCCGCAGTGGAGTCTGCTCAGCAAAGACGTCAGTCCCAGTGTCTTGCTCATTCTCACTCTGTTCTGAGAGTTACTGCTGCTTCTCCAGTCTCTGCCATTAAAGTCAGTGCTGGTCAGCAGCGAGCGGACTTCTCTGGGACTAAGTCCTTGTCTGCACGTACTGAGCATGCCCAGGGTAAGATCTCCCGTTGGAGATCGAGGGTCATGTGCTCAGGCTCTGCAGCACATTCCATTGGTCCTCTTGGCAGGTCTTGGAAGGGCAAAGGTGCTGTGGCACTTCCTGTGCTGCTGCTATATAAACTGCGCATGACCGCATGGCCATGCGCTAGTATTGTCTTTCAATCGCTAATGTGTGTATGTTGTGAGTGCAAGTCGTCCTTGGATACCCCTACCCTATTGAATGACTGTTCGCGGAAGGTGTATGGCTGCTATCTAGCGCCCGACTTATCCTACAGCACTAGTCACACATTATAGCGTCCAGTTGCTGTGACCGCCAGTACGGCGCCGTGCACTTCCTTTGTGCTTTCCTTACCCAAGCCTGGGTGGTTAGTGGCGTTCGTCAGTGCGGCACTGCATGCACTCTTGTGCCTTAATATTGCTCTTCAGTTTCCTTACACACCCAGTTGCGGTGTTGTGCCAGCAAGGGTCTAATCGGACTTTAATCCTAGTTGGGGTTGAGTTCGCTGACTACTTGCTCGCGCCTTAGGTGCCGTACCGCGGTCCTGTGCCTTAACAGGATTGCTTCTTTCTCGCTGGGTGAGGTTAACCCACGCGTGTATACTTTAGTGTACCGCCATATAGTCTGCTAATTGCTAGCAGCAGGTTTTCACCTGCACGGTGGACCCCGGACTGCGAACGCATCTATACCATCTGTCTCGGTGCGTTCCGCCAGTCCTAACAGAATACTAGCGCCAGGGTATGGCTAGTAAAATGGCGGACGACCAGCGTTTACAGCGGTACATCCAGCAGCTGGAGGGAAGGTTGGCGGCTCTTGAACGTTCAACCTCAGCTGTGGATGTTACTGCTGTCGCTGTTCAGGCTGCAAGTGTGGCTGCAGCTACCTTGTCCACTGCCGCCCCTGTACCGACGCTATCTCGCCTCCCGCTACCAGAGAAATTTTCTGGTGACAGTAAGTCCTGTAGGGGTTTCGTGAGTCAGTGCTCAATACATCTCGAGCTTTTGGCCTCTCGTTTCCCTACAGAGCGGGCTAAGGTGGGCTTTATAATTTCCTTATTGTCGGACAGGGCGTTGCAGTGGGCTACGCCGCTGTGGGAGCGTGGCGATCATGTGGTGCAGAGTGCTCCGTTATTCCTGAGCACTCTGAAACAGGTCTTTCTAGGACCTCGTATCACCCATGACACGGCGCTCCAACTGTTGGCACTGACTCAGGGCTCGTCCTTGGTCAGCCTTTTTGCCGTCAATTTCCGCACTCTAGCATCTGAGCTGGAGTGGTCGGATAAAGCCCTTATCCCTATATTTTGGAGGGGGCTGGCTGACCACATTAAGGATGCTCTGGCCACTAGGGAGATTCCCGCCACACTGGAAGAGTTAATAACAGTATCTACTCGCATCGACCTCCGGAGGTTAGAGCGAGCCCAGTGTAGGCAGAGGTTTCGGTTGGCTCCCACCTTCGCCAAACCTTTGGAATCTCCAGTCCAGGCTCCTGAGTTCCAGGAACCTAAGGTGGTGTCACGAGCGGGATCTAAGTCCCACACCGCTCGTGCACTCCAGGGTTGCCATGTATGCCAACAGTCAGGACATCTTGCCACCAGATGTCATCAGCGGTCGAGGAAACGTCAGCGTCTAGTGGTAGTAGGTGGAGGTGCACTAGACACTGCGACGTTTGCCTCCAAATTGTCCTTTAAGGGGACAATTACCTTTGGCTCATCCTCCCACTCGGTAGACCTCTGCGTGGATTCTGGGGCGGAGGGCAATTTTATGTCTTCTGCCTTCGCCCAACGTCACGCAATACCCCTGGTTATGCTATCTCAACCAGTAACGGTACGAGTGGTGAATGGGTCGACACTCCCCGCACAGATAACACATCAGACCATCCCTGTTACTCTGTCCATGTCGCCATCCCATCAGGAGATTATTTCTCTGCTCATCATTCCTGAGGGTATTGATGAGGTCCTGTTGGGGATACCTTGGCTACGGTACCACTCTCCTCACATCGAGTGGTCCTCAGGCAGAATTCTGGGATGGGGTGAATCATGTGGGGGTAGGTGTCACCGAGAGTGCGTTCAGGTTGCTACTACTGAGGTACCCGCAGATCTATTCTCTCTCCCCAAGCAATATTGGTCTTACGCAGACGTGTTCTCCAAAAAGGCGGCGGAGACCCTTCCGCCCCATCGCCCCTATGACTGTCCTATCGATCTCTTGCCTGGTGCGGAGCCTCTCCGGGGTCGAGTTTATCCATAATCTCTCCCGGAGACGGAGGCCATGTCTCAGTACATTCAAGAGAATCTGGCAAGAGGGTTTATCAGGAAGTCAGTGTCACCTGCTGTGGCAGGGTTCTTCTTCGTGCAGAAGAAGAATGGGGAACTACGTCCATGCATAGACTACAGGGGTCTTAACGCTATCACCGTTAAGAACAAGTATCCTTTGCCCTTGATATCCGAGCTCTTCGATAGGCTTCGGGGAGCTAGAGTGTTTACTAAATTAGATCTGCGGGGTGCTTACAACCTGATTCGCATCCGTGAGGGGGACGAATGGAAAATGGCGTTTAACACCAGAGATGGGCACTATGAGTATCTGGTGATGCCCTTCGGGCTCTGTAATGCCCCAGCCGTTTTTCAAGACTTTGTCAACGACATCTTCCGGGATATGCTTTCCACCTCAGTTGTAGTCTATCTGGATGATATTCTCATCTTTTCTCCAGATATTGACTCCCACCGGAGAGATGTTGGCAGAGTGTTCGACCTCCTACGGGCAAACTCTCTTTACGCTAAGTTGGAGAAGTGTATGTTTGAGCAGGAGTCTTTGCCGTTCCTGGGCTATATCATCTCCGCCCAGGGATTGGCTATGGATCCTGCCAAACTACAGGCTGTGATGGACTGGCAAGAGCCCCATTCTCTTAAAGCGGTGCAGCGCTTTATGGGGTTCATTAACTATTACCGCCAGTTCATTCCCCACTTCTCAACTCTGGTAGCTCCCTTGGTAGCCCTCACCAAGAAGGGAGCGAATCCTAAATTGTGGTCGGAAGAGGTCTCCAAGGCCTTCACTTCTATTAAGTCCCACTTTGCTAGCGCTCCCATCTTACATCGTCCCGATGTGGATAAGCCATTCCTAATGGAGGTGGATGCCTCATCCGTTGGTGCTGGAGCAGTCCTCTATCAGAAGGATGCTCAAGGTCGGAAGCATCCATGCTTCTTCTTCTCTAAGACCTTCTCGCCAGCGGAGAGAAACTACTCCATCGGGGATAGGGAGCTGCTAGCAATGAAGTTGGCCTTTTCAGAGTGGAGACATCTTCTGGAAGGTGCGCGGTTTCCCTTCCAGGTTTACACTGACCACAAAAATTTGGTCTACTTACAAACAGCCCAGCGGCTAAATTCTCGCCAAGCCAGATGGTCCTTGTTCTTTTCCCGGTTCCACTTTTCTCTTCATTTTCTCGCTGGGGAGAGGAATATTCGTGCTGATGCTCTCTCTCGCTCCCTTATGTCAACTGAAGAGGAGGAAGAGGAGCCTCAGCTTATTGTTCCTTCTGAGAGCCTGAGAACCGTAGCGCCGGTTTTGCTTGAGTCTGTGCCTCCGGGCAAGACTTTTGTGCCCATTAATTTGCGACCGGAGGTTCTCTCTTGGGCTCATTCGTCCAGAGTGGGTGGACACTTTGGGTCAAAGAGGACATCTGAGCTACTGGCGAGGACGTACTGGTGGCCGCATATGGTCCGGGATGTCAGGGATTATATTCTGGCGTGTGTCTCCTGCGCCAAAAATAAATCTCCGCGTCAAAGGCCAGCTGGGTTGCTCTATCCCTTGCCGGTGGCAGATAGGCCCTGGGAGATGGTCGGGATGGACTTTGTCATGGGTTTGCCCAAGTCTCGCGGCTGTACCATCATTTGGGTCATCACCGATCATTTCTCGAAAATGGTGCATTTGGTGCCGCTACCACGGTTACCTTCTGCACGGGACTTGGCTGCGTTGTTCATTAAGCACATCTTCCGCCTACATGGTATGCCTGACAAAATTGTCAGTGACCGGGGTCCCCAGTTTGCGTCTCGGTTCTGGAGAGAGCTATGTCGTCTTCTCAGTATTGAGTTGAATCTCTCTTCCACTTATCATCCCGAGACGAATGGGTTGGTAGAGAGGGCCAACCAGACCTTGGTCACATACCTGCGACATTTTGTTTCAGCGAGGCAGGATGACTGGGCATCCTTGCTATCATGGGCAGAGTTTGCGCTGAACAACGCCGTAGCCGACTCCACTGGACAAACCCCATTCCTCCTCAACTATGGTCAGCATCCACAGGTACCTGTGCCTATGCCCGTGTCTTCCGCAGACTCCAGGGTGGCAGACTGGGCTGTGGAGGCACGGGATATTTGGGACCGCACTCAGGATGCCATTCGGGCCTCTAAGGAGAGAATGAGGTCCTCCGCCGATGCTCATCGGCGCCCCGCTCCGACCTTTGCTCCTGGCGACTTGGTGTGGCTCTCCACCCGTAACATCAGGCTGCGAGTTGAGTCCACTAAATTTGCTCCTCGCTACTTGGGTCCCTTCAAGGTCCTCGAACAGGTTAATCCTGTGGTCTACCGTCTGGCTCTTCCTCCACGCCTTGGTATCACCGACACCTTTCATGTGTCCCTCCTTAAGCCCGTATACATGTCCCGGTTTTCTGAGTCATCTGCCGGGACATCGGGTTCGTCTACGGACGATTTCGAGGTGAACGCTATCTTGGGGTGCAAGGTGGTATGTGGCAAAAAAATTTTTTGGGTGGACTGGAAGGGTTACGGCCCTGAGGATAGGTCCTGGGAGCCTGCTGAGCACATTCGGGCTCCGCAGCTCATTGCTGCCTTCGAACGTAGCGATGCCCAAGGAGGGGGGGGGCCCTAGGAGGGGGGGGTAATGTTAGGGGTCGAGATCCCGCTTCTGCACAGGGGGAATCTCGAGCCACCTCCGCTGCGGTCTCCCATTCTTGTCCAGCCGCAGTGGAGTCTGCTCAGCAAAGACGTCGGTCCCAGCATCTTGCTCATTCTCACTCTGTTCTGAGAGTTACTGCTGCTTCTCCAGTCTCTGCCATTAAAGTCAGTGCTGGTCAGCAGCGAGCGGACTTCTCTGGGACTAAGTCCTTGTCTGCACGTACTGAGCATGCCCAGGGTAAGATCTCCCGTTGGAGATCGAGGGTCATGTGCTCAGGCTCTGCAGCACATTCCATTGGTCCTCTTGGCAGGTCTTGGAAGGGCAAAGGTGCTGTGGCCACTTCCTGTGCTGCTGCTATATAAACTGCGCATGACCGCACGGCCATGCGCTAGTATTGTCTTTCAATCGCTAATGTGTGTATGTTGTAAGTGCAAGTCGTCCTTGGATACCCCTACCCTATTGAATGACTGTTCGCGGAAGGTGTATGGCTGCTATCTAGCGCCCGACTTATCCTACAGCACTAGTCACACATTATAGCGTCCAGTTGCTGTGACCGCCAGTACGGCGCCGTGCACTTCCTCTGTGCTTTCCTTACCCAAGCCT
This sequence comes from Ranitomeya imitator, assembly GCF_032444005.1. Lineage (NCBI taxonomy): Eukaryota > Metazoa > Chordata > Amphibia > Anura > Dendrobatidae > Ranitomeya > Ranitomeya imitator. Next base: position 1,112,434,528 of record NC_091282.1, read on the forward strand.
GGGTGGTTAGTGGCGTTCGTCAGTGCGGCACTGCATGCACTCTTGTGGCTTAATATTGCTCTTCAGTTTCTTTACACACCCAGTTGCGGTGTTGTGCCAGCAAGGGTCTAATCGGACTTTAATCCTAGTTGGGGTTGAGTTCGCTGACTACTTGCTCGCGCTTTAGGTGCGGTACCGCGGTCCTGTGCCTTAACAGGATTGCTTCTTTCACGCTGGGTGAGGTTAACCCACGCATGTATACTTTAGTGTACCGCCATATAGTCTGCTAATTGCTAGCAGCAGGTTTTCACCTGCACGGTGGACCCCGGACTGCGAACGCATCTATACCATCTGTCTTGGTGCGTTCCGCCAGTCCTAACACTCACACCCAACAAATTAATTTTCCTAACAAATTCTTTCAAGACATTTGTTTGAAAAACTAGTACATCCTAATGAAAGTTTAGACTGCAAAATTCTAATTAGCAAAAATTCAACTACAGGTAAGTCTAATAATATGTCAAAAATATGTCCAGCAGGGAGTTGACCATAAAGGGAAGTTACTAAATAAACAAAACCCCTTTTCCAGAGTGTTTCCCCTGATACACTATGGTGTACACTGCAGAGGAATGGTATGCATAATTGTCATTCATGAAGGAAGCCTTTACTAAAACCCATGGGACTTCTGAAGAGAAAAGTTGAGGATCACTCTCAGTCCGGCATCCAGGCTCTACAAGAGGTCAATCTTAAAGAATGGAAAAAGATACATGTAATACCTTGTCAACTTGTTCATTCCATTCCTGCTGTAGAAGACTTGGTGCTGTCCTTAAAAATCATGGAGGTCATAGAAAATAATAGATGTAATTGCTTTTATACGGAATGTATTCATTTTTGCATCAACTATTTTGAGAAAAACTGAAGATTTTGTAATTAAATTTATATTATTAATAGGGATGATCGATTAGCTTCTGATAACTCCTTATCCGAATAGCTGTATCGGGAACCCGGATACCTGGAGCACTCCCGATAATCATCTGTTCAGTGCTGCAGCTGCATGTGTAGCGGCTTTGTGACAGTCACAACACATGCATGGAGAGCCCAGCAAACAGGCTGTCCATGCATGTGCTGAAACTGTCACACAGCCATTGACACATGCAGCTGCAGCGCCAAACAGCTGATTATCGGGAGCGCTCCAAGTATCTGGGTTCCTGACGCAGCTATTCGGTAAGCCCTATAGCAATTCGGATAAGGAATAATGCGAAGCTATTCGCTCATCCCTAACTATTAACCTTACTATCATCTTACGGATTAAAAAAATATTTTTAAATTTTGGAAATTGTTCAGTGACATATTAATTAAAATCTATAATTTTCAAATGGTTATAATCATTGATGCTGAACACTCTATATACAGGTGCTACTCACAAAATTATAATATCATCAAAAAGTTAATTTATTTCAGTTTTTCAACACAAAAAGTGAAACTCATATATTATATAGAGCCATTACAAACAGAGTGATCTATATTTCTGTTAATGTTGATAATTATAGCTTACAGCCAATGAAAACCCAAAAGTCATTATCTCAGTAAATTAGAATAATTAACAAAAAGCACCTGCAAAGGCTTACAAAGCATTTAAAAAGGTCCCTTAGTCTGTTTCAGTTGGCTCCACAATCATGGGGAAGACTGCAGACTTGACATATGTCCAGAAGGCAGTCATTGACACTCCACAAGGAGGGTAAGCCACAAAAGGTCCTTAGTAAAGAAGCTGGCTGTTCACAGAGTGCTGTATTAAAGCATATTAATGGAAAGTTGAGTGGTAGGAAAAAGTGTGGTAGAAAAAGGTGCACAAGCAACCTGGATAACCGCAGCCTTGAAAGGATTAAGAAAAGGCCATTCAAAAATTTGGGGGAGATTAACAAGGAGTGAACTGCTGCTGGAGTCATTGCTTCAAGAGCCACCACACACAGCAATATTCAGGACATGTCGCATTCCTTGTGTCAATCCACTTATGACCAATAGACAACGCCAGAAGAGCCTTACCTGGGTAAAGGTGAAAAAGAACTGGACTGTTGTTTTCAGATGAAAGTAAATTCTACATTTAATTTGGAAATCTAGGTACAAGAGTCTGGAGGAGGAGTGGAGAGGCCACAATCCAAGCTGCTTGAGGACTAGTGTGAAATTTCCACAATCGATGTTGGTTTGGGTGGGGAGCAATGTCATCTGCTGGTGTAAGTCCACTGTGTTTTATCAAGACCAAAGTCAGCACATCCGTCTACCAGGAAATTTTAGAGCACTTCATGCTTCCCTCTGCAGAGAAGATTTATGTAGATTGAAATTTAATTCTCTATTAGGACTTGACACCTCTCCACACTGACAAAAGTACCAATACCTGGCTTAAAAACAACAGTATCACTGTGCTTGATTGCCCAGCAAACTTGCCTGACCTTAACCACATAGAGAATCTATGGGATATTGTCAAGAGGAAGATGAGAGACACCAGACCCAACAATGTAGATGAGCTGAAGGCTGTTTTTAAAGCAACCTGGGTTTCCAAAACACCTCAGCAGTGCCAAAGGCTGACCGCCTCCATGCCATGCTGCCTTGATGCAGTATTTGATGCAAAAGGAGCCTCAACTAAGTATTGAGTACATTTACTGTCATACACTTCAGTAGGTCAACATTTCGGATATTAAAATATTTTTTTCAGGCTGGTCTTATAAAGTAATCAAATTTACTGAAATAATGATTTTTGGGTTTTCATTGGATGTAAGCCATAATCATGATCATTGACAGAAATAAACACTTGAAGTAGATCATGCTGTTTGTAATGACTCAATATAATATATGAGCTTCACTTTTTGTATTGAACAACTGAAATAAATTAACTTTTTTTGATGACAATCTAATTTTGTGAGAAGCATCTGTATATCGTGATAGCAGATAAGAATCAGAATACAGCAATGGTAATCAAAGTGGCAGTGAAATGTGATAGTAACATCATAAAATAGGAATATGAGAAGCTGGCGACATACCAGGGCCTCAAAGAAGAACTGGAGAAGATGTGGAAGGTGAAGGAAACAATTATTACAGTGGTGATAGGAGCACTTGGATCTGTGACCCCCAAGTTGGAAGAATGGCTACAACAGATCGCAGGAGCAACATCTCAACTCTCAGTCCAGAAAAGTGCAGTACTAGAGACAAGTGAGATCCTGCACAGAACTGGAACAGGACCTGAGAATTAAGTAGGACAACAACCCCAGAGAAGGGAGAGAAAGTAATTTTATTTTATATATAAAAGTATATGGATATCCCCCATAATACTCACATATGTGTAACTCCCTAATATGTGTAACTCCTTCTACAGCGGTAACCTCTCCTGTTGCTATACCTCCTTCCCTGGTCCATGATTTTGACATATATCTTTGTCCTCTTGTTCTCCCCCATAGTCACGGGTGCTTCACCCGATAGGTGGTCATTTTCCACCGTATCCCATGTGCTTTCAAGGTACTAGTATTACTTTTTCTCTAACACTGGTTGTGTTTACACATTATTATAACAACCTCCTCTGTATCTCCTTTTCAGTTTACTCCTTTCATATTAGGGAGTTACACATATGTGAGTATTATGGGGGATATCCCTCTGGGCCGCTATATTTTCTGTTGCTCTGACTCTCATTTTCCTTTGCTCCCATCTTATGTAGGCGCTATTTTTATCCGAATCTCATTCAGTTACACTGAATCTGCCTTTTTAGCCTTCATAGGCATGGTATGTGTGTCTTTTTATTTTTCTATTTCTTGTTTATTTATTCCCCCTCTATTTCTCTTCTAATTTTCTACTGTTACTACTCTATTTATCCTCCCTCTTCTGGTTACTAATTTAGTCATGCTCGTTCGTGATACTTACACCCCACCTGGCTATTTTATACCATGTTTAGCCACTACTCGCTCAGCTCTATATCACTGCCCTAGTAGGCCTCCATAGGCACGATATGCATGTTCTTCGGATCCACCATTATTCTCTCGGTCCCGTCAACTGGTTCTATCACATCCTCTTATCCGAGTGACACTTAGCCTGGCTATTTACTACCACTTCCTTGTTTATAATTACAAGTGATGTATATGTTGCATAATTTTGTTGACCTAAACTTCATGTAAACCTTGTCTGTCTAGTTTATTTGTGTTTCTCTTGTATATACTTTAGTTATTTTTGTACAGGTTGTACTTCTTTTTTGTTATTTCCCCTTTTTTTATGTTGTAGCGACTGATGAAAGTCCCAAGGGACTGAAACGTTTCTTGTGCTACTAATAAATCGTTTCTACGGTTACAATTGCTTCTACGGTTACTGAAGTTGAGTGCTAGACTTTTACATTACACATATTGACGGTTTGGGAACCTAAGTCTAAGCACCAGTCTGTGAGCTGTGCACACGGTGTTTTCTCCTCACGTATACTCGAGTCATTGTCCCAGGGGATCGACAGGCGAGGGGGAGCATAGGCTGTCACATCATACTCACCTGCTCCCAGAGCGGTCCCTGCTTCTCAGATTGTCTCTGATGTCTCCAGCTTGTTCCTGTGTTCAGTGGTCACATGGTACCGCTCATTAAAGTAATGAATATGGACGTGACTCCACTGTCATAGGGGAGGAGAGCATATTCATTACCTTAATGAGCGGTACCTTGTGATCGCTGAACACAGGAACAAGCTGCCCGCGCCAGAGATTATTGCATCGGAGAAGCAGGTACCGCACCAGGAGGGGGTGAGTATGATGGGGGAGGGTGAGCCATGCAATTTTCACCTGTCCCCGTTTCACCACCGGGCTCCATCTTCCGCATTCTCTGGCTGAAATGTTCAGGTCAGTGGGAGCGATGATGTGTTTAGTGCCGAGGGTCTGTGCGACGAGAGGTGACTATGTCATTTTTTTTATCGCAGCAGTATATGGGGCATAATATGCTATGGAGCATGTTATGGGGCATCAACATTTGTGCAGCATTATATGTGGCATAATCTATGGAGCATCTTATGGGGCCATCAACCTTTATGCAGCATTATATGGGGTATTATCTATGGAGCATCTTATGGGGCCATCAACCTTTGTGCAGCATTATATAGGGCATAATATTCTATGGAGCATCTTATGGAGCCATATACCTTTGTGCTGCATTATATGGGGCAATAATATTCTATGAGGCAAGATTGCCTTGCGCAGGCGTGTACTATGGAGGACAGAGAATGAACTTCAATCCAATATTGCAGCCAGCATGCCGCCAACGGGTAAGGAAAGGGTGAATCAAAAACCCCGCCTCCATGGCTGAAGATTGTTCCCTCCAAATTCAGGTGACAGTGTCCCTTTAACAACATTTTCTTTGATTATTATGTAAACAAAATGTTTATTCTCTACCTGGACTTGGGGGTCCTGATTTTCTCATCCATACTTATGGTTGGCAGTTTTTCTCGTATTCATTACAGGAAATATTGTCAAGACTGCAAGTGAGTGGGGGAAGCATTCAAATATTCATTAATATTAGTGAACAATATACTAAAGATTTCGAATAAATCCTTTAACAGGTACAAAAGCTTATCATCATTACACAAGGTATATATTGGGAGGAGGAGGAACTACTATATGACATCATAAAATATTCTGTATTGGACTATACATCTTGTATAGTATAGTCACATATTATTGGAACTGTTTGGGATATAAGGATAGTTATTAGAATTGTCTATATTAACTGGCAATCGATTAATAGAAATATATTATATAGCCATGTATTGGAAACATGGGTTGATGTAGGTAGTGGTACAGTGGCATGTAAAAGTTTGTGCACCCCTGGCCAAAATTACTGTAAACAGTTATGCAACTTTAAGATGAAATTACATTTGTGCTCAAAAGTTCACATAGCTGGGCACAATTGTTGTTTTCTTGGCCTTTTATCGGAGAATATGAATGATAACACCAAGAGTTTTTCTCCACTCATAGTTAGTAGTTGGCTGAAGCTATATATTGTCAAACTACTGTGTTTTCTCTTTTTAAATCATAATGACAATCCAAAACATCCAAGTGACCCTGATCAAATGTTCCCATTTCTTAATACCATGTATTGCCCCCTCTAACATCAATCACAGCTTGAAGTCTTTTATGGTACTGGTGGATAAGGTTCTTTATTTTCTCATATGGTAAAGCTGCCCACTCTTCTTGGCAAAAGCCTCCAGTTCCTGTAAATTCCTGTACTGTCTAGCATGAACTGTCACTAACCATCTCCACTAACCATGAGTGGAGAAAAAGTTTTGGTGTTATCATTCATATTCTCTGAAAAAAGGCCAAGAAAGCAAAAATTCTGCCGAGGTATGTAAACTTTTACGCACAACTGTATTTTTAAAAAGGCCTAAATCCATAGATGATATATTTCCTTTGTATTTTGGGCACAAAAAATATATATACAGTTGTGCTCAAAAGCCGTGAGCTAGGCTTACGTGATAACTGGGACCCAGCCCTCTTAGCCAGGAGCAAGATTTAGGAGCCTGGGTGTGGGAGATGGCTACCTCTTCCATCCAATTGGTGACCTTACGATGTCTTCATGCGGGTCTATTCATCACCATGGCAACTTGAGGTCGTCATAATAACCCCCAATCACCCAGCTATGAAAATCCTGTTTGACCATACTCAGAGCATGGTTTCAGAGGCTTCTGCCAGTGCAGCACTGAGAGGTATAATGTATTGGAATGCTTGTTTATAAAAATGAGGTCACTAATGGGGGGTTTCTGCTGTTCTAGCACCTCAGGGGCTCTGCCAATAAGGCATGTCACCCTCAAATCATTCCAGCAAAATCTGAAATACTGGAACCTGGAACCCATAGGTGATTGCTTCACATAATTTGCTTTATGTGATCCCTGCTGCCTTCACTCTTCCCGCCTTAGGATAAATCATTTACATCTGGGGGAAGTAACCTCTGCTACTTTTTTCCTCTGAGAGTATTTGCGTGATGTCACACTGTTACATGATCGCCGGAGATACAGTGCCATAACAGTTGAACGGTACCGGTACCAGAGGTGAATACACGTTTTGTTATTTCAAATGAGGGAAACAGACGGATTGTGAAGGGATTGTCCGTCTAGTGGACATACCCTGTAAAGTATGCACTTTACTCATGGAAATACGCATTACAGTATTACAATGACAATTAATGTGTATTAGCTAGACCCTTGACAATATAAAACTTCAAAATTAGTCCATGAGGTATAAGTATTACACTTTGCAAGCAGGTGGTGGACCAATTTTTACCCCTCTTAACAAAGTAAAAATAATTTGAAGAATAAATATTTACTCTCTTGTTTGAAGAGTAACAAAATAGTTTATGACAAATACGTGTTCCTATGTCTACGTGACGTAGGAAACGTCATTGCACATATAGTATTACAAAGTTCATTGGACAGAAAGAGAGCTTCACCTCATATTATATTTCAAGTTAAAGGTAATTTGGTATTACAATCATAAATTATACAAGCATACTTGAAAGGAAGGATTTAGATTAACTTTTTCCTTCGCCTTGTCACAAATCTGGCAGTTTACCAGCAAAAAGAAATTGCACAAATGAAACGCTCTAATGTTCTGAAGAGATGTAAGGATGCCATTTTTGCCACAGGGAATATGCTTTGGAATGAGATTTCAAAGTCCTTTTAAATGCTGATATGAACTCTATTAAGGCTGCAAATTATGATTTTTTTTTTTATGATGGCATCCACAAAATAAACATGAATATATATTGAAATAGTTTGCTTATGAAATACTACGAGTGAAGAAATGCAATAAAATAAAAAAAATATTGAGCAATGTAAGGAGCAATATGGAAAACATCTTAAAAGATCTTTATTTAATTTTCGCTTGAAGCAAACACATATACCAGAACTCTTTACAAAACATGAATATTGACTGTATGTATTGTCTAAGTGTGGCTGACTCTCCATATTGGATCTATAATGTTCAGTTACATATATAAACACATGCTTTGTTTACATTTACAGAAATATTCAACTTGTGATAGTCATTCTATTGCATGTCATAAATACGCTAAGGCCAGCATTCAGTAGTAGAGCTAGTTAACCATGTTCCAAATTATTATGCTAATAACAAAAGTTCCCCATTAAATGTCACCTGCTTAACCCAGCAGGAAGTATGGCGGCGTCTAAAAATCACTAAAATTGACAAATCCCGGATGGGATACACCCCCGAGTACTGCAGGAATTAAGTACAGTCATTGATAGACCATTATTTTTAATCTTTAAAGACTCCATAATAACAGGGTCTGTGCCACAGGACTGACATATAGCAAATGTGGTGCCAATATTCAAAAAGGGGACAAAAACTGAACTCGGTAATTATAGGCCAGTAAGCTTAACCTCTACTATTGGTAAAATCCTGGAGGGCATTCTAAGGGATGCTATGCTGGAGTATCTGAAGAGGAATAACCTCATGACCCAATATCAGCATGGGTTTCTATGAAGAGGTAGGTTCCGGACTAGACCAAGGGAACCCAGTGGATGTAGTGTATATGGACTTTTCAAAAGTTTTTGATCAGGGGGTTACACAACAGGTTGACATAAAATGAGAATAATGGGGTAGGGGAAAATATGTGTAAGTGGGTTAAGAGCTGGCTCAGGGATAGGAAACAAAGGGTGGTTATTAATGGAGCACACTCGGACTGGGTAGCGGTTAGCAGTGGGGTACCACAGGGGTCAGTATTGGGCCCTCTTCTTTTTAACATATTTATTAATGACCTTGTAGGGGGCATACAGAGCAGAATTTCAATATTTGCAGATGACACTAAACTCTGCAGGGTAATCAATACAGTGGAGGACAATTTTATATTACAGGATGATTTATGTAAACTAGAAGCTTGGGCTGATAAATGGCAAATGAGCTTTAATGGGGATAAATGTAAGGTCATGCACTTGGGTAGAAGTAATAAGATGTATAACTATGTGCTTAATTCTAAAACTCTGGGCAAAACTGTCAATGAAAAAGACTTGGGTGTATGGGTGGATGACAAACTCACATTTAGTGGCCAGTGTCAGGCAGCTGCTACATAGGCAAATAAAATAATGGGATGCATTAAAAGAGGCATAGATGCTCATGAGGAGAACATAATTTTACCTCTATACAAGTCACTAGTTCGACCACACTTAGAATACTGTGCACAATTCTGGTCTCCGGTGTATAAGAAAGACATAGCTGAACTAGAGCGGGTGCAGAGAAGAGCGACCAAGGTTATTAGAGGACTGGGGGGTCTGCAATACCAAGATAGGTTATTACACTTTGGGCTATTTAGTTTGGAAAAACTAAGGCTAAGGGGTGATCTTATTTTAATGCATAAATATATGAGGGGACAGTACAAAGACCTTTCTGATAATATTTTTAATCATAGACCTGAGACAGAGACCAGGGGGCATCCTCTACGTCTGTAGGAAAGAAGGTTTAAGCATACTAACAAATGCGGATTCTTTACTGTAAGAGCAGTGAGACTATGGAACTCTCTGCCGTATGATGTTGTAATGAGTGATTCATTACTTAAATTTAAGAGGGGACTGGATGCCTTTCTTGAAAAGTATAATGTTACAGGGTATATATACTAGATTCCTTGTTAGGGCGTTGATCCAGGGAGCTAGTCTGATTCCAGTATGTGGAGTTGGGAAGGAATTTTTTCCCCAATGTGGAGCTTACTCTTTGCCACATGTTTTTTTTTGCCTTCCTCTGGATCAATATGTTAGGGCATGTTAGGTTAGGCTATGGGTTGAACTAGATGGACTTAAAGTCTTCCTTCAACCTTAAAAACTATGTTACTATTTTACTATATTACACCCCTCAAAGTGACTTTAACCCCTTTCTGACCTCGGATGGGATAGTACGTCCGAGGTCAGATCCCCTGCTTTGATGCAGGGCTCCGCGGTGAGCCCGCATCAAAGCTGGGACATGTCAGCTGTTTTGAACAGGCGCGGGCAGAATCGCGATCTGCCCGCACCTATTAACTAGTTAAATGCCGCTGTCAAACGCAGACAGCGGCATTTAACTACCACTTCCAGCCAGGTGGCCGGAAATGATCGCATCGCCGACCCCCGTCACATGATCGGAGGTCGGCGATGCTTCAGAATAGTAACCATAGAGGTCCTGAAGACCTCTATGGTTACTGATCCCCGGCAGCTGTGAGCGCCACCCTGTGGTCGGCGCTCAAAGCACACCTGCAATTCTGCTACATAGCAGCGATCTGATGATCGCTGCTATGTAGCAGAGCCGATCGTGCTATGCCTGCTTCTAGCCTCCCATGGAGGCTATTGAAGCATGGCAAAAGTAAAAAAAAAGTTAATAAAAATGTGAACAAAATAAAAAAAATATAAAAGTTTCACCCCCCTTTCGCCCCATCAAAATAAATGAATAAAAAAAAAATCAAATCTACACATATTTGGTATCGCCGCGCTCAGAATCGCCCGATCTATCAATTAAAAAAAAGCATTAACCTGATCACTAAATGGCGTAGCGAGAAAAAATCGGCAGAATTATGTTTTTTTGGTTGCCGCCACATTGCATTAAAATGCAATAACGGGCGATCAAAAGAACGTATCTGCACCAAAATGCTATCATTAAAAATGCCAGCTTGGCACGCAAAAAATAAGCCCTCAACCGACCCCAGATCATGAAAAATGGAGACGCTACGAGTATCGGAATATGGCACAATTTTTTTTTTTGTTTAGCAAAGTTTGGATTTTTTTTTCACCACTTAGGTAAAAAATAACCTAGTCATGTTAGGTGTCTATGAACTCGTACTGACCTGGAGAATCATAATGTCAGATCAGTTTTAGCATTTAGTGAACCTAGCAAAAAAGCCAAACAAAAAACAAGTGTGGGATTGCACTTTTTTTGCAATTTCACCGCACTTGGAATTTTTTTCCTGTTTTCTAGTACACGACATGCTAAAACCAATGATGTTGTTCAAAAGTACAACTTGTCCCGCAAAAAATAAGCCCTCACATGGCCAAATTGACGGAAAAATAAAAAAGTTATGGCTCTGGGAAGGAGGGGAGTGAAAAACGAACACGGAAAAACAAAAAATCCCAAGGTCATGAAGGGGTTAAATGTGAGATGGTCCCTAAAAAAATGGTTTTATAAATCTTGTTGTAAAAATGAGAAATCGCTGGTCAACTTTTAACTCTTATAACTTCTAATAATTTATTTATTTACAAATAAAATTTTGTTTCCAAAATTGTGCTGATGTAAAGTAGACATGTGGAAAATGTTATTTATTAACTATTTTGTGTGACATACTGCATCTCTCTGATTTAAAGGCATAAATATTCAAAATTTGAAAATTGCAAAATGTTAAATTTTTTTTTGCAATATTTCTGTTTTTTTCATAAATAATTGCAAGTAATATCGAAGAAATGTTATCACTAACATAAAGTACAATATGTCATGAAAAAACAGTCCCAGAATCAGCGGGATCCGTTAAAGCATTCCAGAGTTATAACCTCATAAAGTGACAGTGGTTAGAATTGTAAAAATTGGTTCGGTCATTAAGTACTACATTGGCTCTGTCTCTAAGGGGTTAAAAAACCATCCCTCAATCAAAATTGTGCTGCTAACTATAGACATGTCTATAATCTTCCCTTCATCTCTAAACTCCTGGAACGCCTGGTCCACTCTCATCTGCTATCTCTCAGATAGCTCTCTTCTCAACCCTCTACAATCTGTTTTCCGCTCTTTACATGCTCCTTGACTGTATTTTTGCTGGCTCCTCCTCTCATCTTCCCCTTACGGTTGGTGTTTCTCAAGGATTGTCGTTGGCCCCTCCTCTGCTCTTTCTATACTGCCCCTATTGAACAAGCAATCAGTAGATTTGGTTTCCAGTACGATCTCTATGATGAGGACACCAAATTATACACTTCTTCTCCTGATATCAGGCCTGCCTTTTTAGAAAACACCATTGAATGTCTTACCGCTGTCTCTGACATCATGTCCTCCCTCTATCTGAAACTGAACCTGTCAAAAACTGAACTCCTTCTGATTCCTCCCTCTACTAACCTCTAACCTACCTATGCTCGACATTGCCACTTCCATGTGTGGTTCTACCATTACTCCCCAGCAACATGCCTGCTGGCTTAAGGTCATACTTGATTCTGAGCTTTCATTCACCCCCCACTGCCGATCACTGGAGATTCTTGTTATCTGCAGCTCAAAAACATTTCTAGAATTCGATCATTTCTTACTTTCGACTCTGTAAATACTCTTACTATTTCTATTTTTCATTCTTGTCTGGACTATTATAATGCTCTACTAATTGGTCTCCCTCTTACCAAACTCTCCCCGTTCCAATCTGTCTTGAATGCAGCAGCCAGGATCATATTCCTCACCAATCATTATACCAACGCCTCTATCTTGTGCCAGTCATTACACTGGTTATCCATCCACTCCAGAATCCAGTATAAACGTATTACCCTCACCTACAAAGCACTCCATGGCCGTGTCCTCCAACACCCACAGTTTTAAGCGTGCCCTAAAAACACATTTGTTCAGACAGGCTTACCGCATCAATGCATTAACATAACTATCCCTGTGTTGCCCAATCAAAATTTTTACCATAACCAGGTTACTGGTATCATGTTCCCACATGCTTTATACATGTAATAGCCCATTGTGTCTGTACTGTTACATACTTAGATTGATAACCAGTTCATGCAGCATTACATGAACACCCGATTCTTACACTATGGCTATTCCGAGCAAAGAAAGCAATTGTTACCAACCTCCTTTCGTGTCTCCCCTTTTTCCTCATAGATTGTAAGCTTGTGAGCAGGACCCTCATTCCTCTTGGTATCTGTGTTTATCTATGTGTTTATTGTTATGCTGTAATGCCTACTGTCCTCCCCCTTACTCAACTTTCCCCTCTCCAGTCTATCCTTAATGCAGCAGCCAGGGTCGTCCATCTAGCTAATTGGTATTCAGACAGGTCTGCTCTTCGCTTTTCATTACACTGGCTGCCCATTCATTATAGAATCCAATTCAAAGTACTTGTTCTCACCCACAAAGCTCTCCACAGTGCGGCACCCCCTTACATCTTTTCCCTCATTTCAGTCTATCGGTCTAACCAACCACTGAACTCTGCAAATAACTTTCGACTAACCTCTGCACTAATCCGTACCTCCCACTCCCGACTCCAAGACTTCTCCCGTGCTGCGCCAATCCTCTGGAATGCTCTGCCCCAAGTGAGGACATCCACAATTTGCATAGTTTTAGGTGCTCCCTCAAAACAGATTTGTTCAGAGCGGTCTATCAAGTTCACTAATCAAAGTCATTTTATGTTTATGTTTGTGTGTAGCCCATTCACTACTTCCATCTATTCCCCACCTGAAGATGGCTAGACCATGATTGTAAATACATCATTGTAAATACACACCTGTACTTTGTATCTCCCCCACCTGATTGTAGATTGTAAGCTCTCACGAGCAGGGTCGTCTTATTTCGCTTTAATTATTGTATTGTTAACATTGTGTATTATGACTGTTGTGTTTGGAACTGTTAAACTGTAAAGCGCTGCGGAATATGTTGGCGCTATATAAACAAAGATTATTATTATTATTTCTGTCTGTACAAGTCCTCTCTTAAATGTATAGCACTGCGGAATATGTTGGCGCTATAGAAATAAAATTATTTTTATTATTATTATTATATATAGAATATTCACTACTTATCTGGGCATAATTTGCCATCAAACTCAACCATACCCAAAAGCCTCATGCAGCTTTTTATCTACCCCCCATTTCCTCAAGATGGCTGGACTATCATTGTAAATAAACACCTGTACTTTGTGTCATCCCAACTTCATTGTAGATTGTAAGCTCTGAAGAGCAGAGTCCTCATTATTTTTGTTTTAATTGCTTGATTATCATAAACTTTGTAACTTTTGATTTTTTTATATGATCTGCTGACTTGTAAAGCTCTGGAATATGTTTGTGAGATATATATATATATATATATATATATATATATATATATATATATATATATATATTTCTTCCATTTTCTAATAATTGAGCCCAAAGTCATTGCCTTCTCACCAAGATACTTGCCTATTGTCCTGTAGCCCATCTAAGCCTTGTGCAGGTTTACAATTTTGTCCCTGGTGTTCTTAGACAGCTCTTTGGTCTTGGCCATGGTGGAGAGATTGGAGTGTGATTGATTGTGTGAACAGGTGTGTTTTATTCAGGTGACAAGTTGGAACAAGTGCAATTAATACAGGTATTGAGTGCAGAGTAGGAGGGCTTCTTAAAGAAACACTAACAAGTCTGTGAGAGCCTGAATTCTTGCTGGTTGGTAGATGACCAAATACTTATTTTATGCAACAAAATGCAATTTATGTATTTAAAAATCATACAATGTGACTTTCTTTTTTTTCTTTTTTTCTTTTTGACGGTCTCTCACAGTTGAAGTGTACCTATGGTAAAAATTACAGACCTCTCCATTCTTTTAAGGTGGGAAAACTTGCAAAATTGGCAGTGTATCAAATACTTAATCTTCCTCACTGTATGTAACTAGAGAAATTGGCTTCTTTCTTAGTCAGTACTGATCATTAATTTTAAAAATGTTCAATTCATGGATAAAATCTGTATTCAGCAAATACTGAGATATAAGAAGACAGTTGCCAATGATAAGATTCTATGTAGAACGGAGGGGAGGGGGGGGGGACCTCTGCTTCTATATCTTCCTCGCCTCTACATAGAATCTTATCTATCTGTAATCTATTAAAGCGTTGTATGAGAAAAACAGAACTCCAACTCATATACAGTATATAAATATATTTAGAAATTAATCAGCATTAAATTATGGATCTAAAGGCACCAACACTTTAAAGTGGGATAAATGCTGTAAAACTTTGAAAATAGATGTGTTTTTTATTCTTTTACTGACAAGTATAATGGATCAGACACAGTGCACAAAGCTTTGTGCAATCATTATTTTAAGTACCATAGCAAATAGCAAGGCTCTTCTTCCACTTTTTCTTTTCAAAAACTAATATAGGAAGACAGGATATAGACACTGCTCTAGGTTCTTACAAGTAATCTTCAACCATAACTTAAAAAACTGTAGTTGAAACTCAAAGACAAAAAAATATTATAAAGCAGTATGCTCATTAACCCCTTCATGACCCAGCCTATTTTGACCTTAAAGACCTTGCCGTTTTTTGCAATTCTGACCAGTGTCCCTTTTTGAGGTAATAACTCAGGAACGCTTCAACGGATCCTAGCGGTTCTGAGATTGTTTTTTCAGGACATATTGGGCTTCATGTTAGTGGTAAATTTAGGTCAATAAATTTTGCGTTTATTTGTGATAAAAACGGAAATTTGGCGAAATTTTTGAAAATTTCGCAATTTTCACATTTTGAATTTTTATTCTGTTAAACCAGAGAGTTATGTGACACAAAATAGTTAATAAATAACATTTCCCACATGTATACTTTACATCAGCACAATTTTGGAAACAAAATTTTTTTTTGCTAGGAAGTTATAAGGGTTAAAATTTGACCAGCGATTTCTCATTTTTACAACGAAATTTACAAAACCATTTTTTTTAGGGACCACCTCACATTTGAAGTCAGTTTGAGGGGTCTATATGGCTGAAAATACCCAAAAGTTACACCATTCTAAAAACTGCACCCCTCAAGGTACTCAAAACCACATTCAAGAAGTTTATTAACCTTTCAGGTACTTCACAGCAGCAGAAGCAACATGGAAGGAAAAAATGAACATTTAACTTTTTAGTCACAAAAATTATATTTTAGCAGCAATTTTTTTATTTTCCCAATGGTAAAAGGAGAAACTGAACCACGAAAGTTGTTTTCCAATTTGTCCTGAGTATGCTGATACCTCATATGTGGGGGTAAACCACTGTTTGGGCGCACGGCAGGGCTTGGAAGGGAAGGAGCGCCATTTGACTTTTCGAATGAAAAATTGGCTCCACTCTTTAGCGGACACCATGTCGCGTTTGGAGAGCCCCTGTATGCCTAAACATTGGAGCTCCCCCACAAGTGACCCCATTTTGGAAACTAGACCCCCAAAGGAACTTAGCTAGGTGCCTAGTGAGCACTTTAAACCCTCAGGTGCTTCATAAATTGATCTGTAAAAATGAAAAAGTACTTTTTTTTCACAAAAAAATTCTTTTCGCCTCAATTTTTTCATTTTCACATGGGCAATAGGATAAAATGGATCCTAAAATTTGTTGGGAAATTTCTCCTGAGTACGCCGATACCTCATATGTGGGGGTAAACCACTGTTTGGGCACACGGCAGGGCTCGGAAGGGAAGGCGCGCCATTTGACTTTTTGAATGGAAAATTAGCTCCAATTGTTAGCGGACACCATGTCGCGTTTGGAGAGCCCCTGTGTGCCTAAACATTGGAGTTCCCCCACAAGTGACCCCATTTTGGAAACTAGACCCCCCAAGGAACTTATCTAGATGCATATTGAGCACTTTAAACCCCCAGGTGCTTCACAGAAGTTTATAACGCAGAGCCATGAAAATAAATAATAATTTTTCTTTCCTCAAAAATGATTTTTTAGCCTAGAATTTCCTATTTTGCCAAGAGTAATAGGAGAAATTGGACCCCAAATTTTGTTGTCCAGTTTGTCCTGAGTACGCTGATACCCCATATGTGGGGGTAAACCACTGTTTGGGCGCACGGCAGGGCTCGGAAGGGAAGGCACGCCATTTGGCTTTTTAAATGGAAAATTAGCTCCAATCATTAGCGGACACCATGTCACGTTTGGAGAGCCCCTGTGTGCCTAAACATTGGAGATCCCCCACAAATGACCCAATTTTGGAAACTAGACCTCCAAAGGAACTAATCTAGATGTGAGGTGAGGACTTTGAACCCCCAAGTGCTTCACAGAAGTTTATAAGGCAGCGCCATGAATATAAAAAAAAAAATTATTTTCTCAAAAATGATCTTTTAGCCTGCAATTTTTTATTTTCCCAAGGATAACTGGAGAAATTTGACCCCAAAAGTTGTTGTCCAGTTTCTCCTGAGTACGCTGATACCCCATGTGTGGGGGTAAACCACTGTTTGGGCACACGTCGGGGTTCAGAAGGGAAGTAGTGACTTTTGAAATGCAGACTTTGATGGAATGGTCTGCGGGCGTCACGTTGCATTTGCAGAGCCCCTGGTGTGCCTAAACAGTAGAAACCCCCCACAATTGACCCCATTTTGGAAACTAGACCCCCCAAGGAACTTATCTAGATATGTGGTGAGCACTTTGAACCCCAAATTGCTTCATAGACGTTTACAACGCAGAGCCGTGAAAATAAAAAATCATTTTTCTTTCCTCAAAAATGATGTTTTAGCAAGCATTTTTTTATTTTCACAAGGGTAACAGGAGAAATTGGACCCCAGTAATTGTTGCGCAGTTTGTCCTGAGTACACTGACACCCCATATGAGGGGGTAAACCACTGTTTGGGCACACGTCAGGGCTCGGAAGTGAGGGAGCACCATTTGACTTTTTGAATGCAAGATTGGCTGGAATCAATGGTGGCGCCATGTTGCGTTTGGAGACCCCTGATGTGCCTAAACAGTGGAAACCCCTCAATTCTACCTCCAACACTAACCCCAACACACCCCTAGCCCTAATCCCAACTGTAGCCATAACCCTAATCACAACCCTAACCACAACCCTAATTCCAACCCTAACCCTAAGGCTATGTGCCCACGTTGCGGATTCGTGTGAGATTTTTCAGCATCAGCACTGCGTTTTACCTGCGGATTTACCACGGATTTCCAGCATTTTTTGTGTGGATTTCACCTGTGGATTCCTATTGAGGAACAGGTGTAAAACGCTGCGGAATCCGCACAAAGAATTGACATGCTGCGGAAAATACAACGCAGCGTTCCCGCGCTGTATTTTCCGCACCATGGGCAAAGCGGATTTAGTTTTCCATAGGTTTACTTGGTACTGTAAACCTGATGGAACTCTGCAGCGAATCCACAGCGGCCATTCCGCTGCGGATCCGCAGCCAAATCCGCACCGTGTGCACATAGCCTAATTCTAAAGGTATGTGCACACGCTGCGTAAAACGCTGCGGATCTGCAGCAGTTTCCCATGAGTTTACAGTTCAATGTAAACCTATGGGAAACAAAAATCGCTGTACACATGCTGCAGAAAAACTGCACGGAAACGCAGCGGTTTACATTCTGCAGCATGTCACTTGTTTCTGCGGATTCCGCAGCGGTTTTACAACTGCTTCAATAGAAAATTGCAGTTGTAAAACCGCAGTGAAATGCGCAGAAAAACCGCGGTAAATCCGCCATAAATCCGCAGTGGTTTAGCACTGCGGATTTATCAAATCCGCAGTGGAAAAATCCGCAGAGGAACAGAATACGTGTGCACATACCGAAACCCTAACCCTAGCCCTAACCCTAGCCCTAACCTTAACCCTAGCCCTAGCCCTAGCCCTAACCCTAACCCTAACCCTAGCCCTAACCCTAGCCCTAACCCTAACCCTAACCCTAGCCCTAACCCTAACCCTATTCTAACCTTAGTGGAAAAAAATTCTTTATTTTTTTTATTGTCCCTACCTATGGGGGTGACAAAGGGGGGGGGGTCATTTATTATTTTTTTATTTTGATCACTGTGATAGATTATATCTCAGTGATCAAAATGCACTTTGGAACGAATCTGCCGGTCGGCAGATTCGGCGGACGCACTGCGCATGCGCCCGCCATTTTGGAAGATGGCGGCGCCCAGGGAGAAGACGGATGGACCCCGGCAGGATCGGTAAGTATGATGGGGTGGGGGGGAGCACAGGGGGGGGATCGGAGTATGGGGGGTGGGATCGGAGCATGAGGGGGTGATCGGAGTGCGGGGGGGTGGAACGGAGCACGGGGGGTGGATCGGAGCACGGGGGGGTGGATGATGCACGGGGGGGTGGATCGGAGTGCAGGGGGGTTGGATCGGAGCACGGGGGGTGATTGGAGCACGGGGGGAGCAGACAAGAGCACGGGGAGAGCGGAGCACAAGACGGAGGGGAGCCGGAGCAGTGTACCGGACAGATCGGCGGCTTGGGGGGGCGATCGGTGGGGTGGGGTGGGGGCACATTAGTGTTTCCAGCCATGGCCGATGATATTGCAGCTTCGGCCATGGCTGGATTGTAATATTTCACCAGTTTTAATAGGTGAAATATTACAAATCGCTCTGATTGGCAGTTTCACTTTCAACAGCCAATGAGAGCGATCGTAGCCACGGGGGGGTGAAGTCACCCCCCCGGGCTAAACTACCACTTCCCCTGTGCCTGCAGATCAGGTGAAATGGGAGTTAACCCTTTCACCCGATCTGCAGGGACGCGATCTTTCCATGACGCCACATAGGCATCATGGGTCGGATTGGCACCGACTTTCTTGACGCCTACGTGGCGTCAAAGGTCGGGAAGGAGTTCAATATACAACATTTTTAAAGCACAAGGTTTGCAATCCATCGTCTTACCTGTTGTATAGATAGGCCACAAAATATGGTTTATATGCCTGTGTTTTAAGCACATCTTTTAAATCTTCTCAATGTGCAGATGGAAACAGTCTTCTGTAATTTAGCACTATAATGTGAATTGTATCACAAATTAATGTAGGTTTCCATGACTAAGCAATTTATAGCATATTCATTGGAAAGACCATCAATTTAAGAGTGATGGAATTGTGGCATCATCTGCTCTAGTTGTGGCCGTTTGTATGCAGCATATGGAGCAGAACATCACAGCTCCATACACTGTTTACAGACCACTGCAGCAAAGTGGAGATGAGCTGTGGTACTTGGCAGCTGCCCCTAAACAATATACAAAACTTTGATATTTCGCTCCGTAAATTGCTTGCATCGGACTGCTGCCAGAGAAGATATCAACAGTTCAGTGGGGATACTGGATGTTTATCCCCCAAAATCTCACAATGATGACATTTCCTGTTGATACATTTTCATGGAAAAACGCAGCATCTGATTAACCAAACATCTGCACGTATTAGAATTGCTTCACCATCCTATTAAACAGTGCAGATTTTCTTGCTGTCATGGCAAGGGTTAATCAGTTCAGTTGATCTACGGGAGATCTCCATCCTGAATTCAGTTAGCTGTGCAGTATTGGCCATTTTTTAGTATGTACGCTCTCCATCCTGAATTCAGTTAGCTCTTCAGTTTTGGCATTCTGTAGTAGATATGCTCGCCACTGGCATTTGGGAGTTGCCAGTTATAGTTCTACTTCCTAGTATGGTGGTGAAGGAGAAAGTTCAGTTTGGAGTTGGCGGTTGGAAAGTTAGTTTTTCTTGAGATTGCTGTGTGGAGTTGGTTTGCATGGTTTTACGTATCCTTTCACATTTGGTTGCCCTTTCCTATACCTCTTCTGTTTCTCTCTCTGCTGTTTTGTGTGTGTATTTGTATGATTGTAGTTTTCTTTTATCCCTGTCTGTTAAACTGCCTGTCTGGTCAGTGTTTTCCTATGGACTTCAGCCCCTCACCTCCCTGAGTGGTGAAGGGATCAGATAATGGTTACCGTATATACTCGAGTATAAGCCGAGATTTTCAGCCCAAAATTTTGGGCTGAAAGTGCCCCTCTCGGCTTATACTCGAGTCAAGGTGGGTGGCAGGGTCGGCGGGTGAGGGGGTGAGGGCGCTGAGGCATACTTACCTAGTCCCAGTGATCCTCGCGCTGTCCCTGCCGTCCCACGGTGTTCTGTGCTGCAGCTTCTTCCCCTCTTCAGCAGTCACGTGGGACCGCTCATTACAGAAATGAATAAGCGGCTCCACCTCCCATAGGGGTGGAGCCGCCTATTCATTCCTCTAATCAGCGGTGCCGGTGACCGCTGATAGAGAAAGAAGCTGCGGCACCGAAGACCAGGCAGAGAGACAGCGCGAGGATCGCCAGGACTAGGTAAGTATTTTATATTCACCTGTCCTCGTTCCAGCCGCCGGGCGCCGCTCCATCTTCCCGGCCGGCGCCTCCATCTTCCCGGCGTCTGCGCTCTGACTGTTCAGTCAGTCAGAGCAGAGACGCCGGGAAGATGGAGGCGCCGGAATGAGACGCCGGGAGCTGCAATCAAGGGAGGTGAGTATGTGTTTTTTTTTTTTTACTGCAGCAGCGGCGGCGGCAGAGATTTATGTGGAGCATCTATGGGGCACAGTGAACGGTGCAGAGCACCATATATGGCACATCTATGGGGCACAGTGAACGGTGCAGAGCACCGTATATGGCACATCTCTGGGGCACAGTGAAAGGTGCAGAGCACCGTATATGGCACATCTGTGGGGCACAGTGAACGGTGCAGAGCACCGTATATGGCACATCTATGGGGCACAGTGAACGGTGCAGAGCACCGCATATGGCACATCTATGGGGCACAGTGAACAGTGCAGAGCACCGTATATGGCACATCTATGGGGCACAGTGAACGGTGCAGAGCACCGTATATGGCACATCTATGGGGCACAGTGAACGGTGCAGAGCACCGTATATGGCACATCTATGGGGCACAATGAACGGTGCAGAGCACCGTATATGGCACAGCTATGGGGAAATATGAACGGTGCAGAGCACTATATGGCACAGCTATGGGGAAATAATGAACAGTGCAGAGCACTATATGGCACAGCTATGGGGAAATAATGATCTATTTTTATTTTTGAAATTCACCGGTAAATGCTGCATTTCCACCCTAGGCTTATACTCGAGTCAATAAGTTTTCCCAGTTTTTTGTGGCAAAATTAGGGGGGTCGGCTTATACTCGGGTCGGCTTATACTCGAGTATATACGGTAATTTAGGAGCATAGATATGTACGAGAAGCCTCACCATCAGGAATAATTCAGGGGACAGGGATAGAATCGTAGAATGATAGAGTTGGAAGAGATGTCAAAAGCAATAAAAAAGGATTTTGGGGATATGTCAAAAGTAAAAGAAAAGTCAAAGATGCTATAGGATGATTTTTACAGGATGAAAATGATGAAATTGTAAGAACGGATGTTGAGAAGGCTGAACTTTTAAATTCCTATCTGCTTTCTCTCAGGAAGGAAATGTAACATCAACTGATTTTCACTGTCCTATTAAGGGAATAGAAGAATCCAAGATATATATAAACAGTAAGATAGTGAGGAAACACTTAGCTAACATAAATTAATTAAAGTCTCCAGGTCCAATTGAATTACACCCCAGAGTACTGAAGGAGATAGCAGAAGAAATTTTTGAACCACTCTCCATAATCTTTGAAAATTCTTGGAGAACAGGAGAAGTCCCAGAAGACTGGAGAAGAGCAAATGCTGTTCCTATCTTCAAAAAGAGGAAGAAGGTGGATCCAGGGAACTATAGGCCGGTGAGTCTGATGTCTATATCAGGAAAGATCTTTGAACAAATTATTAAACAACATGTATGTAAGTACCTGGATAAGAATAAAGTGATTAAACAGAGTCAGCATGGGTTTGTAACTAATAAGTCATGTCAGACTAACTTAATTTCCTTCTATGACAGAATAACTGACTGGGTGGATCAGAGAAATGCTGTAGCTATAGTATATCTTGACTTCAGCAAAGCATTTGACAAAGTATCTCACACAATTCTTACTGCCAAATGAATGGACAAGGCAACTGTTATGTGGATTCATAACTGGCTTAGTGATGGGACCCAAAGAGTGGTCGTAAATGGCTGCACATCCAGTTGGAAGAATGTCTCAAGTGGGGTACCACAGGGCTCTGTCCTCGGCCCTGTATTGTTCAATATCTTTATCAATAATTTAGATCAAGGAATTGAGGGTAAACTGATTACATTTGCAAACACAAAGCTAGGAGGGATAGCTAATACTAGAGAAGAGAGAGAGAATTCAAAAGGATATAAATATACTGGATCAGTGGGCAGCAACTAACAGAATGGTTTTTAACCCCTTCCCGACCTTTGACGCCACGTAGGCGTCATGAAAGTCGGTGCCAATCCGACCCATGATGCCTATGTGGCGTCATGGAAAGATCGCGTCCCTGCAGATCAGGTAAAAGGGTTAACTCCAATTTCACCCGATCTGCAGGGACAGGGGGAGTGGTAGTACAGCCCAGGGGGGGTGGCTTCACCCCCCCGTAGCTACGATCGCTCTGATTGGCTGTTGAAAGTGCGATTTGTAATAATCAGAGCGATTTGTAATATTTCACCTATTAAAACTGGTGAAATACTACAATCCAGCCATGGCCGATGCTGCAATATCATCGGCCATGGCTGGAAACACTGATGTGCCCCCCCACCCCACCGATCACCCCCCCAGTCCTCCGATCAGTCCTATGCACCGCTCCGTCCTGTGCTCCGCTCCCCCTGTGCTCTTGTCCGCTCCCCCTGTGCTCTTGTCCGCTCCCCCCATGCTCCAATCACCCCCCCGTGCTCCGATCCACCCCCCATGCTCCGATCCCCCCCGTGCTCCGATTTACCCCCGTGCTCCGATCCACCCCCCGTGCTCCGATCCCCCCGTGCTCTGATCTACCCCCCGTGCTCCGATCTACCCCCCGTCCTCCGATCCACCCCCCCGTGCTCCGATCCACCCCCCCATGCTCCAATCCCCCCCGTGCTCCTCCCCACCCCATCATACTTACCGATCCTCCGGGGTCCGTCCGTCTTCTCCATGGGCGCCGCCATCTTCCAAAATGGCGGGCGCATGCACAGTGCGCCCGCCGAATCTGCCGGCCGGCAAATTTGTTCCAAAGTGCATTTTGATCACTGTGATAAAACCTATCACATTGGTCAAAATAAAAAAAAATAGTAAATGACCCCCCCCACCCTTTGTCACCCCCCTAGGTAGGGACAATAATAAAATAAAGATTTTTTTTTTTCCACTAAGCTTAGAATAGGGTTAGGGTTAGGGATAGGGTTAGGGTTTCGGTATGTGCACACGTATTCTAGTCCTCTGCGGATTTTTCCGCTGCGGATTTGATAAATCCGCAGTGCTAAACCCCTGCGGATTAATGACAGATTTACCGTGGTTTTTCTGCGCATTTCACTGCAGTTTTACAACTGTGATTTTCTATTGGAGTAGTTGTAAAACCGCTGCGGAATCCGCAGAAAGAAGTGACATGCTGCGGAATGTAAATCGCTGTGTTTCCGTGCAGTTTTTCTGCAGCATATGTACAGCGATTTTTGTTTCCCATAGGTTTACATTGAACTGTAAACTCATGGGAATCTGCTGCGGATCCGCAGCGTTTTCCGCAGCGTGTGCACATACCTTTAGAATTAGGCTATGTGCACACGATGCGGATTTGGCTGCGGATCCGCAGCGGATTGGCCGCTGCGGATTCGCTGCAGTGTTCCATCAGGTTTACAGTACCATCTAAACCTATGGAAATCCAAATCCGCTGTGCCCATGGTGCATAAAATACCGCGCGGAAACGCTGCGTTGTATTTTCCGCAGCATGTCAATTCTTTGTGCGGATTCTGCAGCGTTTTACACCTGTTCCTCAATAGGAATCCACAGGTGAAATCCGCACAAAAAACACTGGAAATCCGTGGTAAATCCGCAGGTAAAACGCAGCGCCTTTTACCCGCGGATTTTTAAAAAATGATGCTGAAAAATCTCACATGAATCCGCAACGTGGGCACATAGCCTTAGGGTTAGGGTTGGAATTAGGGTTGTGGTTAGGGTTGTGATTAGGGTTATGGCTACAGTTGGGATTAGGGTTAGGGGTGTGGGGGGGTTAGTGTTGGAGGTAGAATTGAGGGGTTTCCACTGTTTAGGCACATCAGGGGTCTCCAAACGCAACATGGCGCAACCATTGATTCCAGCCAATCTTGTATTAAAAAAGTCAAATGGTGCTCCCTCACTTCCGAGCCCCGGTGTGTGCCCAAACAGTGGTTTACCCCCACATATGGGGCACCAGCATACTCAGGACAAACTGCGCAACAATTACTGGGGTCCAATTTCTCCTGTTACCCTTTTGAGGAAAGAAAAATGATTTTTTAATTTCACGGCTCTGCGTTGTAAACGTCTGTGAAGCACTTGGGGTTCAAAGTGCTCATCACATATCTAGATAAGTTCCTTGGGGGGTCTAGTTTCTAAAATGGGGTCAGTTGTGGGGGGTTTCTACTGTTTAGGCACACCAGGGGCTCTGCAAACGCAACACGACGCCCGCAGACCATTCCATCAAAGTCTGCATTTCAAAAGTCATTACTTCCCTTCTGAGCCCCGACGTGTGCCCAAACAGTGCTTTACCCCCACACATGGGGTATCAGCATACTCAGGAGATACTGGACAACAACTTTTGGGGTCCAATTTCTCCTGTAACCCTTGGGAAAATTAAAAATTCTGGGCTAAATAATTATTTTTGAGGAAAGAAAACGTATTTATTATTTTCACGGCTCTGCGTTATAAACTTCTGTGAAGCACTTGGGGGTTCAAAGTGCTCACCACACATCTAGATAAGTTACTTTTAGGGTCTAGTTTCCAAAATGGGGTCACTTGTGGGGGGTTTCTACTGTTTAGCCACATCAGGGGCTCTGCCAACGCAACGTGACGCCCGCAGAGCATTCCATCAAAGTCTGCATTTCAAAACGTCACTACTTCACTTCCGAGCCCCGGCATGTGCCCAAACAGTAGTTTACCCCCACATATGGGGTATCATCGTACTCAGGAGAAACTGGACAACAAATATTGTGGTCAAATTTCTCCTGTTACCCTTGGGAAAATTAAAAAATTCTGGGCTAAATAATTATTTTTGAGGAAAGAAAACGTATTTATTATTTTCACGGCTCTGCGTTATAAACTTCTGTGAAGCACTTGGGGGTTCAAAGTGCTCACCACACATCTAGATAAGTTCCTTTCGGGTTCTAGTTTCCAAAATGGGGTCACTTGTGGGGGTTTCTACTGTTTAGCCACATCAGGGGCTCTGCAAACGCAACATGACGCCCGCAGAGCATTCCATCAAAGTCTGCATTTCAAAACATCACTACTTCACTTCCGAGCCCCGGCATATGCCCAAACAGTGGTTTAGCCCCACATATGGGGTATCACCGTACTCAGGAGAAACTGGACAACAAATTTTGGGGTCAAGTTTCTCCTGTTACCCTTGGGAAAATAAAAAATTGCAGGCTAAAATATAATTTTTGAGAAAATAATTATTTTTTTATTTTCATGGCTCTGCGTTATAAACTTCTGTGAAGCACTTGGGGGTTCAAAGTCCTCACCACACATCTAGATTAGTTCCTTTGGGGGTCTAGTTTCCAAAATGGGGTCATTTGTGGGGGATCTCCAATTTTTAGGCACACAGGGGCTCTCCAAACGTGACATGGTGTCCGCTAATGATTGGAGCTAATTTTCCATTTAAAAAGCCAAATGGCGTGCCTTCCCTTCCGAGCCCTGCCGTGCGCCCAAACAGTGGTTTACCCCCACATATGGGGTATCAGCGTACTCAGGACAAACTGGACAACAAATTTTAGGATCCAATTTCTCCTATTACCCTTGGCAAAATAGGAAATTCCAGGCTAAAAAATCATTTTTGAAGAAAGAAAAATTATTTTTTGTTTTCATGGCTCTGCGTTATAAACTTCTGTGAAGCACTTGGGGGTTCAAAGTGCTCACCACACATCTAGATAAGTTACTTTTAGGGTCTAGTTTCCAAAATGGGGTCACTTGTGGGGGGTTTCTACTGTTTAGCCACATCAGTGGCTCTGCCAACGCAACGTGACGCCCGCAGAGCATTCCATCAAAGTCTGCATTTCAAAACGTCACTACTTCACTTCCGAGCCCCGGCATGTGCCCAAACAGTAGTTTACCCCCACATATGGGGTATCATCGTACTCAGGAGAAACTGGACAACAAATATTGTGGTCAAATTTCTCCTGTTACCCTTGGGAAAATTAAAAAATTCTGGGCTAAATAATTATTTTTGAGGAAAGAAAACGTATTTATTATTTTCACGGCTCTGCGTTATAAACTTCTGTGAAGCACTTGGGGGTTCAAAGTGCTCACCACACATCTAGATAAGTTCCTTTCGGGTTCTAGTTTCCAAAATGGGGTCACTTGTGGGGGTTTCTACTGTTTAGCCACATCAGGGGCTCTGCAAACGCAACATGACGCCCGCAGAGCATTCCATCAAAGTCTGCATTTCAAAACATCACTACTTCACTTCCGAGCCCCGGCATATGCCCAAACAGTGGTTTAGCCCCACATATGGGGTATCACCGTACTCAGGAGAAACTGGACAACAAATTTTGGGGTCAAGTTTCTCCTGTTACCCTTGGGAAAATAAAAAATTGCAGGCTAAAATATAATTTTTGAGAAAATAATTATTTTTTTATTTTCATGGCTCTGCGTTATAAACTTCTGTGAAGCACTTGGGGGTTCAAAGTCCTCACCACACATCTAGATTAGTTCCTTTGGGGGTCTAGTTTCCAAAATGGGGTCATTTGTGGGGGATCTCCAATTTTTAGGCACACAGGGGCTCTCCAAACGTGACATGGTGTCCGCTAATGATTGGAGCTAATTTTCCATTTAAAAAGCCAAATGGCGTGCCTTCCCTTCCGAGCCCTGCCGTGCGCCCAAACAGTGGTTTACCCCCACATATGGGGTATCAGCGTACTCAGGACAAACTGGACAACAAATTTTAGGATCCAATTTCTCCTATTACCCTTGGCAAAATAGGAAATTCCAGGCTAAAAAATCATTTTTGAAGAAAGAAAAATTATTTTTTGTTTTCATGGCTCTGCGTTATAAACTTCTGTGAAGCACCTGGGGGTTTCAAGTGCTCAATATGCATCTAGATAAGTTCCTTGGGGGGTCTAGTTTCCGAGCCCTGCCATGTGCCCAAACAGTGGTTTACCCCCACATATGAGGCATCGGCGTACTTGGGAGAAATTGCCCAACAAATTTTAGGATCCACTTTATCCTATTGCCCATGTGAAAATGAAAAAATTGAGGCGAAAAGAAATTTTTTCATTTTTACAGATCAATTTGTGAAGCACCTGAGGGTTTAAAGTGCTCACTAGGCATCTAGATAAGTTCCTTGGGGGGTCTAGTTTCCAAAATGGGGTCACTTGTGGGGGAGCTCCAATGTTTAGGCACACAGGGGCTCTCCAAACCCGACATGGTGTCCGCTAACGATGGAGATAATTTTTCATTCAAAAAGTCAAATGGCACTCCTTCCCTTCCGAGCCTTACCATGTGCACAACAGTGGTTTACCCCCACATGTGAGGTATCGGTGTACTCAGGAGAAATTACCCAACAAATTTTAGGATCCATTTTATTCTGTTGCCCATGTGAAAATGAAAAAATTGAGGCTAAAAGAATTTTGTTTGTGAAAAAAAAGTACTTTTTCATTTTTATGGATCAATTTGTGAAGCACTTTAGGGTTCAAAGTGCTCACTATGCATCTAGGTAAGTTCCTTGGGGCGTCTAGTTTCCAAAATGGGGTCACTTGTGAGGGAGCTCCAATTTTTAGGTACACGGGGGCTCTCCAAACGTGACATGGTGTCTGCTAAAGAGTGGAGCCAATTTTTCATTCAAAAAGTCAAATGGCGCTCCTTCCCTTCCAAGCCCTGCCGTGCGCCCAAACAGTGGTTTACCCCTACATATGAGATATCAGCGTACTCAGAACAAATTGCAAAACAACTTTTGTGGTTCAGTTTCTCCTTTTACCATTGGGAAAATAAAAAAATTGTTGCTAAATGATCATTTTTGTGACTAAAACATTAAATGTTCATTTTTTCCTTCCATGTTGCCTCTGCTGCTGTGAAGCACCTGAAGGGTTAATTAACTTCTTGAATGTGGTTTTGTGCACCTTGCGTTGTGCAGTTTTTAGAATGGTGTCACTTTTGGGCATTTTCAGCCATATAGACCCCTCAAACTGACTTCAAATGTGAGGTGGTCCCTAAAAAAATGGTTTTGTAAATTTCGTTGTAAAAATGAGAAATCGCTGGTCAAATTTTAACCCTTATAACTTCCTAGCAAAAAAAAATTTTGTTTCCAAAATTGTGCTGATGTAAAGTATACATGTGGGAAATGTTATTTATTAACTATTTTGTGTCGCATAACTCTCTGGTTTAACAGAATAAAAATTCAAAATGTGAAAATTGCAAAATTTTCAAAATTTTCGCCAAATTTCCGTTTTTATCAGAAATAAACGCAGAATTTATTGACCTAAATTTACCACAAACATGAAGCCCAATATGTCACGAAAAAACAATCTCAGAACCGCTAGGATCCGTTGAAGTGTTCCTGAGTTATTACCTCATAAAGAGACACTGTTCAGAATTGCAAAAAAAGGCCAGGTCATTAAGGTCAAAATAGGCTGGGTCATGAAGGGGTTAACATGGAAAATGCAAAGTACCACATTTGGGCAATAAAAATGAAAAAAGCATAAACAGTATGGAAGGAATAGGGCTAAGCAACAGCACATGTTGACTTGGGTGTACTAATAGATCACATACTGAACATGAGTAAACAGTGTGATGCTGCAGCAAAAAAGGCAAATACAACTCTGGGATGTATTAACAGAACCATACAGTCTAGATCACGTGAAGACATTATTGGCCTCTACGCCTCTTTGGTCAGACCTCACCTGGAATACTGTGTCCAGTTTTGGGCACCACATTTTAAAAAAGACATCAACAAACTGGAGCAAGTTCAGAGAAGAGCAACCAGAATGGTGACCGGTCTGCAAACCATGTCCTACGAGGAACGGTTACAGGATCTGGGAATGTTTAGCTTGCAAAAAAGACTGAGAGGAGACTTAATAGCTGTCTACAAATATCTCAAGGGCTGTCACATTATAGAAGGATCATCTTTATTCTCATTTGCACAAGGTAAGGGAATTTAGGGTGATCAATGAGTGGAACAAGCTGCCAAGAGAGGTGGTGAGTTCTCCTTCCATGGAAGTCTTCAGAGACTGGACAGACATCTGTCTGGGATGATATAGTGAATCCTGCTTTGAGCAGGGGGTTGGACTGGATGACCCAGGAGGTCCCTTCCAACTCTAAAGTTCTTTGATTCTTGGATTCTAACTTTGGGGCAGGCCAGGCCTTGCATTCAATGCATAAGCAAGCAGTATGGCAGTACCAAATGAATAATTTGAACTAAGTTTTCCTGTGGCCATCCAGAATGTGGACTCAAAGGCTTATTGGGGTGCAAGTAACTTTGGTGCAGGGAAGGTCTTGCATTCAATGCATAGGGTAACAGTATGGCAGTGCCAAATGAATAATGTGAACTAGGTTTTCCTGTGACCATCCAGTATGTGGGCTCAAAGGTTTATTGGGGCTGCATATAACATTGGGGCAGGGCAGACCTTGCATTCAATGCATAGGCAAACAGTATGGCAGTAACAAATGAATAATGTGAACTAGGTTTTCCTGTGGCCATTTAGTGCGTGGGCTCAAAGGCTTATTGGGGTGCGTGTAACTTTAGAGCAGGGCAGGCCTTACATTCAATGCACAGGCATAGGCAAACAGTATGACAATAACAAATGAATAATGTTAACTATGCTTTCCTGTGGCCAACCAGTACATGGGCTCAAAGGCTTATTGGGGAGCGTGTAACTTTAGGGCAGGGCAGGCCTTGAATTCAATGCATAGGCATAGGCAAACAGTATGACAGTAACAAATGAATAATGTGAACTAGGTTTTCCTGTGGCCATTTAGTGCGTGGGCTCAAAGGCTTATTGGAGTGCATGTAACTTTGAGACAGGGCAGTCCTTGCATTCAATGCATAGGCAAACACTATGGGAGACCCACTTTCTTATAATGGGAAGATTTTTTCAGGAGACCCTCCTGTACGTCTCTTGAAAGGGGTGTTGTTGTGCGTCCACATTTTGCCAGTCCAGCCACTCTCTGCATAGACAATATCAGTATAGTAGACCCACTGTTCAATAATGGCATTTTAAGAATGTTAATGCCACCTGATGCCACTATAAAATATACTTTGTGACTTTGAGTCCCTTCTTCATAAATGAAACAAGATGTGCCCGATGATGTGTCACACACCACATGGCCACCTAAGGTTGTTAAATGTTACAATGACATTTGTATTAGTTGAAAGCCATGCTAAAGTTGAAAAACGCCTCAAACACGCTACGGGTGAACATAGCCCAAGTGGTGGAGGTACATTTTTGGGGGGTTATTATTTTGCCTTACATACAAATTATTACCCTGGAAAGGATGTTCCTTAACAGATTTCCCAGGAAAATCCATTTTGATTTAGTTTTTCTATGTTTTAGTGTGCACCTGTAAAAGAGACATCACACTCTGACAACATTGGTCACAGCTGTGACATAGGGGTCAGAAATGCTTCCAGGGGTCTTCCCCATGATGTTTCCATGTCATTTGAGCACTGTTCCCATCGATTTAAGACATTTTTAGACCCTAAATGGACCCCCTTAGGCTTACATTGGGCTCGTTGCTCGGGTCGAGTACCCAAGTATTCCAATTTGTTTGCAACGAGCTTCTAAGCATTTTAGTGCTCGCCCATCACTAATAGATAGGTATATAGAACAAACAAGCTCACAGAAAAACTATTACCGTAACTATAAAAAAGTAGCTTTTTTGCTACCCCATTTTCCCATTATTTCTTCACGTTGTTCTCGCTCCAGACTGTGCCCCTCACAGTAACCTCGCTTTACACTGGACTTCCTCTGTTTACTGTTGTCCCATACTGTCCCCTCTCCATACTGAACTCCTTTTTCACTTTTGTTCCCCACGCTGGCTATTCTCCATTCTGTGTCCCCAAGCTGTCCCCTCCCTAATGAGCCATCGATCTTCCCCTCTAACTACTGAGCCTTCACTCTGCTCCACTCCATATTGAGTCCCACATGCTGCCCCACTATCCATATTAAACCCTTCAAGTGTTGAACTGCTCCCTCCTCTATTTTTTTCTAGCACTATCCTTCACTTCGTAATAACTGATATTGGATGCATTATTAGAAAAGAGTTGACAAAAGCTCTGTTGAACTGATGGAGGTGGCAAAACTGAATTTTTAAAAACATAAAGCTCTCTAGGCCATTCCATATCTATGGGAAGGGGATTTTGCTATGTCACTTATTTAAATCTATAACAGTGTAAACTTTTTTTCTGCCCATTGACTACGATTTATTTCTGATTTGCCAAAGAATATAAATGCTTCCGTATTGTAAATACATATAAAAAAGCAAGGAAATTTATGTCTCCAATATTTCAGCTTCAGGATAGTGTTTAAAAGTGAATGGCTAAATTTTAGTGAAAGAAAATCATCATTACTTCTAACCAATTATCAAAACAAAAATTAAAAGCATACAACTTCTCCTATTTTTACATCCAACATTCCTTTTGAGAAAATGATTCAGATTTCTGAAGTAACCACAAATGCAAAATAAAAAAAATCATAACAAAATATATTAGCTCATTTATGATTCCAATATACAAAGTGGTATATTTTTCAGTTTCTTGCCCCGTTTATTGATACATATATACTGTACTAGATGGTGGTCCGATTCTAACGCATCGGGTATTCTAGAATATGTATGTCCACGTAGTATATTGCTCAACCACATAGTATATTGCCCAACCACGTAGTATATTGCCCAGCCACGTAGTATGTTGCCCAGCCACGTAGTTCACGTAGTATATTGCCCAGTCACGTAGTATATTGCCCAGTCACATAGTATATTGCCCAGCTACGTAGTATATTGCCCAGCCACGTAGTATATTGCCCAGTCACATAGTATATTGGCCAGCCACATAGTATATTGCCCAGCTATGTAGTATACAGCACAGAGTCACGTAGTATACAGCACAGAGCCACATAGTATATTGCCCTGCCATGTAGTATACAGCACAGTGTCACTTAGTATACAGCACAGAGCCACGTAGTATACAGCACAGAGCCACGTAGTATACAGCACAGAGCCACGTAGTATATTGCCCAGCCACATAGTATATTGCCCAGCCACGTAGTATATTGCCCAGCCACGTAATATATTGCCCAGTCACGTAGTATATTGCCCAGTCACGTAGTATATTGCCCAGCTACGTAGTATGTTGCCCAGCTTGCCCAGTCACATAGTATATTGGCCAGCCACATAGAATAGGCAGCATGAATAGTAAAAAGTTGGTCACACAGGGTTAATAGGAGCGTTAACCGAGTGCGTTACACCACGGTCAACGCTGCCATTAACCCTGTGTGAGCGCTGACCGGAGGGGAGTATGCGGGCGACAGGCACTGACTGCGGGGAGGAAGGAGCGGCCATTTTCTTCCGGACTGTGGCCGTCGCTGATTGGTCGCGGCAGTCATGACAGGCAGCTGCCGAGACCAATCAGCGAATGAATAACCGTGACCGACAGACAGACAGACAGAAGGACAGACGGAAATGACCCTTAGACAATTATATGGTAGATATATATATATATATATATATATATATATATATACAGTATATATGTATCAATAAACGGGGCAAGAAGCTGAAATAAATATATACATTTATACACTAATATATATGTATATATAAATGTAGCTATCGCTCTTGTACGTGACTCAATGGTGAAGTCAGGTTTGGTAAAATGCTGTAAAAACATTGTTTCACCATGTCTGCACTTATCACACAAGCATTAATGTTAAAAAGCTCTTGTGACAATATAATAATCTAATAATCAAAACAATTATAAACATAATTATATTATGCAGTAATTATAAATTATTATGGTATAATATAAAAATTTGCATAAAGCTAGATAATTTAAATTTTCACTAATTAAAGCTGAATTAATTATTCATACACAAATGCACAATATATATGTAAGTATTCCCTTGTCGAAACAGGCTGCTTGTTCAAAGTCTGCTAACTGTGATGTAACTTGCTTAAATAATATTTTTCCTGTTTTAACTATTTCCTAATTAATTTAGAACGATGCGTATTTTACATGCTAGATGTTATATTATTATGAAGACAAAATGCTCCCTTCAAACATTTTAGTTTAAAGACACAAAAGAGCACAGTAAAACCAAAAGCACTCAGTTTCAAAAAATCACAGTAATCCACAAGTGCTAGTAAAAAGATGTAAAAAAACAGGGTATTTGGTTGATACGTTTTTTGTAAAAAATGTATACTAAGCTGCTCCACCAAACGTCAAGGTATACCCATATCAGAGCAGTCCTAACTGATGTATGCAATCCCTATCTGATGTATTTAAAAACCTGATCATCTGTATATTACCTGTGTGAACAGGTTTCAGAGAGGAAATGTCCATGTGGACACGCTGAGTGGAACAGCTTTTGTGCAGATAGCCCACAAGGAGTGGTGAGTAACTCCCTAGTCTTGTAGACACAAGAGAACAATTATGGAAACAGGAACACATGGGCTACTTGCACAGTGAACATTTTAGTTTAGCAGGAATTATATGTGATTGTTATTGACCATTTCAATAGCTTTTGTTTCAAATAGAATTGGGGGCTAAATCGGTATCTTTTTAAAATTGTAAAAATAGTAAACAATTTTTTGCAGCACAGGCAATCAGATGATCGCAGCTTCAAGTCTCCTAAGGGGACTATTGCAGCCAGTAAAAAGTAAAAAAAGACTTAAAAAACACAAGTTCAAATCATCCCCTTTCTCCCTCACTAACCCTTTCCCAACATGCACTGTATATATACAGCGTAAGTGAGAAGAGAATATATGGAGTGGGCTCACGCAGCGAGCCCGCCACATACCTCTCAAGTGATGGTTGTGAATTGATATTCCCATCATGCTCTCACTGGTATTAGTGGCAGCAGGTGTAGTTTGATGGTAGGAATAGTCCCATCAGCTGCCTGCTCTCGCTGTTATCAGTTGAATATAACTCATCATTCTCCCCAGCTTGCACTGATAACTGGCAGAGCAGGGGAGAATGATGTGAGCTGTCTTCAGCACCAAGCGCCGGGGAACAGCGCTTACTGTACCACTACTACTCAGGCGCCAGTACATGTCACATGGATTACCATCCAACACAGGCCACCAGGTCCAAAAGCCTCACAACGTGCTCTTTGGGGAGATAGCAGTCGCAACATATAGGCTTTTCCAGGGCATTACACACGGACCATACAGATCCAAACACTCTCCCCCACAGAGACCATGTGACCCAAACCCTGGTCACATTATGTACTTGTAACCACTCCCATAGGTGGGAGGTGTGTGTGGTTAGTCAGACCCACCTAGTTCCCAACTAACCCTGTAAGCCTTCCTTTACAACTATACAAACACTTGTGGGACTACAGGTTCCAGAAAAACAACACTACTTGCTTACAGTGCAGACTCCCTCTGCAACACATACCGGCAATTTACAATAATGTCAGTCACTATCTCATTATCACCATTACAGTTACACCTCCATGGATATCCTGAGGAGCACACAAAGAGCCCCTTAGCTGCAGCATGGGTCACTGGATCACACCGTATAAGTGATTAGATGACTTTATCGTTTGGGTCAGTGCGATTACAGTGATAATAAATTTATATACTGTAGTTTTTATGTTTGACTGCTGTCACATACTAAAATACACTTTTTATTGAAAAAATAAGTTTTTGCATTCCCATATTTTGAAAGCTATAATTTTTCCATATTTCGTCTGACAGTCATGTGACAGCTTCTTTTCTGCGGGATGAGTTAACTTTTTTATTGGTGCCATTATATATTCAGATTTTTTGGAGGCAGAATGAACAAAAAATAACAATTCAGGAATTGTTTTTTGTTTTTGCTTCTATTCTGTTCTGCATGTGGTAACATTGATAAGGCAACTTTATTCTTCTGGTCAGTACGATTACAGTAATACCACATTTACTTTTTTTTTATATTTTGGTGCTTTTACACAATAAAAGATATTTATATAAAAATAATTATTTTTGCATTGCTTTATTCTGAGAGCTATAACTTTTATATTTTTCCACTATTGGAGCTCTATCATGGCTTGTTTTTTGTGGGAAAAAAATGATGTTTGATAAAGCATTATTTTTTGCCAAGTTTTTTTTTTTTTTTTTTTATGGTGATGAAAGCTTTTATAGGTATTTCCAGACGTGGTGATACCAAATATGTATTCTTTCTTTTATTTCACTGTTGCATAAATGAATGTATTAAATGGAATAATATTTTTTCATTTTTTTTTTATTTTGTCATTTTTTCTATTTTTGCACAATTTTTTATTACTTTTTTACCTTGTCCCAGTATGGGACATAAACTTTACACTGACAGATCGCTGATCTAATACTCTGCAATTTTTCCCACAGGGAGGAGGCTTGTCAGCACCTGCTCTGAGCAGGAAATAACAGGCCACTGTCCCTAGATTACCCCCACTACCATCTTTCGGCCTTGGGTCACCATGGAGACTCGATGGACACCATTGGAGTTCATGGTATCTTCTCTAGAAAAAAGACACTGCCCTGTGCAAGGAATGTGCATGTGGAAAAAATGTTAACTTTGCAAGGAGAAGACAGAGGTCATCTGGTGATATATTGTATATCTTTGGCAACTACCTGCTGTTTGAGTTGACGGATTGCACTAAATAAAATAAATAATAAAGCGCAATCGCAACCCTCGGTCCACAGTGCAGAGATGGAAAACTGCTACAAGTAACCAATGAAGGAACACACGGCGAGCGATTGCCAGTACACACTGGGTAAGCGTCACTAAGTGAACAGGACGCTGAGTTCCAACTTCTGTTATGCCACAGAGAAGAACAGTACAGAAAGAAAAGAGAATCTCTGCTGCTGAGCTGTGTAGCTTGCACACAGAAATTAAAGAGAAGCTCTGCTACTAAGCTGTGTCACTCACAAACAGAAACAGAAAAGATGCTTTGAGCTTCATACCCTGACTAGGGTTGTGCTTCCCCTGGAACTCTCTGGTGCTAACTGCACATATGTAGGAACCAGATGCTAAGCCAACAGCTAATTGCCCCCATTGACGCTAGCTTCCTGCTTACATGTACAGTCCCAAGCTAGACAGACACACAACGCTTGCAAACAGAGTAGTAGAGACGCCATTAATATAGCCATACATGATACTATCACACCGGCGTGCGCCTCTGAAAGCCTTTTAAACACTAGGCAATACCCCAAACACTCATGTCCAGCCAGCCGTGACATCTCCAGCAGTCCAATCCAGAGCGGCCACATCACGGACATGCACAGTAAGGTGATTTCTGGACTTAGGCTCCAGAGCACAAGACTGCACCTGCACAACACTGGTTACAATAGGTTTGGCTAGAGAGCTAGCAGTAACTAAGCACATACCAGAATCCTTAGCAAGATGCTGGGAACTATGTCTATGCTGAGCAGCAATCTGAGCAGCTGGACCTGAATGGGAGAACGCAGAGGCAGATAAGGCTTGGGACCTTTCCTGAAAAGCGGGAGAATCCTAACACCTGCTCTGCAAAAGTCACAGATTAGGGAACACATACTTTCTTGGTTAAATGTCAATTTTTTAAAGAAAATTTCACTTGAGGATTCAAACAATTTTAGTCTGATAACTTTAAACAGTTTGTCCCTGCTCACAATCTTGATCAGTGTGACACCAGGAAAATTCACGAAAAATGCAGTCATATTAAAATAGAATTTCACTCAAAAATGTAAAGGAGAGCTCAATTTATGTAGCATAGAAAAATTTATAAAATGAAGTATTATGTTTTAAAACCTGGCAGGCTTTTTTAGGATCCGTAACAGATTTGCTAATCAAAAAATAATTAGGCAATTAGAAAGACTTTTAATTTACTAAAGAGTATACCCTTTTTCTAGAGACAAAACAGGTATACTGCTTTGAATGTCTAAAAGTTATTGGTTCTCAATTAAGATTGAACCACTTTCCATTTTTGGAGGCCGCAACTGGATTGCTATTACTGATGAGTGAATTTGTTTGGAAAACGATCACCAATCATAAATTAGGCACAAATACGGCACATTCAAATTAGTGATCGGAAGCAAGAGCAAAATTTTATAAAATCGGAAAAAATCAGTAACATTCAGTAAAAAGTGCCATAAAAGTATTTTCAGCACTTTAGCAAAGATAATGTTGATGCGTCATGAGCATTTAGCACCTGTTTGATGAGGGAAGGGGGATTGCAGAGCACAGAGGAGCAGCTTTTTTGTAAATAGTATTTTTCTTTTTTTTTTTCCTAACTTTATATGTGCACATTGCGTCTAGCCAATCAAGGCACAGGAAAAACCCACAATGTCCTGACACAACGGCTTATGACTGCTGAAATCACATGTCCCTCTCCATATCAATAGCGGACATCTAGTTTTAGCTTTTAGCGGACATCTTGTTTTGATACTGTAACAGTGCAGAGAGGCTGCTACTGAAGCTGGCACTGTTAGCTGCAAGATTTTAGCTAGTTAGCTAGGCGTTTGTATATCAGTCAGATAGTGTATCTAGCTTGTGTCCAGTGTGGCTGTTAAATATACCTGTCTAATGAAAAAGCCAGCAGGGCACATGTCCTACAAGTGTGTTGTGCACTGCTTCTATTGTGCTCCATGCACGAGTATAGCATTCTAAATAATATTTTTTCACTAGCTAAATGTAAAACAGCCTGCTGTATCCCAACTTGTCATTTTGTGCTGTGGTGAAATGAAACTGTCTGCAGACCTAAGCCACATTAAAAAAAATATATAATTTTTCAGTTGCAAAAAGTTAGACAACCCGCCGTATCACACTTTGTCATTTTATTGGGTTGAAAATAATCTGTAGAGGCCAGATCCAAAGGCCACAAAAAATCTTCTTTTTCTAGAGTCATACAGTAGGGGACCTGACTTTCAAATAGTTTGTAGCAGTACAGAGGCCTGATACAGAGGCTACCAAAAAATTCTTCTGTTCCTAATGTCATACAGACATGACTTTCAAATTGTTTGTAGCATATCTTCTTTGTCATACAGGCCTCATCCACGCTCAAATTTTTTTGTGACTAACACAATATTATGCCATATTTCAACTTGAATTTTTCTGTCACTGAAATTCAGCTGTTTGCAGAGGTGGTGCCAAGTTAAAAACCTAATTGTTAGCTGCTAATACTGTGCTCCTACCACACTATCTGAGAAACATGACTAGGAAAAAGCGAGGCCGTGATGGAACGGGAATTAGGTTTGATGTTAAAGGTGTATGTGGGATAGGTGGCAATGTGTATGAGAGCTCTAGTGAACTAAAATCATTTCCTATGCAAAGACAACTGACAATTAGTGATGGGCGAGCACTAAAATGTTTGGGTGCTTGTTGCTCGGGTCGAAGAAATTGGAATGCTCA